>NC_071530.1:13202279-13536279 GCF_026979565.1 Vidua chalybeata | reverse complement strand
ACAATTACGTACTTGGAGCTGGCATGGCAGAGGAGTGTGTGTGTGTAATTTCTTGTGTGCTGTTTGAAGCCCATGCAGAGAACACTACTGAGGGAGGACACCACGCTCTCCCCAAGGTCTTTGTACTTCTTAACTTTGCCCACATTTCCCAACTGCACTTGCCTTCAGCTGGGTGCAGACCAGCTGCCACTACAATGTTTTACATATCTGGAAATCAAGTAAGACAGGTATTTTTCTCCACACACTCCTATATTTTCTGATCTGTTCTTGCCCAAATAGGAAGTGTATTTTTTACCACAGAACACTCCTGGGAAATGGATTGGCTTTGCCAAGCTGAGCTTCCAGAGGCTCTCCATTGCCTATCAAGACCAACTGAAATTATTTAAATTTAGATATAATTTATAGCTTTTTGCTTTAACACAGATCATTACATGATTTTTAAAAACCACTATCAGCTGAACAGTTATGCACAGGTATTTCAGTGTAACTCTCAAAGGAAAACAGACTCGTCAGGACAAAGGACAAAGAAGAAGCATATCCAAGTATGTAAATATAACTTCTCAATTATAAATGGGGAGATAAAGGGAAAGTGAGTATATATTATTCGTTTCTGCTTCAAACCATCTGGAATTCAAGATTATAAGGCCATGTGTGTAGCTATCTTCACTGGATTGAGTTTTTTGAGAACAGATATAGCCTTTGTGGCAAGAATACACACAGATAAAAGCAACTAAATCACCAAGCTGGGGTGTGTACTGGACTTGTCTGTTCAGCAGCATATGGCACTTAGGCGTGTTAAACACTGTCTGAAAGGAAACTATGGTTAATAAAAAACTAATACATCTGAAAATTTGCCAGTGAATTCATTCATTTCCCTGTCTAGCTCTGTGCTGCAGGCGGAAACCATCCAAACAAGCGTCAGGTGCCAAAAGACAGCCATGAAGGCTTGCAACGTCAGCTGGCTTCCAGTTACGTTCCACAGCCTGAGAAGCCAGCAAGTACAAGTCCCTGGGTTTAAATTGCATCTCCATCCCATCATCTGTCTCCTAGAATTTCAGGCACGAAGATCTGCTGCACAACACACAGGAGCAGCAGTGGGAGAATCAGCCCCAAAGCCGACTGTGCTCTCTAAAGAACATTGATGCTGCAGCGCGGATGGTTGGCAACACTGGTACAACAGAAGTGCATTCACTGTCTCAGCGAGGGCACAAGCCACAAAAATACTTAACATAAATGAAAGCAGCCCAGTAAGGCTCAGAAAGCAAGTGATATGTGTAGCAACTCTTAAGTTACCAGTGATGAGATGAAGGGACAGTTATCTTTTTAAATTCTGACCTCACTCCACCTGCAATCACTCCCCTCACATGAATTTTAAAGCACATTCACATACATTTGCCCTGTATCCCACAAAGTTCAGAAAAAAAGGGCTACAAACTACAACAGAAAATAGCTGACTGCTGTACAGCAGAAAATAAGTCTTATCCCTTTCATCTTTTGGATCCTTAACCTGTAAAACTGCTCTTTGTTCTGAAGATGCACCACACTAAAGCTAATTTCTTGCCATTCTGTTTTACTATGAAAGAGGAATACACATTCAGAAAGGTTACACTTCATGCTGTAACGAGAGGATTCGGTCTAGGATTCGATTTTTTTCAAACAGATTATACCTAATGTCTTCAACCAAGGGATGCACACTGATTTGATATGAACCAGTATGAAAAAGAGATAAACATAGAAATCTGATCACTGAAGCATCTTGTTCCACTTTTGCACTCACCAATGCTTTCCCAGTCTTGCTAAAAGTGCTTTAGCTAACCAGAAATCCATCCAAGACAAAATCTGAACATATGGCAAATATCACTCTTCCTGACACACTGAAATGTTAGAAATGGTATTTAAGAAGCAAAAAAAAAAGTAATATTGGGCTTTGAATGCATCCTGTATGTCCAGTTTCAACAACTATTTACTTAAAAATTGATCATATTACACTATCAATGTCAGTCCTCAGTAGAAGTCTGATAGCCAAAAAAATGAGCCAAATAGTCATCCGCTTCAGCAATTAAATACCTCATAAAACCCATTAAATCAAACTAATATGGTTGGTAAACTGCTGGAACACTACTACATATTGAGTTGTGCTGCATTAATACTGGAATACAAACAGAAGCATCAAGGAACTACTTAATCTTGCTTCAAGTGCCAAAAGGTTTGTATTAGAAATGGTAAATTTGGCTGTTAGCCACTTCACAGTTTACATAAACTTTCAAATATGTATATGAAATCCTTGCTTTTCTGAAATGAAGTGGTAATTTCCTCATCTGTAAGGAAAGTAGTCCAAGGTCTCCTGTAGCAGTAAACTTCCTGTTTTCCTACCCTACAAGGATATGCAAGTTCTTTCTATTAATACATTATCCCCCATGCAACATGAAAGCCTGGAATTTTTATTGAACTCATCCACTTTACCTAGAAGCAATCTATACCAATCCACGAGAAATCATATCACTAATTGCTTTAAATCAACTCTCCTATGTACTGCATAATTTCATTACCTATTAAATATTATAGAATCTCTATATGCTCCAATAGCTTAATGTCAAGGAATAATTCAGATTGGAAGGGACCTGAGGACATCCCAGAATTGGACAGGGACCATGCTGAGCAGAGGGGGGATGATCTCTTCCTTTGTCTCCTGGATGTGCCCTGCTGACACTGCCTGCTGCCAGTGTGCAGGGCTGGCTCCTGCCCACTCACTGTCCCCATCCCCAGCCTGTGGCACTGCATGAGACTCCTTCTTCTCTAGTGCAGGACTGTGCACAGAATCACAGAATTGCTTAGGTTGGAAAAAAAACCCTGAGATCATCAGGTTCAACTGTTAACCCAGTACTGCCAAGTTGACCACAAAACCACGTCTCTAAGTGATACATCTACATGTCTTTTAAATACCTCCAGGGATGCTGACTCAATCACTCCTCTGGGCAGCCTCTTTTCGTGCTTGATAACCCCTTCTGTGAAGAAACCTTTCCCAAGATCCAGTTTCAAGCTTCCTTGTTGCAATTTGAGGACATTTCTTCCCATGCCATCACTTGTTACCTGGGAGAAAAGACAGGCCCCCACTTTGCTACAACCTCCTTTAGAGACTTGTAGAGAACAGTAAGGCCTCTAATGAGCCTCCTTTTCTGCAAGCTAAATAACCCTCAGCTGCTCCTCCTAGGACTTGTGTTCCAGACCCCTCACCAGCTCTGTTCCCTTTCTCTGGACCCCTCAGGGTCTTTCTTGCAGTGAGGGGCCCAAAGCAGGACACAGGCAAGGTGTCCTGCACTCACCAGTGCCCAGTACAGGGGACAATCACCGCCCTGGTCCTGCTAGCCACTGTATCACTATTGCTGACACAGGCCAGGATGTCACTGGCCTTTTTAGCCACCTGGGCACACACACTGGCCCATGGTCAGCCCAGCTGCTGGATCAACACCCCCAGGTCTTGGGGTTCTGGCTACATTTCACATGTCTCCTGGCAGCCTGTTCCAAAAATATGGCACTGAAAACATTGCTCACTGTCAAAACTAATGACATGATGACATTTCTTCACAGCACACAGCCTTGTAACCACTAGGAGGTGCCACCACCAAAGGGCAGGTCCAGGTCAGCACCTGGACTCTGTTACTAGCACCAAGTCAGGCACCCGCAAAAAAGGAAAACTTACTTTGTGCTACCACTAGAATGCATGTGGCAACCAAATTTGATAATCATTAAATGAAGAATAAAGCTTTACATTTAGCTATGAAAGACAAACTTTTCACCATAACTACTGATAGTTAACACTGTGAGTAACTATGTTCTGTTTGCTAAGGGGAAGAAGTTAAATATGACACTGCATCTCTAAACTCCATTATGGCCATGCTGTGGAGCACCAAATAACACTGTCCTGCCCAAACCGCAAAATAAAGTTTTTACACGGGATTTATTTCAATCCCATGTAAAGAAAATCCAAGACATCTGTTGAAGCACTGCCACAAACTCCAACTGCGGTAAATCCGCAAGTAAGGAAAGATAAATGTGCCCTTTTCAGCTTATTTTGCTGTAATACAGAGCTTACTTCATAATCTGCATCGAAATGCAACAAGTAATGCAACAAAACTGTTTCTTGATTACAATTTTGAATTATTAGTGTTAGCTTCAGATGATAGATATGAATTACAGTAATCAAATCCATAGCTCATGAATATGCAGGGAAATGTACTGTTTATAATGGTGCACAATCTTGTATGCACCAGGATTAGATTTAGAATTTGGGCAACAATGCTGAAGAAATGCAGAACATTCTAGGATTGCAGCTTGACAATTGAACCATAAGTGAATCTGATGAAAGAAGTGCTTTCTGTTTCTTCCAAGAGTTTATTTACCTCCACCCATCATTGTAGCATTACTTGGATTTAAGCAGTTCATTGTTTTTTTCAGCCATCACAACAGCTCTTCAAATACACTACTAGATTTAGACCAGAATTATGGGTTTTACTGGAATAACCAACCACATATATGTCTGTACATACAGACCTCTATGTTGTAGACCAATACGTGTTACTCCTCATAGACATTGATTAAACAAAACAAAACAAAAAAAAAGTGAGTCTGGTAAAATGTTTCAAGAGAAAATTTAAAAGGGTAGAGTTGTCTACCCAAGTGACATCCAGCTTAAGAGGAAGACCCTAATTTATTTCAGAAATGTACTTGAAATAAGATTTTCATTTGGGGGCCATTAATCTCAAGTACCATAAAGATAGAAACAATCACTTCTGATATATGTTACCAAATTGGCACAGTCAATTAATCGTGTAGTATGTGAACTCTAAACAATGATTAATATACAGAGAGCTGCAAAATCATTATTACATCCACTGCCTCACATTTCCAACACACTGTAAGTATAAAGTTAAGACAAAATATTAAATCCCACTCTCTGTCCTCATGGCTGTATTATTCCTTGGGGAACTTCAAGGGTTGGTGGGCAGGACTTTGCAATATAAACAGCTTTGCTGAACCATGTGGAAGGAACGCACAAGTTACATGAATCACAGAAAAATTAATCTCAGTTTAGGTCAGCTATGATATTGCATATCTTTGACAGGATTTAGAACTTTAGCATCCCTGGTGCTTTACACCCTGTCATTCATGCGCAGGGGTACTCATGAGCCTTACAGCCCCTTATAGCCCCTCTGCAGTTGCTGTAAGCAGGGTGCATGTGGGAGGACATCCCCCACACTCCCTGCATCGCAGCACACACAGGCAGCAGGTGCTTGGGCACTGCCTGCTGCCAGCACAGCAATTCCCTGTCTGCTTTAGAGAAGGAGCAACATGTCACCTATGGCTGCTGGATCAATCTGGTAAATGATACAAATAAAAGTGGCAAAATAACATATGCTGAAAAACACCTACAAATCAACACCAAAATAGATATATGGAGTATTTCTACTGATTTGCCTTGTAGGAAAACCCTGCTAATAGTGAAAGGTTCAGGAGTTTCCCCTGTGCTCTATAAAATTGTTCCCAAGACTATATTCCCCATCTTTGTCCTCCTTTCCTGAGTGCACATTCTAGCTCATGGACAGAGCTTTCTACACTGCCTAAGTAGGCTGACACAAGGCCAGGACCCCCACAGTCCACCACTCCACCATCTCGCCTCCAAGGGACACCCATGGAACAGTATCTGTGGTTAGCACACTTCTGGACACACGAGCAGGTACCTCCAGGTCAAACCCTCCAAGGAAAACTGGTTTCCAGTAAGCATCTGCAAAAGCAATGTGGAAATAATAATGGTATCCTGTTAATTTATCTCTTAAATACTTTTCAAGATACTTTAACCAAAGCAGGCCTTATTTTCATCTCCAGGGAACAATTTGTAGCAATAATATTTAGCTATTACTTTTCCAAATTGCTCAATCTTTTTTGAAGGAGTGTAATTTCAATTCCTTCTAGTGGCACTGATTTAAGTATGTAGTCACTCTTTTCTAAACAAGCCTAATGCTTCTCTGGAACTTCAAGAACAATCACTATATAAATTCAACTATTATAATCATGCTTATTTTATAAGGTTAAATAAAACAGATCTACAATTCTCTTTGAATTCAAGGTTCTGATTGCTGCTAACCCAGGGCACAAACTGCAATCCAGCCTTTCATGTTAGTGTGAAGGAGAGGAAGTACCTTAAAACTAAACTTCTATAAAAACAATACTCTCAAGGATTATTTGGGGTTTTTTCAAGTGTATTCATTACTTTGGAAGATATTTTTTTTTTAACTGACACTAAGGTTTAATATGGCTGTAGTCCTACTGACTGAGCATGCTGTAGGGTATTCACATGTTTAAGATGAAAAAAACTAGCACAATATCTGGCTGGAGACCTCACCAGGAAAATAAAGGCAGAACTAATGCTAACTGGTACCAGCTCCACATTTTATTTTTCCTGCCATTTTACTTCACATCCATGTTTTGTTCAGAGATCAACAGTAATAGTTCCTCCTCACAAATCAGCAGTAATCATCTTTTTCAAATCAGTAACTAAGCTCAGGTCTAAGCTTGAGGCTAGCCCCAGTATAATTGGAATCCCAGTGCCACACTCTTGAGCCCATAACAGAAAACCCTAATGAAGGAACCTTACTCATGACTTAATGAGGACTCTTTTCATTTTCAAACTCCTCCCTCAATCTCACTTCCAGTTCCAGAATTTGGTATAAATACAAATAAATCACCCACCAGCTGCAGCTGTCAGGTGCACCACAACCTCCCCTCTCACTCTGGCTTCTCAAAACCCACTCTTCTCCTCCATCACCTACATTTGCTTGTTACTCTCCATCACTTCCATACCTGGCCAGCAGCAGAAAATAGAAGGCATTCCAAGAGGTTAAAGCAAATACAGATGACAGCTATTGGAAACCACTTATTTAAAAGCACATCCCTTCCATTTACCACAGCAGCATTCCTTCCAACCAGGCACTGCAATCCCCTCCCAGACCCAACTGCACCAGCACCCATCAACATAAGCAAAGCTTGCCACACTAAGCCCTGAGAATGGATCCACTAACGCAGGAAGATGGTGATCAGCACTAAAAACCTCCTTTTACTTCCTTAGTTATCTTCTCCCAGAGACAGGGAGCAGCTAACAGCAGTACATTGAACTCCAGAGTTTGAGTCTTTCAAAATCGCTCAAATCTCTAACGGCATGTCTGCACTCGTCCAAATTCAAGCAGAAGACTTTATTAAGAGAGAAGCAAAACCAGCTAGTCTTCTTGACCAGAAAAGAAAGCAATAAAAAATAACTATTAAATCAGTGAAGCAATGCCAAGCCCTATTTTGAACAAGAGGTAAACCTTCAAGTCTTTTCAGCTGAGTTGTAAGTATATCACACATAAAATTGTAAAAACTATTTAATTTTTTGAGCTCAGAGCACTCCAATTTGCATCTCCAGAAGTTTTGATTAATATAAGAATGATACGACAGGGGTGTTTTCAGTCATAACTTATACTGTGGTCTAAATTAGAAATTCTCATCTTCGTAACAAGCCAATTTTGGCAGAAGGTACAGAGAAATTACTACAATTGCATGCACAGGGACAATGTTAGAAATATACTCAAGCACAGCATAATATTCCACCTAGAATTTCAAGCCTGATAAAACCCAAGTAATTATCTTCCTTCTCTTCTGCTAGAGAAATTAGAGACTATCTTCTACTTAGTCAAACCTGAGTTTGAAACCTCCAGTTGCTAGTTCCTTATGTACTTTCAGGGCCTTATTAAAAATGTTTTCAATGTAACAGCCTAATTATATTGTATACATGCATAGAATCTAAGAATTATTCATAATTCATGGCAAAAATAAGTTTCACACAGGACTGATTAAAAATTAAATAAAATAGAAAAAAATATGTGTCATGTGTTCATTTAGGTGCAGCTCATTTGTTCATAGAAAAGTGGTATTTTTAAAAATACTGCAACTTCTGTTTTCTGTGATTAACTCCTATAAAATACATATAGTATGCTTGACTAAGAAGAATAAGCAACAAACCTAATAAGATGTAGAGAGGGAAAAAAACCTAACAGTTTCTTAGAAACTGCACACCTTTTCTTTCAGAAAACCTGTTGATTTTAAGCACCTGGGATCTCTCCAAGAAGTTTCCAACCCAAATGCAGATAGAAGAAGGGGAATGTATTATTTCTTGCTAGCTTTGAATCATCAGAGTACAACCAAGGCTACAGGCAGGTATATGGAGATAGTGTCTTGAACTGCATTACAGAGAAAAATCTGCATGTTGTTCTGTAACAGAGTAGAGAAAAAAGAAAATACGATCAATAGAAAGAGACTAAAATATGGCATGTTTTTTTGACTGGTTTAGCGTACAGTTTAGATAGCATACACTAACAATTCCCCAGTCACGGCTGCATCAAGCCTATCAAAGTTTTAAACCATTTCATCTAAACACAAGGCTCCATCCATGTATTTCTGTAAAACACTTCAAATAAATTAATTTAACTTCGCCAGTTTTCCTGCAGCAACCAACAGGCCTTTGTTTTGTCTCTTCTATATTAATAGCAACTGCACTGTTAAAAATACAGTGGAAGTTTCAATAACTTAAAAGAATTTTTTTTTTATAAACCCCTCATATTTTTTTTTAAATATTGAGATGTCTGGACTGATAGAAGCTTGCAAGCATCAAAATAACAATAACAACCTTGTGTGTATACCTACATATATATACACACACACACTCTTGTATATGAAACCTTGAAGCCAAAAATACTGTTTGAAGAAGTCTACCTCAAAGCCCTTGTATCTGGATTCTCAGACTGTTCTTGTACTCTATTTTGATTCAGAAGAAAAATTATTGTATACTTACCCAATTGAAAATATTCCATTAAATAACATCCTTTTTATTTTCCAGAAACAGGGGGGTTTGCTTTCTAAAGGAGAAATCCTCAGCTTGCCAGAGACTCTTATAGCTGTTTTCACAGGCTTTTTCCTAGAGAAACATAACTCCCAGCCATGTACAGATTAAAGCCCCAGCACAGAAGAGTGGGACAAACAACTGCACACACAAATTGGCCACACACAGCACCTGCACCTGGGCACTGAGCTGCTCCACCAGACAGGCTGCTAGGAGAATTCCCAGGGAAGATCCTGGTCTATATATAGTGAGCTGCACAGATACACAGAGGTCATGAACTTTCATTGGTTAAGACACAGAGCAAGATGCACCAGCTGCAAGAGACTGATAAAGCCAGCCAGGGCCTTTGCTGTCCCCCAAACAGGCAGCATTTCCAACACACAGCATTTCCAACTCCTCTAAAATGAAATCAAAGCTTTGCTGTATTTTCACACACTAGTGATGGAGAAAAGGGAGAGGCAAGAAACCTAGTCATGTAGGCCTCAATTTAAAAACCAGACTGTAGATATAATAAACCCCATGACTATAAGGTAGGTGATGGGACACAAACACAGCGCACACAGGGAGGGACTGGACTCTCCCAGCTGTTGGAAGTCAGACACTGACTCACAGCAACACCGTAAGCTTGGCCAAACTTCTGTTCCAAGTCCACATGTGTGGACTTCATCAGGAGGTTTGCATCATACAGTGAAATTTAGCCTTAATAACATTTTATTTCACTGGATGACTCACACACCTTCTACTCTTCTGATTTTTTAAAGGCTGATGTCATTTCACACTGTTCTTCTACACGCATTGCAGGTTGCTACATTAGGAATGCAATTCCCTTTCATCAAGAAAGACAAAGTAAAAATAAAAAAATTAGCAATAAAGTAGAATTTTGCCATTTGAAAAAAGAAACATTTTAGCCAGCTTAGAGATGTTGGGAATCCTCCTCACCCTGAGGAGAAAGCTTTCTTAAATGCCAGCTTTGTGCAAACCAAGCTTAAAGTAAAAATGTCAACTTACTCAAAGCTTTTCTTTGATCCAAAGCTTTTCTAGAAAAGACTTCAGTGTCAGCGATTAAGACACCCAACGTGTGTTGGAAAAGCGGCAGGTTTATGGAAAGCTCTGCAGAGTATGACCTTGCTGCCAGTCCTTCCTCCTCCCAGCTGAGCATCCCTGTCCCATGGAGACTTCCTCTCTCTCAAACGGCCCCCACAGGCATTTTAGGAAGTATTTTTCACAAAAGCTATCCCTTTCACTCGTACTTTGGGGGAAAAAAAATTCTTACTTACTTTCACACAACAAAAAATGTGTTCACTAGCTAGTTCTATTACTTGAAACCACAGTTGTTTCAAAATTCATTTAGCTTAAGGAAAAAAAAAAAACATTAAACTGCCTTGGACTCAAAAACTTCTAGAGTCATAAAGCTTGTATTAAACATTCTTTTTGGACTATCTACATCAGATGAGATCAAACATAATACTGTACCAGCCAAACAATCTCCTAAAATATAAAGACAAGGAAAAAACATTCTCTGGAACTCTGGAAATTTTCATCCTTCCTATGAGAAGTACAATCTTGTTGCACAATACAATGGTACATATTCAAGCTGTTCTCCTCACTGGTCTGTAAAGTAAGAGTAAAAGCAGCCACATTTATGCTGATAATTCAGAACAATACACATCTTCTAAATTAAATCAATTTCAATTTAGCACACTGATGTTTTAAAATGGTAATTTATAACCTCATATGATAACTCTAACAAAATTCCTTAAACTTTGAATTTTATATCAGTCTTTCCTGGATAACTGGGGTGGTTTTTTATTATTAAAAATAAGACTTCCTTGAAATTTTTTGTAGTTTAGCACTTGCCTTTTGATAAGCTACAAGCCACCTTCAAGATTCACAGAAAAAAAGGTCATATTTTCAAAACAGCTATTTTTCCAAACACCAAACTAACAAAAAAGACTGTGCTTAAGCTTTCATTCTCAGTTGTGTTTAGAAGACAAATGTTCCACTGAAACAATTAAGTCAATATACAAATGACAGATATCAGAAACAGTTCCATAAATAGTTACAACTGCATATATCACTCTGCACAGAGATATATATTCAGGATGAAAAATCTGGACATTGGAGACAACCAAAAAGGTGTATGTATTTTTATTCACACCACCATGACAATCCAATAGGGTAAAAAAGAAAAGTTATATTTTCTTTAGGATTTTCAGACCTCAGACATTAGACATGTAGATGCAAAGCTTTATTTTGAGCTCACCTTTTCTATGAGCATCAAAGCCAGGTGAGGCTATAGGTACTTATTGAAAAAAGTGAAGAGAAGCAGAGCTGGGTGGGGAGTGCAGAGCACGCCCAGCTCAGCGCTGCTGGCAGCAGAACTGCGGGGCAGCAGCGCGCGGCTGATGCGGTGACACACAGGGGAAGCTCCCTGCCATCTCCTCCTCCACCCCACCTTATTTCTGACATTAACACAGAAGCCAGAGATTTCAGCAGGAACCAGAATCCTGCTTAGCCAGAGATGGACCATCTGCTTCAGAAAACTTACAGTTCATAGCTGATCCAGTTCAAATTTTGCTTATGTACTTCAGTGGATTTCCTAAAATTAATTTTATTATTTCCAGAGAGAAGTGTGGACAGGGGTGCTCCATAAGTAGGAGGTAGCCATAAGTTGTCAGTGCTAATTTAGCTAGTTTTAATTCTGGAACAGCCAGCCTATTTTGGTGCAAGTCCAATTCAATAAGAAGCACTTTCCACTTCTCTGATAGGAGTGAAGTACAGCCTTCATGCCTGTTACACTGCTTGCGTCACGTGGCAGAAGGGCTCCTCTCCTTTGCCTCTCTCTGCCTGGTTGCTTCTGAAGCCAAAAAAAAGAATATAAAAGGGGGATTCAGACCAGAAATAAACTTTAGTATACTCTAACCAGCAGCAAAATAATCTTTGGGAAGATTACACAAATGCCTTAGAGACTCTGGGCCTTGTCCCACACCAAAAAGGCTCAAGAGTCTAAATTATATGGATGAAGCATTGGTTAGCTATGACCTCCTGCTAGCTATTGGCAAGCTGGAGGGAGGGCACAGGATCAGTTCAGTGGGTGATGTTCATCCATCTTTTGAA
This sequence comes from Vidua chalybeata, assembly GCF_026979565.1. Lineage (NCBI taxonomy): Eukaryota > Metazoa > Chordata > Aves > Passeriformes > Viduidae > Vidua > Vidua chalybeata. Next base: position 13,524,230 of record NC_071530.1, on the reverse strand, counting down.
GATATGCAGGAGAAGGTCTAAGCACAGCACAGTTCAAACTTTCACAGGGCAGCCCAGAAACAGTGGAATAATAAGCATTTTGTGCAATTACTTTGTATTTAGCTTTAGATTATTTCTGCCTACATAAGTCTCTCTTGTTTCAGCCTTACAGGCAAAATGAAAAGGTTATTTGAGACTTCTGTTTCTGACATTCTCTTTTGATTACAGACTAAATCCAAAAGAGACTACCCTGAAAGGCCAAGACAAACGTGCAACCACATAATTGGTCTGGCTCAAATGGCACTGAAATCAGGAGAAAGCGTCCCCAACTCCAGAGAGCTTCAGTCTGTGCTGAAAGCCACATTAAACTTTGTTTACTGTTTGCCTGAAAAGCCATATACATATGCTACAGGAATGTTTTGCCAAGCTTGAGCTGTGATGGTAGATATGCTATAAAAAGCCCTAGTCTTCTGCCAAGATGTGTATAGCACATCTGCATTATTTTTCTTGCTCACTCTCAGAACTTGGCATAGAGCATCACATTTTATTCTAGTGAAATTCTTGCAAGAAGCACTTGGGAAGTAAAGCAAATAAATGAAGTTCAGAAATATATTTGATTCCTAACCATGAAATGTGCAAAGAGGAAAATTGTCATTTTGCTATAAAGCAGGCACTGTGCTATGACACAGGGCAGTTGGCACATATGCATATATAGTGAAAGTGTGTCATTATATGAAAGATGTCCATACAACAGCCAGCCCATTAGTTTATATGACCCCCTCCTTCAGCAGACGAGAGCAGATTTGGTTTATATCAGAGAACAACTAAAAGAAAATTCTCAAACATATTGCCCATGACTTCAAGGAAAGAAAGGATAAATAAAGGAATTTCAGTGTGTCATCATTACTAGAAGTTTTGTTCAGCTACAACATGCAGGACAGAAACAGCTGGAGGTCATATATTTTATTCCCCAGCACAAACAGTACTTCCTGCCCCTGAAAAAACACCACTGCCAAGATCTAAGCCACCCATCCATTAAGGTTTTTTTATATACATTTTTGTTGCTTATTCTGTTCCTGCTTATGTCAATAGAAGTGTTTCATTTACTGTAGTTAAATTAATATTGGTAAATGTTTCATTTTCAAGAAAACAAAATCTAGACTAAAATTATTTTGTAATTCATTATACAGATTTTTTTTTCAGCTGCTTTGGAAAAGAAGGGAGAACTAAGGCATGCTTAATAATCTAGTATTTATCTATTCAGTTTTCAAAACAAAATTCTAATGCTGGCATACCTGGAGCAATCTCTTCATGCCCTGCCACCACCTGCAGAAGTCTGGCCTTCAGCAGCATGGGTGACTGCAGGGATGGCGTAGAGGAACAGGACTGCCCCAAGCCAGAGGCGCGGCAGAGGCGCCTGAGAGGCCAGACTGGGAATCCCATTCCCCTTGGGACAGCAGGGTACCAGCAAGGCACAAAAGACCAGCCAGAGCTTGATGGGACACAGCTCTCCACCCACCTGATGCTGACCCACAGCCAGTGTGACTTACCCAGGGATGCTGTGACCAGTGGCCCCAGCCAATTAAGCACATTAAGCAAGTTCATATCCCCAGGCCTCCCCAAGCTCTCTCCTACACCCCTCAGTACAGCCTGGGTCTTTCTTTTTGCTATTTCTTCTCTCCTTCATTGGCTTTCACAAGGTTTCCAAGTAAGCAGCTCCCAAATGCTGTCTCTGCAGCAATGCAAAGCACAGCAGGGAAAACAGGGTGGGGAAAGAAATGCCAGCAGTAGCACTGGCTCATGTTAGCAGCTATAAAATAGCCTCAAATTCAACTCACGGGCACTTTGGCCAGCAGTATCAACAGCCCTTGGTCTGCTGGACAGCGACTGCTACTCCTCTCACCAGAGCCTGTACCTGGCACCTCAGCTGAACAAAACCTACGAGGCACAGCGACCTCCTCCAGTTCACCAAGGACTATCACTGAAGACACAGGGGAGGAAGGCAGGCTCACTAGACAAATTCACTGTAGGTTGGCAAAGGATAACAAGTTCCTTCACAGCTTCCTCACCTTTCCTACTGGGAGGAAAAAAAAAGAAAAAAGTTATGTAGGTTTTCCAAGCCTTCTGCCAAGCAAGGATAACAACCACACAAACCAAGGAAAAGATACCATAGCAGAAATCACATATGCATACTATCTATCTCTGAGGGAGGAAAAAGCCTTTATGCCACAGCTACCATAAACCAGCAAACCACAGGTAACCAGGCCACAAACAGTCTTCAACATCCTCACAAATACACTGCCCAAACACTAAGCTGCTGCTGAGCAGCCATTTCTGTACATTAAATCCCCACTGTTGATATGAGAGAACAAGAGGAGTTAATCCCAGCATAATGCACTGTTGAGGCTTGTAGCATTGACCAGCTCCTCACATATCATTACTGGAAGGCCAGAAATGCAGAGAGGAAGGCAGTCCTCCTGTGGCTTAAGGAAGCTCATGCTGCAGTCATGTGCACCCAGTTATTTCAATGATCCTTAAGACAAAGCATCCCCCAACCACCCGAACTCCAAAATTCCCTCTCCTGCCAACACCACTGCCCAAACCATTCACACCTGCAACAGTACCTTGGCATTCACCACATACACACCAAAGTGCTCCAGCACCAGTGTCACTTCACACCAAGCCCTTCACACACTCTGACCAGCTGCTGTGAAGCCTTCACCATCTGGCAAACAGGCATTACATAAAAAAAAAAAAACCCTATACATTTTGCAAGATGTCTTGCAGGAGAACACTAACTTTCTCTGGTAACTTACTCATTTTGTTGATATTGAACCTTCTTAGATAGTAAGGAAAATTAAAATGTACAAAATCATAAATAGCAGCCACTTCTACAAAATGATGCATCTGTCCTCCAAGAAATATAGGAATTTTTTGTTAGTTTTGTTTTGGGTTTTTTTAAATTTTTTTTATCGTTGTTTGTAATTGTTTGTTTGGGGTTCTTTGGTAAAGGTATTAGAAAGCAAGAAAATCAACTGTCAAATGACGACAATGGGAAGTGACACTGTGGACAAAGCAAGTAAAATACTCTGCTTTGCTTCAATTTTTAAGAGTATTACTAACATGGCTTTCTCTCTACACACAAGTTATGGAGCTAATTACACAAAATGCTTAGCAAAAAATATTTGATTTATTGCAGTCTTTAAAATAGGAAATGTTAGCTGGAGAAATAGCTATTGGCACATTAAAATGTAGGTACTGCTGCACAGTGTAGATAGCTGCTCCATACCAAATAATTTAGCTGTTACATCATGTTGTACAGAAACCATAACAAAAATTACAAAAACCAAAACTAATATAAACCAGTTTCTTTGATTATCTGAGTTCACTGCTTAAAAAGTCATATTCCATTGAAAATTACTTTGTAACACCCAGAGTTGGTGGACTGTGAATACAAACATATTTCACTGCAAATGCAGACTGAAGTATGGCAGCAAGGATGGGTAAACTAAATTAAAATACAGGTGACAGTAAGTTGTTCTGTTCTTCCAATTCCCTTCTGTTCCCCCAGATACTTTCTTTAAGATAAAATTATTCCTTTGATTAAAAATCTGGTGCATCCATATATCATAGTTACATTTATAAGCCTTCCAGTACATCTTGACTCAGGTTTGTTTTCACTAGCTTGACTTTTAAACAAGCTCAGCTGTTTTGTTTTTTTTAAAGCTTATGATTAAGCAATTCTTCTTACAGGAATCAATGCTGTGCATTACACCTAAGTGGGCTAAAGGTTTCCCTTCCTGATGTCCCTCAGTGTACATTTATACTTTCCAAAGTATTATTTCCAGTGCAGAGCTTTAGGAAAGGAAGCTCACTCTGAAACACAGACAGACTGTGTTCAGAATTGGTGCCAGAAACCTTCCACGATGCACTGCAAAAAAGACTCTGCAACAGCCATATACATTCTGCTCTCTCTCCCATTTTCTGCATATTCCTGCCTCCCTTAAAAAACACATCACGCACTTCAGAACACACTGAAGTACATGCAAACAATTTGCTTTCTCAGCATTATCTTTTTTTTTTTTTCATTTATTTAGACTGAAAGAAGTTCATACTTCTAAAAGAAAAATTATGGGCAAGCCTCACCCATCTTGTCTGGAAAGAATATAGTTCCTTCATTTGAGAGGGAAAATAAAATACGAGTACAGTGGGAACAGAGGCAGAGGAAGAGGGTATGGGCAATACATGTGGGGAGGGCTGTTGGGGTTTCTTTCAGGTGTTGTTTATTTTGTTTGTGCTTTTCTTTTACCTCCTGTTGTTGTTCTGTTGGAAAGATTTTTTTTAACTTCACAGCTATCCTGAAGTATCAGAAGATTTAGGAGCAAAACAGATTTTCTCTGCAAGAGCAGTACTTGAACAGCAGACTTGGGAATACCTGCTTTTCATTTCAAAGAACATTTAGCATAATGCTGTATTTATACAGTAAGAATCACCTCTCAAGAACTCTAGAGAGCTCTGCTCTAACAAAATGCACAGGATGCTTAGTGCCTTCTGTAGTTACAGGGTGTGTTGGGAATACTGCTGCTGGAAAATTTGGAGCAAGACTCTGACTTTTAGGACCTCAAGTGAGAATTTTGCAATATAAGCAAAATATCGCAAAGCAATTTTTCATGAAATCCTGTGCCTACAAAAGCTTCCATTCTTATAAATAGTGTTTATCTTCTCTGTTAATGACATGGGCATGGTTACTGAACAGATATGGTACCAGTGCAGAAGCACAAGTGATGCTCACAACACATTACAAACTTTAAAAGGACACCAAAGCCACCTGCCACAAATACCAATACTCTTCAGTGTTGTGGTGGCTCCCAGCAGCACAGCCCAGCCAGCAGCTGCTCTGGGCACCAAATATCAAACATATCTGCAAATGCAGCTCAGGTGGCAACACTCTGAATAGTCCCAACACTCAGCTCAGGATGCTGCAGGGAGATGGGGTGCAATCCAATACAGGGTGAAGGGTAAGGGAGCACTGCTGGGACTATGACTGCCCAACACGCTGTGCCCAGGGAAGCTGGAGGAGCCACAGCCACAACTGGACTACTGCAGGTGCACAGGACCCCAGAGAACACAAGGTACCACTTACCATGCCTTGCCAGTAAACCTGAGCCTCTGCAAGCATCTATGTTGCAATACAGTTCTTTGTCAGTCACTGGGAAGTTAAGGGAAATCCATGGTGCAGTGGGGTCACTGGCACAGGACTCTCCATCAAGGTGCCCACAACAAAGCAGTGAAGCACACACAAGGGCAACCTTCACACCTTCAATATCTGCCCCCACGGGACTCAAATGAGCTTCTGTAACTACCTGTAAAGCTTGACATACAGTAAAACTTCTGGTAAAACAAACCATACTACTCCAAGGAAAGGATTTACCAATTTTTGGTTTTTTTCCTGAATAAAAAGAAAATTAAAAATACAGAAAATTGTCTCAAAGTTTTTCAGTGGTTGAAACAGTAATCTCCTCCCAGACTAAGGTAACTACAGATTTCACTGTGAAAAAAATATCACATCAGAAAAGTCTTTTTACAACAGCTGATTGTATACTAAAATATTTTATTAACAAGATCTTGGAAGTTTTCATGAGCAGCAGAAACCCCTGCAGGTAACTACGCAAATAGTGAGACTGGCTTGAAGAAATTAACAGTGAAACTGAATGTAATTGTTCACACTTAAATGCCCCTGTCAATAAACAAAGAAAATAATAAATCAAGTTAACAAACACCTGAGCATTCATTAATTGAGAGGAAGGCAAAGCATCACAGTTCCAGGCAGGATGGGGAGAGGCCCCATCTTTCAGATGCTGTGTGTGCATTTCAGTGGGACCATGCAATGAAACCCCATCTCCCCCCTTTGAGAGGGGCAGTGACACTACCATGCACTGCTGAGAGATGGGCAACACCCACCTGGAAAACAGCAGATTTTAACATCATAGCACACCTATTTACAGAACCAGCAATGACACATTTTGGTGTCATTTGTTGAGTTGAGTTTGATAGGCAGCAGCACAAATAGTGGAAGAGAGATTTCTGCAGCTGCATATCCTCTGCACTGTCCCTTCAGTACCTCTCCTTCCATTTTCAGCCATATCATTTAGGTAACATAATACCTGTAGCAAAATAAAACATTTTGTCTCTGTCCTTCATGATTTTATTTTTAAATCAATTTACAAAGCAGGAAGAAGGGAACATGGAAGCTAAGTCAAAGCAGCAATGAAAAAGCAATGAGATATTCACCTCAGGGAAATTGCTTTCTACTGAAACAAGACACAAGCATCTTTTTGTTGTCGTCAAAGAATTAACTAGAGAACATGCCAATAATTTATAAGGAAGTAGACTTGTGTATAAGTGATGGGAGGAGGGGAAGATCTACTAGCTTCTGTGCTGCAGAAAGGCAGAAGACAGTGGTAGACAAAAAACAGGAATTTTTACTCCAATGTTTCTTAAAATTATAGATGGGTAACACACAGCTCTGACTCAGAAAAACCTTCATATATTCCTCCTGTGGATTTCACTGGAGCCTGTAGGTGCACAGTATTTGAAGTAAGAGTCTCAGCATTCTGCTGCCCCAGTTTTTCCTTTGTGCAGAAAAAGGAATGTGAATATCAAGAATTCTTATGAACTAGGGGAGGGGAAATAAGAGTGCATGTGTTTAAACATAGAAAAATGTTGCCACCATGCATTAGGTGTTACTAAAGCCCTCACTACTAAAATGTGAATCAAATGAAACAGAGGTGCCTGCAGGGAAGGACAGTCTTTCTTAATGGTAGTTTCTGGGTCATTAATTTTTTTGAGTTACCCCCAGCAGTACCAGCATGGCAACCCCTTCAAAGCTCAAGCAGGACTTGAATTGACTGCATGCTGCCTTCAACTACAAGTTCACCCTGATGTCTAGCCAGGCAACTTCTGCTGTCTTCCAGCTCTCCCATGATTACAAACACACTTGCTGTTTTCAAACATTTCTCTTCCTGGTTCCTATCTCTCCTTTCATACACAACACAAATGCTTCTTCAGTCCCACTCCTTGAAGACAGACTGCTCTCCCTTCCCCCAGCTCTCTCCAGTGAATTCTTAAGCAAAAGCAAAAATTTAAAAAAATTCTTCCACAATTGTTTTTTTCACTAATTTTGTCCAAAGGCTACAGAAGTTTCTGGTCCACTTCAAAGTGTTGCTGGCAGGGCCATAACTGAACTTTCTTCCCTCTTCAGTACAGGCATTACCAGAAGGATGATTATCCTTGGCCTTATTATTCCTTGCCTCTGGCTACCCTTCTCCATTTGGGAGCTAACCTACTTGCTCATCAGGTTCTTCCCCATTCTTGCTACTGCTGACATTTTCCAAAGCTTCTCCCAGAGCGACCACTTACTTGCCTCACCCAAAAAGTTCCATTTTGGCTCCAACGTATTCCCAGCAGAAGGCTCTTCCCCTCCTTGCGAGCAATGTCCCCACAGCCCTGGGGGACAGCCATGCACAAGCTCCTCCCCACCCCCATTAAGGAGGGAAGCGCTGCTGCTTCTACAAGAGTCAACATCTTAACTTGCAATAGGCTCCAAACACAAGTGAAAAGTCAACATGTGTCTTGTTTTAGGATCAAAAAACATGTTTAGGATGACAAATGCATACAGCCTAAAACTGCTATTGATTTCACCATCACTGATAGCATCCAAAAGTAAAAAAGGAAAAAAAAAAACCACCCACAAAAAACCCACAAAAATAAAAATAAAATTAAAAAAAATACAAAAAGAACTACTAACCACTATTCAAAACCCTGGCTATAGGGCTGAGAAGACACAAGATCATTCCAAATAAAGAGGAATGGTAGGAATGAGAAAGACAAAGCTTTTGGTCATTACATGCAATTGTACACTAACCTCCCTGATGAAGGGTAAAATTACTCCTAACAGCTTTTCAGAATTTCCCCATGTTGTTTTTTCCCAAAAAAATATTTTATGTTGCAGCAGAATAAGAAAAATATTTTAAGTTGCAGTAGAATAAGAATTGCTTATTCTACTTATTCCACTGCAATTGAAGGAGATAATATATTTTCCTTGGAAGAATTCCTTCTTCTGACCAGTGCTGATACTAGTATATATTTTTACAGTGTTAGATACCCCTATTTCTTTCACTCAGATACCAGCACCTAATGAACACAGATATTCTAAATAATTCACAGTAAAATTCTATGTTGAACATCCACACCATGCAGAACACAAAAGATTTTAGAGCAGTCTAGTTTAAGGCTAGGAATTGCTAATTTGAATACCTCATTTCAAACCACTATTAACATCAGGGTGTTCAAAGCCCACTTGTATCAGCCTGGCAATGTTGGCACATTGAAAAGCAAGACTTTCAAGAACCTCAAATTTGTGCAAATGTCTGAAGTAAATACTCTGACAAATTAAAAACTTCAAGGAAGTAAGTAATAAACTTGAAATTTTAGGATTCACCTGGTGTGAACTCTCACACTAGCAAGGCCTGGCCAGGCAAGCTTTGTGCACTGAAAAGGTGCTTGGTTTTTTGTCCTGAAGACCCAACACACCAACCCAACTGCTTCACAGGTCACTGCAGATGACAAAAGATCTTCTACCTTTCAACAGAATTTGGCTGAACCAATGGATTCTCTGATACTTCATCACTAACTCACTACATCCAGATTTACTGTTTCATGGAAACTGTTATTCATAATATTTTCTATTTGTTCACACTAAGCAGAGGTAAAATTGTGAGAATTCCCATCTGGATTCACAGAAACAGGATTTCCCAGCTGTGAAGCATCTTTTTAAGGTACAAGAGCAGCTCCAAATTAAAAAACTAATGGTGTCATCACCACATAAGCAGATCCTCTGGCTTCACAACATGTTAACAATACTATACCTGAATTTTAGTACATGCAAATGTAAGTATCAGTGTTCACCAGGAAAGGTTGGGAAAATGCCACATGGAAAATGAGGAAGAACTAGCAAAGCTCACAGGGTTCTGCACTGAGAAGCAGATTTGCTTTACTGGGCACTCTACTCCTGAGTGCCCAGTGCCCATGAGGACCTGCCCTTCATCTGCCAACCCAACTAACACCTAAATACTGCAGGGAAAAACACTGGGTAAGACCCACACTGGGAAAAACAGTAAAAATAGCAATAATAAACCAGTGATACACAGCAGGGAATTACTAAGATTACAGTGAGAAGCAGTGCAGAAACAAAAAGAAGGCTCCCTGGTAAGATACCAGTACCCAGTCCTGAGAAAGAAGCTGGATCTTGTGGAAGTTTCTCCTAATAAAAGTCTTTCTAAACAGATTTTATGATCACTAGGCTAAGAAACACCAGTTGGGAGAAAAGTTTTTTTTCACTGCTCACATAAATGAAGACAAGACTTGCAAAACAACTAAGAGAAATAATATTTTCACATTCCATATGAATATTCCATATTCCTCTAACTTCAGCACAAAACAGCTCTGGCAGTTAAAACTGTTTCAGCAGAAGAATTAGGTTTCCAGCCTTGAAACAATTCTAAGTATTTTGCTGAGCAATGGCAAGCAATAAATATTATAACAATAGGGGTTACAAAAATCTCAGTTCAAGAACACCAGAAGTGGTACGAAGCTCCTGATGCCTGCCCATCCTGAACTAGAAACATCACCCTTCAGGACTGCAAATGAGCATTCTACCTCTCAGTACATCTGCATCCAACATATTGAGACAACCTGTTTGTGTGTGATAGTGTTCATGCTATGAAATGAACTGGAAAAAGTTTTATTGCCAAATTTACCAACACTAGCAAGCTGTTAACTTCAACTTTACTCCAAAACAGTGCAAGTAAGTGCCTGCAAATTTTAGACTTGCTTATCTTTGTAAGAGGCTGTCTGTAGATTAGGGTTACCTGACACTGACGACCTCCATAAGGGCATTCCACTACAAACTTCATTTTTTAAACTACATTATATAAATTGCCAAACAATACACTTTGTTTGCCCCAACACATTATATAACAACTCCCTACTTGAAGGAACAACTGTTTTCTGCTTATACTTTTTAACTAGAGTTACAAAATGTTTACAGTAGAAGGAACAATGGCCCTGATTTCTTTTCAAACAGCTTCTAGATGTGCTGCAACATGCCTTTGTATCTGATTGACACCACTTTTCACTACACAGAAATGGTCATACAATCCTGGTACTTCTCTTGCACTTTTTCCAAGGTTCCTAATATTTATACCTCACATCTCATCTGCAAGAGTAAGGCATCTGCAAAACCTATCTGATTCTATGTGATGACCACTTAGCCATCTGCTTTCAAAGTTGCAGAAGGCAGGGATACTGATCTTGAAATGCAATTATTTGGTTGAAATAATAAATTTTAAATTATGTACTGTAACATGTAAAAAGCGTGAAGTTTTATACAACTAGGAAGCAGTAACAGGGAAATAATTAGATTATAGATATGAATGGGGTCTTGTGTTCCTTTTCTTTAAATCTGTGGGTTTGGAAAGTTTATCTGAGCTTATTTAGAAAAATATAGATTTTTCCAAGCAACTTGAAGTTGTTTTAATTGCTGACCTTAAAAAAAAAAAATCATGAAGTTATTGATGGAATAAGAGTAAATGCCTTAAGTGGGAGAAGCTGGAGTGCACCAATTCCTCCTCCCAAGAACAGATACAAAGAAGCCTTTCTCAACATGGCTCAGCTCCACGGAGTTAAGTAGTCCCCAGAGTAGAGGGAAGTCTGTTCTTCAGGAATGAGTAAATATGCACAATCTCATACAGACATTGTCTAGCCCTCACAATATCCTGCAAGGCATCAACATTTCTACCCCATGGAAAGACAGTGCAACCTACCTATGGGCACACAGTGAGCTAGCAGCTATTTCCAGGGAGGTAGCTGTGCTTTTTCCATGCCTATATTTACTTTTACACACAGCAGCCATTCAGCAAGATCACACCCTAGTGTAAAAGCGGCCTGTGACAAATGGACACATGGAATGATTGGGGCTCACCTGAGCCACCTGGACTGGAAATGTGTGTGCCAAAGTGATTGCAGCATGCTGCAGCCAGCTCCTGCACTCTAAAAACTGAGCTATTTCCCATAGCTACTTCAGGACAGGTGAATCACATCTTAAAGACATTTATTTCTCCGCACTGCCTCTAAACAGAGTTTATGCAGACTCCAATCTTGTAGATTAACAGTTAGGCTACATAAACACTGCCCTACACATCAAACTGAACCAAGGTGAAGGAGATGAAGACAGCCTAAGTATGAGGGTATCAATTTGTAGTATCAACAGGAGCTGCAATTAGAGATTTGTGCGTAGTCTCTGTGTAAAACAACAGCATTTAATACAAGAAATTATGCTACAAAAGTGTCTTAAATCATCCACAAGAAGCTGACACAGAACAACCCATGTAAGTCTCCCAAACTGGGTTTTAATTCTCAGTATAGAACATGAAACAAAACCAAGGGTAAGGGTTTTGGAGATAGCAGCATACACATCAAGAAGCAACAGCTCTCAGACACTCTGACATTAACTCTCATAGTGGCAAACACTCTCTGTGGCTAAACCCTGACAAGCACAAGCCTTTTCAATGAAAAATTCAACATTTTTATTCTCCTTGTTCATGTAAATGTGACCTTTGTTTTCTTCCTCACAGACACCTTGGTACACACCTCCACCTCAATGTAAGTATCTGAGTTCAACATATTCTCTCAATGCACACCTGAAGCTTCAACACACCCTTGCTGTGCTCGGAGTCCAGGCACACACTCCATCATGTGAGCAGGGCGGCTGCCTGACTCAGCTGTCATCCCAGCTGATTCACCACATCATTTATTGCTCCAACTGCAAAGAGACACCTTTAACCAGCACTGCACAGAAAAGATCATGAGATATGACAGAATTGATTACCATAAATGATATCAAAGCTTGTTCTACCACATTTTTTAGCTTGTGAATGCTAAAAAAGCATCATTTCTTGTATGAAAAATGATTGTCAAACAACAAAAAAAATCATGCTCAGATTTTCTGTTATTTCTTTTGCCCCTGAAAATAGGTATCTGAATCACTAACACCATTCACCAGTGAATGGGCTACTCTCAAAGAGTTTTAGTATTTGTAAGCCCCAAGCCACAAAGGCAAAGACACTTCAGAGTGTACATGCATTGCTCAGGAGCATGAACAACGTTCAGCAGAACTGCAGAAAACAAAACTCTAAAGATAAGTTACTGCTTTCCATCATTGTGGTTTTCTTTTGCTAGAAAAGAATCCAGCAGATCCTTACACTCATGCAATTTATCAGCAACTGAAGAGCAGCCCCCTCACTTGGGAACCACATTCCCCAGACTGCCAGACAGCTGAAATCTCAACATTTGCCCATGAGGGGAAGCAGGTTACCTACAGCAACTAATGTCTGCTCACTCCAAAATGAAACTTCATGCTCATCCCAAACTACTACAGCGGAGCAGAGGGACTTCTGAATAATTGAGTGCTTCCATGTACCCCCAGCCAAAGGGAAATGCTACCCATGCAGAGCTTTTCTGCCACAGGAAAGCATTTCAGAGGGCCACTCCAAACACATTCTGGAAACTTTGGGGGTTTTTGAAGACAAAACCCAAATTCTTTCTTGATAAAACAGCAACTAAACTCTACTTCAGAACAATCTTTATGTGTGTGAGAGAGACAATAAAAGAAATATCAAAACAAATACAAACCTATAAAAGTTCCACCTCTGAACAAAAATTAAGCTAACTTAAGTAACTCCTCAAAATGCCAGTAACCTGACTCTCAGGATACACACTTAACTCCTTAATTATGGACTCTGTTCCTGTAACTGAAATCCAATGAAATTCAATCCCTGTGGTTATCCAGAAGATAAACCATTGCAAGATCAAATGTAGTCTCTTACTACTTTACCCCTTTTTCTCTTCAGCTTTCCGTATCAATTATTTTTTAGTTCAAAATATTTATCCAGAACAGGAAGGATGATTGTCATCACAGAGCCTGCCATTATCCATAGGTAAAGAAAAATATGATTCATGGGGATCTCCAATGCCACCAGAAAAATTCAAAGATAATCTACTCCTGAAAACCCAACACCCACCACATTGGCTTCAACATACAAGGCCAAAAAGTCATGTTCTGTATTCAGACTGAAATTACAGTGCACATCCTCAACAGCAGGAGAATCACTCAGCCAGGCATTTACCTATCAATGCATTGGCTTCAGCTTCACTTGAGGTCCTTCAAAGGCCAGCAGAACCTCTGTGGCAGGAGGGGCTGTCACTCACTCATGGCAACTTTGGGAAGGGTAATGACACAGGATAACACAGCAGTTCCCTCTGTCCCTGGATGTCACAATCACCCATGAAGCAATTCCCTCCACGGGTACTACTGCAGAGTGACCCAAACAAGTGACACCGGTGACATTCACCACTTCCAAAGAGCAGGCTTAAAAACATGAACTGTCCAACACAAATACACCCTTTTGCTTTCTCTCCTTCCCACCCCCATTCCCTACTGTAATCCCCAGTGATCCAGTCATTCCAAAGCACCAGCCTTGATCAGAGCTGGGAACTGCACAGGTCACTCTTGGGAACAAGGCCACCCCTTCTCATGGTGGGGAGCTGCATTGCACAGATTTCATGACACTATACACATCCAATTGCAGGGCTGCTACCCGGAAAAACTGCAAGTCACAAATTCCTAAATGGGTATCATTGGGATTTTAGCTCCAGAATTTTACAAGTAGCTGTACTGGCAGATCCCTTTGCCTGGACACAGTTCTGCTGATTTCAGGGTACTTCTACCCAGTTTCTAACCAAACCTGATCACGTAACACACCACAATAAAGTAACCATTACCCTGAGAGGCCTGGTACTATATATGCTCATTCCAAGATTCTAAAGTATACTTACTTAGCATGGCATTCTCACAGAGTACTGCAAAAGAAGGGTTGAGACCATTTTCTTTTTCAGATGCTCTGTCTTCCAGATTTCATAGGTAAATATCAAATTCCAGACACACAGCATACTATTTTCTCCATTGATTCATACAGCACAAACTACAGGATGCTGGCAAAATTTTTATACTTTGTAGATGAGATACAGGGAAAAACGTGAACAAGCTTTTTAATAAGAACAGAAAAGCAGATAAGGTATTTCAGTGGCCAGTAGAGCTGGGATGACTCCTATTTATTCTTTTGTACAAATACAGCTGAATGTTAACAACCATGCCCATGCACTGTGCAAGTGTAATAAAAAGGAGGTAACATAAAAAAAATAGATTGAACAGTTTGCCCTGGACTGATAAAGCAGCAAGCAAATATCACAATTGTATGAAAGCGTGCTTGGTTTGTGAAAGCACAGTGCCCACTGCTACAATCAATTCCAGATGAGGGGGAAAAAAAAGTAGTATAAAAGAGAGGACGGAGAAAAATTAGAACATTTCACTTTCTGCCTGGAAACACAAGATTCAAAAAAAGTGCCCATCAGGGTTTCTGATCCTCAGGATATGCTAGTTTCCCCTAGGAAAATAATTCAGTTGACTCAGATCACAGTCATGTTTCAGCAATCTGTAAATCAATGAACATGTCTCATTTTATAGGCTTTGTACTTCCGTGAAAAGTATATAGATATATAGTACAGACAATTATCAATTTCCATTTTTAACCAAATTATTTCCTCTATTTCACATTGCTCAATTCAGGTTTTTTTTTTCCTAATATTGATTCTGTATCCAGCTTGCTTGGTAATAAGCTCATCCAATGCATTTTGTTTCTGTTGTTGATGAAATGCTGACTATACACTCTCTTAACATTAAGTAAAAGTGTTCACATGAAAAAAGTATCACTAGCTCTTAAATAAATATTTGAAAGTTATTTAATGGTGTACAAATTCAATATAAATGCAACCTGGAATTGAACAGAAACAGGAATTGCCTTTTAAGTCATTATCAGAACAATCTTCATTTGGAAACATATCCCACTTACAAAGTACAGGACAAACAAAAAAAGCAACATCTGAATTTGTAGACCCTACCACCATACATCCATTCATCACTACTAATTGCAATTCAATTGCTTTCAATAAAACTCAACTTTTTGTTAAAAGTCCTGACTCAGTAGCATTTGCAGGACTCCCATGACAGTATTGCTGGTAGCTTAAAAATCTGTCCATGTGAATCCTCCTCACGGGGTGAGCTCAGGCATATGAAGAGAGTGCAGGAGAGAGTCTAGAGCAAAAGCACGTTGCCGTGACCATTCCTGCACAATAGCCATTCCTTCTGCTGGGACCATTCCTGCACAGCAGCCACTCCTGCTGGGACCATTCCTGCACAGCAGCCACCCCTTCTGCTGGGACCATTCCTGCACAGCAGCCACCCCTTCTGTTTGCTACTGCATGCCTTAAGGAACAACTCATCTAATCAGGTAATCAGCAAGATTAATAGGACAGTATAGAATTCTTTGATTACTGTTCTGGTATAGGGAATAGCCTGAGTTTAAAACAGGTAAAAAAGAAGCTCCAACACAGCCTAAAAGACAGCTAGTGCACAGCCTAAAATAAAATAAACAAATACTAGTTTCCAAAGTATCATTATTTCTTTCCATAGCATCATTATATAACTCAGAAATGCAGGACGAGGAAACCTTCTAAACTAAAATCTTTGGTGTACATGCAGCACATTCAAGAAAAAAGGGGAAACTGCTGTGCAAAAATCATTTGTAAGAATCAGAAACAACACCAGAAGAAAACAATAGAGACCAGAATGTAGTAGAACAGAATGAACTTTTCTGAAAAAGCCAGGAACAGAGATGCCATTGGACAGGTCAGGAATAGTTGTTTCCAAAGGCAGCAAAGGAAGCAAAGCATCAGCACTGTTATCCTCAGGACTGTTAAATCTAAATACAAGCAGCATTTCTTTTCTCAGGGGCTTTCTACTGGAGAAAGCTGTCTAAAATAAGAGGGATATGTCAAAATAACAAGAAACACAAAATAATTCATGTAAATCGTTAAGAGATACATTCTACAAGATTTCATGGAAATCTCTCAGGCTCTCCATGCCTAGTAACAGCATGTTTATCAAAGCTGTACAGAGTCACTTGAAAATACAGGTTCTAGAGGAAAAAGATGAAAAACAGTTATAATGTCATCTAAAATTATTTCATAAATTCCCCCAGCTGTATAGTCTACCAGCCACATTTTTGCAGAATGCTGGAGGTAAGACAGTGACTATTACAGCTGTTAATAAAACCTGAAGGCTGCAACAAAAGCAGTATTAATAAATGGCAGTTATGCTGTAGCATGTTTTTAAAATACAAAAGCTAAACCATTTGCTAAATTCAAATCAATCATTCTGAAAGAACTAGTTTAGAGTGGAATTATGACTTGCAAAACCCCCATTTTCAGGGTTTGGTATTATTATTATTTAATTTGTACTACAGCAAGAACTCTCCTGTTTGCTGTGTCTGGCCCTATTGCAGCCCCGCACATTTGCTTATTCATAATATAGAGATCCATCCTAATATAACATTATAATATAGATATCCTAATATGACACACCTAACAAGGGGAAAACATGCTTTCTTCAGCACTGTGTGGAGAAAGGATAAAAAAGTTCTGGTAGATTGAGTTCCTTTTAAATCAGCATCTGTAGCACAATAGTAAACAAGCTGAGACCAAGCTAAGTTGAGACTCATCAATCTAAAAAAATGCATAACCATGAAAACTATTCTTTCTTACCAGCATCAGCTGAACACTATTAGAGCACTTATCAACTACCCACATGGCCATGTCCACCTTTATTTACAGCACTTCTGTATTAGGAGACTATTACAGAACTTCTATGAGGAAAAAAACTGAAATACTGATTTAAATTCTACTATTATGGATTAACATTCTCCCTTCTCCAATTTTCTCATATTTAAAGCAAATACATCACTGACAGACCTCCTCTGGCTTCCGTGTGTCACTTACACTTAAAAAAAAATCACTACTCATAAATCCTTTTAGATAGCTATACTGAAGTCAAACATAAGCATTTCCTTTACTTACATCCTAAGTTACAAACATTTAAACAATACTAGTATCAACATCCTACACTGTCAGGGACAGATACTATATGAAAATTTCAACCCAAGTTAAAAAAATTCCTTAAGAAACAGACATTATTAAGCAGTTTAACATGATGGACTCCACAGTTTTCTGAAACTAAGAGACTTTCTTTTCAACAGCTAATTACCACAAGCTTGGGAAGCTTGGTGTGTCTTTTCATAGTGTCTGAGCTACAGGATCGGAGAAGGACCAAGCACAGCAATATTTTACCACATCCTTACTAGAGAGGAAAGTCAGTCCTGCAGTGAGGGAGTCAGCAGGTCAGCACTTTATTTCCAGCTTGGTTCCGAACTGCTCGTGTGGTCCTGGATCAGCCAGTGACCTCCTGTGCCTTCTTTCTCTACGCACCCTGGAGGGATAAATCCATACTTGCCCATCTCATGCTATGACATTTGCTTGCCGATTTTGTTTTTGAAGGGAAAGGTGGCAAAGCAAAGAAGAAAACTGCCCTGCTAAGAGGAGTAGGTGCTGAAGAGCCACCTCCTTGCAGATAATTTGGGTGTTGCATGCTGTTACAGCTGATAGGTGCATCACAGCTTTGCTGCAGCACAAGCAACCCATACAGCAAAGTACATTTCTCTTTCCTGAGGTCAAAGAAAGACGCAGAGAAAACCACAGAAGGACTTTGTGCCAGTACTCACTTGCTGCAATTAACATCGTGCTGTTGTGAAATGCATGTGTTAACGAGGTCCTTGCAGAGAATGAGCCACAGGAATACACAATGCTGCTCCCAGGTGAGCAATCCCATACTCCATCATTTGTGTTTGGAATAAACCTACACAACTTCCCAGCTAATGCAGGCCTGTCTTGGTAAGCAGTGATAAAAAGGAGCCCAATCCTACTCTGTGCCCCTCTTTCACACCTGAAGAAGTAGGGCATTGATACATAGATTTCCCTTTTCAAATCACAGCATCAGGAAAGCAAAACTAACCAGACATTTCCTGTATCTTCACCGCAAGATTCAGCCAACGTTTCTGAAAGGAACCAAAAGACACTAACTGTTCCTTAAATCTGAACCACAGCACTTTTAGTCTCTCCTGTTCACTTCCACATATATCTCTTTCTATAACTCAAGCGCCTGTGCAGCAGGAAACTTGCTAAAATGGAATAAGTAACAGTTTTCACAAAAAAAGTACCACTCATTTTTTTACTGTATATTACTGAAGCCACATTAAACTTCTCTGAAGATGCTCTGACTTCTGAATTAGAACAGACTTAGTGAATCTTTTAACTGTCTAGGGACACAAAATGTTCAGTCTTTTCTAACAACTTGCACAACCTGTACGCATAACCCTACCTCCATGTTAAAAATTAGGCAATTTGAAGTAGCTCATTGTATAATGAAAGTAAGTTATAGAAACTGTCCATCTACTAGTGAGGAATATACCATGGCAGCCCAACCACACAGCAAATCAGAGCCTCTGCTCGCCTTGCAGTAACAGAGCTGGTGCCTGCAAGGGACACAGCAAGTGCAACCCAGCACCAGTGAGTCTGGATACAGATGTGGAAATTCAGCACCCTGGCAATGACCAGGGCAACTTTGTAAGTCCTGACACAAAGGGGAAGGTTTTATTTGTGGAGTTCTATACCAAGCATAATATGTATTAAAATCCATGCCATTAAAAAAAAAAAAAAAAAAGGCAGATTTTATTAGTTTACTTTATCCTTCTGCATATTTACTTTATTTTTTTTATTCAAAATTACTCTATTATTTTGTTTCTCCCTTGTCTATTTAACAAAACTCCCAAACAAGTAGAGCCTATCAAAGCTAAAACCTTGTCCTGCTGCTGGTGTACCACAAACATATGTTAGGAGCACTTAAATTGCAAGGCTTCAATCTGTTCTCTGAAGGAGGCTGGTAGCAGGTGTGACAGTCTGATCAGCAGAATGAACTATATATAAAGATGCAAGCAGTGGGGGGGAGGACTCCACAGCTTTGCTTTTACATATCATGCTCTATTTGTAGTCCTACTTATTCAGAAAGAGGGAGAGGGGAGCCACAAAGTTAAAACAGACAGACTTTGGCATCTCTGAGCTCAGTGTTTGATCTCCCAGCCCCTCTCTCTCTCTCGACAAAGCAGGCTGTCTCTGATTTGCTGCTCATGCTGAGAAATGCACAATTTGCAATTGCAAAGAACCAACCCTCTTATTTATTGCATCTAGGCACAGTGTACAAACCCAAAGCCATGTGGTCTTCCCCAAAGGCTGGCTTCCCTAGCAGCCCATCAGGTGAAAGGCAGGCTGCAAAGGGCTGTTGATTATAAACTGAGTTTAGATCTCTGCTTCCTATCTCAACTTCTACCTTACACTGAAGAGTAACACAAAACACAAAGTGAATTATCACACTCCACACTTCAGAAGGAGCAGCTCACTTTTTGAAAAAAGTGACAGGAAAATTCTGAATGATAAACAGCATGTTTCTAAAACATTAATTACAGAAAAAACTTTTTTTTTTTTAATTTCAGTATCACACACGACTTTAAATCCTCAAGAGTGATCAAGAAAAAAATGTGGACTCATTGTGTCTTAATTCTCTCTATTCACCATGTCTCTGGCATCCACCAGCCTTTGGAAACAAAGTCTTTCAGAAGGCAACAAAACACTGGCTCACTGAATCAGAAGCAGCTTGTGAAGGCTGCTAGAGTTAAAGCAGTCTTTACACACTGTCTAATCACAGACATAATACATGGTTTTATAAAGGGTAACACAGACCACCCATAAAACCCATAAAATCTGCATCTTCTCTGCTGCCCAGAGAAGCTGCAGGTGCCCCATTCCTGGAAGTGTTCAAGGCCAGGTTGGATCAGGCTTTGAATAACCTGGTCTAATGGAAAGTGTCCTTGCCTATGACAAGGGCATTGGAAGCAGGTGACCTTATAAGTTAGAAAAAAAAGGTCATTAAAGTCCCTTCCACTCTATGATTCTATGAAAACAAAACATACATCTTAGCTATCATATTATGACATACAAAATTAGCTATTATGATTTAAAGATTCCAAACAGTTTACTAACTTTCACGTCAAGCAAATTTTAAAAGCCTTTTTATTTTGTTCTGAGACCAAGCAAGTGCTGAACTATGAAACTGAGACCATGTCATACTAATTGGACTCAAGTTCAGTGGATGGCTATGATAAATATTGAGACTTTTTTTTTTTAATTGAGAAGAGTAGTATGCATGCATAAGCATTTACAGGTCCACCTTGACAGTATTTTTAGAAAGGGAACAACTATGTGGATCTGTCTGATCACTCTGAACAGCCCACAGGACAACACTAGCGCTTTGCCCAAACCTTTCCTCAACCATTTAGCTCAGCACTTCTCCCACAGGTCACTGGCCACTGGGAAAATACCACCACAAAAAGCAGATTTAGTCAAGTCTGAAATACACAACTGTAAAACCATTTTGGAAGTAGATTTAGGATACAGTTCCCTTCAGCAGATTGTTTAGACTTTTCCAGATGCTAAAAGGTAAACAGCAGCACATTCAAACTAATTACCTCATATTCAAATATCACAAGAATATTTAACTCAGCACGAATTAGCTTTTCATACAAGCTAGCTCCCCTTCACTGCTGCTTCCATTCCCCAGCTAGGGAATTTCACCAGCAAAAGAAACTTCTTACCTCCACAGAAACAGGGTAAGGACCAGGAGCCTTTTCAGCTAAATACTTCATAAACACCAAAAGATACAATACAGGATGTTCACTACCTGTGGCTTCCAATTTAGCAGAGGCTTCAAGCTAACAACAGCTATTTTATGGCAACACTAAAGCAACAAAAGGGTCATCAGGAATTTACTTCAAACAGCTATACTAATAATGGAGAGACTTTTAAGACACTGATTACAGTAACATTTCACACACATTAACATCTGGGTTTAGTTTACCAAAGCATTGTGTTTCTGAGTGATCACTGGATACAGGGTGAGGAGACTACTCCATTGCCTAACATAACCACAAGTTAAATATGCTGTTTTACATACATAACATTTTCTTTTAGACGAGGTTCGTTAAGTCCAGAAAATACAGAAGGTTTTCTCTTCAAATGGAAGCTCTTAAACATACAAATATTTTGCATACAGTTATAGCAAACATACAAATATTTTGCATACAGTTA
This sequence comes from Vidua chalybeata, assembly GCF_026979565.1. Classification (NCBI taxonomy): domain Eukaryota; kingdom Metazoa; phylum Chordata; class Aves; order Passeriformes; family Viduidae; genus Vidua; species Vidua chalybeata. The sequence goes on along the minus strand of NC_071530.1, from coordinate 13,502,987 downwards.
TAGTCATTTAAAATCACATTCACTAGCCTTTTTACAAAGAGAGCCTATACTAATAGAGTATTCTGAATTTTAAAGCATTATATTTCAGCCAGTCCACTTTTTATTGATATTTCTTCATTCAAACATCAAATTATCCAGAACTATTACTGACAGCATTTATTTATGCTATTTTTCATTTGAAGAAAAACTAGAAAGAGCAATTAAAGCTGCTGTTAAAAAAACTCAATGAGAGAAAAAGTTATCAAACCTATCTTCTCAAATCCGTATTCTTAATGACATCAAAAAAAATGCTCAATAGAGGATTTGGCAACAATGCTCTGAACTTGCCCCATCAGGGTAAGGACTCAGTTTGACTGAGGGTGGAGAAGTCTCTTGTGCTGGATCTTTTCCTTTCCCCCATCCCCAGTTACCTCGTTCCTACAATGCCACAAGAGAAGCAGCAGCTTTGGCAGCGTTTGGGGTTAACCCAGGGCACACCCTCACCCTGATTCAAACCTGACCTGCTGCCTCGCTGAGCCCCTCACACACACACACACACCTCGCAGGAGCCCTGCAAAGCTGGGCTTTCCCCACTGCAGGAAAGCCACAGCCACTGCTGGGCTACCTCCCCTCATCTCCCTGCAAAAGCAGCAGCATTTCTTCTCTTACCCAGCACTCATCTGTATAATAAAAACCAGAAACACCCAGCAGAATAAGTGAGGTGTATAGAGATGACTAGTTTCTCCTATTGTAATACTCTCCAAATTACTATAATTGCATAATACTTTTTAACTTTTAGCAAGCCTAACACTTCAGGCTAGCAGTCTTCCAGCAGCCTGCTACTGCCAGAGACAAATTCAAGGTGAGTAAAATCCCTTCCCTCTTCAGGCTGCACACAGTGCTGAGGCCAGAGCTCATTCATCAGGAATGGATGGCCACCACAGCTTGGCACCACAGCCTTGCTGCCTAAATTCTTCTTCTTTTGGTACCTGGTAGCTGGCTGCTTTCCTGGTGCTCACGGCTGCAGGCACAGGTTCTTCACAGGAAGATAGAGGGGCAAACTGACAGCACAAACAAATGCACACTTAAAACAACACAAATAACATATGGTCCAACAGGTTCCTGGAGAGGTCAAATTAAATCAAGCTTTGTTATTTCACTTAGCAGCTTATTAAAGAAGCAAAAGGTTCTGAAGCTTCCAATTTATTGGGGTTTTTCAACTGTCATTTAAGTTGTTAGAGCAACAAAACCTTCAGCTGTGTGGTCTCAGAGACACTCCAGCAACCTCAGAAGTAATTTTTCCAATATTTACTCAGTTCAGCTCTTTCCTGTTCAGGTCCTTAAGAACTTGGAACAAAGTTGTTCATTATATGCGCAAAGATGTATATTGCTGCAAGGTTCTCACAAGTAAGATATTGCTTCTGACATTTAACAGAAGAGAAAAAAGCATTATGTGGCCTTTGCCTAGGGGGAAGATAGAGTAACCCAACAACTTTGAAAGCACATGCAAAAAAGATGGGGTAAGGTGAAACTACTTTTCCATTTAGTAAGTGTGGCTACCTTTCTTCAAACAAATGAAAACACATAAGTGGGTGCACACATAAACATACAGGCACTCCCAGAAGTTCTATCTCCATTTAAAATACTTTATACCCACGTAACTTTTTGTTTTTTCCAGTAATACACATCAACACCAGAAACATTTTAAATTGCTATTCTGAGTCTGTAAAGACATGCACATGCAGAAAAAAAAAATCCTATAAATGTTGCCACTTAAAAAGAAAACTGCCAATGATGTATCATCTTGCTCCTCCTGTAACAAATTCATAATTTCACTGCATCAGCAGCAGGCTGAGTATGAGCAAATGTGGAGAGTATGGCCAAAAAAAGTGACACTGCTTTTCCAAAACAGAGTCTATTTTCCCTACCAAATCAGGGATACGCTACTTTCGCTAAGCTTATTGCCCAGAAAGAAAAGCTTCCTATAATAAATTCCACAGGTTGGTTTTAAAAAGAAAGCCTTTGAGTGACATCTGCTGCACCACTGAGGTCAATTTTTCATCCTCTTGCTAAATGGACCGCTTGCCTCCAGGGTACCAAGTTAACCCATTTCTTCCCATCTTTGGCATTTTCTGTTTGTGTGTACTTCATGTACTGCATTAGTGTCTTGCTTCCCTGCAAACTCCCATTTCCCACTCACATGAAAAGAAAAAGCAATGGGAGTCATATCTATCTATCCTTCAAAAGCATTTCCTTTCACCAAACCCCAAGGACATCCCATTCTTTTTTCCACCCCCACAGCAGATCATCCTTCTCCCCACAGTCATTTCCCTTCTGCCAGCCCTATTTCTGTCACCACAGAAGTCCTGAGAAGCTGGAGGCACAACAATCTAGGAGGCAACACCAGCCAACACCACCAAAACATGGTCTCTGGCTGGAGCACAGCAGCACGCCAGGGCCCAGCTCCAGGGGATGCTCATCTCTGCTCCTGGGCAGCAAGGATCAACCCCTTGCACAGAAACTCTCTTGGTCTTCACTCCTTCTCTCCTGCACCAGAGACCCCAGCCTTGAGATGTAAGGTGTGGGATGCAGTCCAAGAGTTTTAGTAGGAGAGTAGGAATGCATTTCTCCTTTTTTGGGGGGCACTAAATAGGTGATTAATGTGCATCACTTTGCCACAGGAAACTGAAGTAGAAAATAAGTTACCACCAAGTACCTGCTACCTAATTAAAAAAAAAAAAAAAGAACAAAAGTAAATACTGCAACAAAATAGTTATTAAAATTATTTCAAATTTAACAAATACTTGGGAACAACTTGAGAAAATAACTAAGGATACCTATAGGAAAACAAAAACCTGACACTGCTGAGGTATTGTAGCAAGTAAAACTAATGTGATTCTCTCAAAAAACAAAAAGGCTTTAATATTTGCTGTTAATTTAAAATTATTTTCCCCAATTTAAAATTTGACTAATTTCTCTTTCACTAGCAATATTAGTCATTTTGACAAGTATTATGTATGTCTGTGCTGCTGTTTTCCTTTTTACTTTCTTGGTTTTTTAAACAGCCCCACTGGATTATGTAACTTAGCTCAAAGGCAGTTTGGTTTTTGGTGGTTTTTTTATCCATTTTCCAGTACCAGACTTCTGAGCATTACATCAAAATGACCTCAAAGAAACAAAGAAAACATATAATGCATATTAAAAAGGAGGGGGAAAAAATAAAGCACAGATGCCCTAAAGTATCTTCCAGAATTTTTTAATACTTTTTGCTTCACTTTTTATTTTCTTACTGCTCAGAAAATATTTCTGAGTGAGAACATCTGTGCTATAATCTGGACTGATGTTAGAAGAATTCCACTTTATTTTCAATATACATAAGTACTGGTTCAGCATTGTTGCATGTTTTATCCATTCAATTTATATTTGGATGAAACGGTTTGTTTTCCTTTGAAGAACCAGGAAATTGTTTTAAATCTACATTAACCATATTCTGTGTAACTAAGATCACCAGCATTTCTCCCCCATTTACTCTGTCTTATTTTACCAGATTAAATGTGCCACAACCAAAAGATGTCACAGTCTGGTACAACTGAGAAAGTGTTACTTCCAGTGGTGTTTTTGTAACAGAACTAAAACATCTGTGAGTGTTATAAATGAAGTTAAAGTGTAAAAAGCTATGAGAATCAGATGGCTTTCCACTGGTGGAAGGCTATATTGCCCAGGAGAAGAAAGGCTGGCAACTCCCTAAACCCCAGATTGCCTCCAGGAACCGTTCCCCAAATGCGCTGAGCACTTTCACAGGCTCCTCCACAGTCCTCCCCTGTGAGCTACAGGAATTGCTCAGAAGCTGAATGGTGTTTTGCTCAAAGGGAAATCACTCTCCACACACTTCATTTTGCCACTCTTCCACAAACACAAACTTCACTTTGATCACTGTTAAGTAACAGTGAAACACTGAAAAACCACATAGTGGCAAACTGAAATCCGTGGTGCATCCCGTCCAGCTGGAGATAGGTGCTTCTCACACCAGCCAGCCTCAGCAGTACCACACACATCCTTCACTGAAAGCACCTTCAAAGCTGAAGGGTTTACATGCTGTCCACTTCTCAAGACTCTCTTCTTAAACACTACAGAATTCAGTCTTCTTCATTAGCTTTGAATAATCCCAAGTCCCTGCTTGCTTAAGTCACAGGGCTACAGCCCCAGCGTGGCTCTCAGGCCTTTTTAAGACAAGCCTCCTTCCTTGTTGTACAGGTGGCTCAGAACAAAGGCAAGAGCTGGCAGAGAGGGCATGGCAGGGCTTGTGCAGCTCCCTGTCTTGCAAGCCACAGGTCCCCTCGGGCACAGCACTGCTGTACAGCAACGTCCCCATGCAAGGGACCTCTGCAGCCACTGCCACACTCGCTCCAAAGGTTCATTTCTACCTTCACCCTGTAACTTCTCTTGCCATGTGCAAGAGCCACCTGTATTTACAGATGAGCCAATGACAGGAAAACATTGATGTGGCCGAAAACACTGAGGGAATTGGAGAGAAGACATTAAAAGGAAGTTTTCCATAATGACCAGAGAGAATTTATCACTATAGCCTTGCATTTCCAGCACCAAACCTGCAGGATCCCACAGCAGCTTTCTAAATGTGAAGCAATCATGACCCATTTCAGTACTTATCTTCCTTAAATTAGCATCTCTCCACTGCTGTTCACCAAGCCTCAGCAGAATCACGTTCCCTAACAGCTGGGATCCCCAACAGCTGGGTTTCACTGCACTGTTGGGAGCCTGATGTCAGTGAAGAGGTCAAGAGCCAGCTAAAAAACTGCCCAGAGCCCCACAGAATCCTGGCTGGCCTCAGGTAAATCATTGGAATACTACCCAGCCAACACAGAATGCAGAACCCAGAAACATCATCCTGGGGTGTCAGCTAGAACTAAACTGATAGCCAACTGAGCAGCAGGGGTGACAGGCATTTTTTTAGCATTTTGGTTCCCTTTTGGGGTTGAGAAGATTCCTGTGCATTCTGGAAATCACCTGTAAGATTTCATTCTACTTAAAAAAGGCTTGAGATTTGCACATATAGAAAAATGAAATCCAAGTAAAAAAAAAAATTAAAAAAAAAATAAAAACCATACACACTCAAAAAGAACTTTACAATTTTTTATGCTAAATTTAGCCACTACTGCCCTTGAGTATTGCCAAAGGGGTCACTGAATGGGCATTGTGGAAAATCCATTTAAGCCTGTGGCAAAAACCTAGTGGTCTGGCTCAAGGAGGGAATGTGCCAAGCACAATACAAAGCCCAAGCAAAATCAGCAGATTTTCATACCAACCCACCCATGTGTTAGGCTCTACAAATGATGCCCCAGTGACACAGTCATGAGGAACTGTGCAACTGTTTGCTCTACAGAACACAACTTGCATCAAAGCTGCCGTTGTGTACCTGGCAGAGAAGCGGCTGCCTGAGAACTGACTTTTAAGCAAATAATCCCCGTTAGCTGGCACTGGGGGGATAAAATCAAAAGCAGAAAAAAAAGTAAGTTTCACAGCCACAATCACTCAAGCTTTAACCTTCATCCCTCACAATTCCCTGCTGATGAATGTCAGACCTACAAATGAGATGGAGCTTTAAGCTTTGGGTGGCCTAAGCCCCCAGTGTACAAATTACACGAGAATATGGTCATCTGACACCTGTTACCTTTGCTTACACTGCCAACTCTCCTGGAGTTCTGGTCTCTTATCAGCAACAGCCTCTAACACTATCAAAGAGCAGATTACAATTTCTTTTCACAAATATTAGTGCACTGCAGTTTTCAAATTAACAATTGAAGTATTGTTCCATGCAACATCAAAACCCCCACAAAACTTCATCTCCTACAGCATTTGGCATGGGAGAGGGGAAAGGTGTCTCAAGATTTCTATTAAAAAACTTTTTGATTCAGCAGGAAAACTGTTAATTTACTTATTTTAACTGGAAAATGAGGATTATATATAAAGTCTAGGAACACCACTACAAGCTCATGATATGCAGGGCATCAGCCTGAACTATCATGGAGACCAAATAATCCCTCCAGGGACTCAACATGACACTGAACAACTTGAGTAAATCTACAATTTCCTATTTCATTTTCTTGCTTACCATGCTTGCTTAACATTTACATCGCTTTTTTTTTTAATCTACCCTTTACTTAAGCACACCTATTTTTACTTGCAAGAAAAAGAAGATAAAATGCTTACAATATCCTCCCCAAAAATCAAAGCACAAGAGATTATGCTGACAGTCAAAAAGTCAACAAAAAAAGTCAGAAACATCTAGATCAAGCCAAAGTTACAAGATGCACAATTACCTCCTTTCAGTAGTTGCTCGATACATCATTTTTATAATAATTTTCCACCTTTTAACACTGGTTCAATATTTGGTAATCATGTTTCATCTCAACTGCCTGTCTGCCTTCTCCCTTTTGGTGCAGGCCATCATCTCTTGCCATCAATGTAAAACCACTCAGATGTGGCTGACCTCCCCTCTTAAATCACCCTTACCTTCTTTCAAGTTTTTAACCATTAAATTAATTGCTAGGACTACACCAATTCCAAATCTGCACAGCCCTTGACCAGCAGGGTCTGGAAAACGCAGCTACCATTCCTCAGGCCAGGAATGTCCCCTGTCCCCTGCCCAAGTTGTACTCCTTTAAGACTCAAGCAGAGATGGTGCCAGAGGCTGCATCACTCCATCCAGCCACACAAAAGTGCACCATTAGCCTGCCCCCATGAAAACTGGGTTTCATTTAACATGATCGATTTTGCTGACTCCACTTGCCCTGAACAAGGTGGACATTTCAAAGATCTCTTATCATTTGCTTGTTCATTTCCCACAAACACAACCTGCAGAAAGAATGCATCATGTTTCAGATACAAAGCTTCTCTTGGAATAAAAGCAAAAGAACAGAAAAATTTATACACACTACATAGACCAGCCTTTAAAAACAGCCTGTCATATTAATAACTAATTCCATACACAAAGACTTAGTATTGACAGCAGTGTTAATCTATAATAAATTTTTAGATATTTATGAATTCTGATCAAAGACATAGCACCCAGAACTAACTGCAGTTATCTGCAGTTATATTATCTGTATGTTTTGAACTCCTAAAATTTCTACAGAGAGGAGAACTGTACTATTATGTGGATTGTTCTCCATAAGTACTTTTTCTATTCTCAACATGTCTCCTCAACCTAAATAATACCAAGCCAGAACACCGAGGTCAAATTTTGAAGCTATTCACTCCTGGCACTCTGCAAGCATGGTTTTGGGCTGCCTCCTATGACTGCACAGGGACATCATAAGTGCACTGCTAATCACAACTGGGAAATCATGACAAAGTGGGGGGGAAATCTGGGAAGGGCTGACAACTCAGTTCTCAAGGAGTTCTCCTGAAGAACTGCTGCATATAGTAGACACACACATTCTTGCAGGATGAGAAATGCTGCTTTTCCTGTAAGTATGAAAACCATAAACTTCATTCAAATATTTTGAATAATCTTCCACCAGATATGCTTATTTCCATACAAACATTGTGGTGGTGAAAGTAGATTTCAGTGTCAGTTTGATACCAGCTGCCAGACTGTAAGTTCATATGGGCACATATACTTTGATCCTCTCAGTCAGGAATTACTTTGTCCCCTTTCTTGTCTCCTTATGAAGTGAAGACTTGCTCATCTGCTACACTAGCACAGAAAGGAGCCATCTAACTGCTACAAAAATAGAGTCATCTGTGGAATTCTACCATCCAAACCATACAATTACTATGTTACTCTATTGCAAGCACAGCAAACAGCACTATACACCTACTTACAAAACTTACTTACTGTAAGATCCGGTTCCCTCCCACTTAAACATCACCACAGAAAATCGTCAGCAAATTCAAGTTAAAAGTAAGGTTTGACAGTGACCATATAAATCACTCAGAGAAAGCCCATGGACACCGCTACTGTTTTCAACCACAGAATTTCCATCTAATAGAAACAATCTCAGTAATTGCAGCTACCTCAAGTCTATACCAGTGGCATTTAGCATAACCACCATAAAAATACTAATAAATAAAACCACCATGTCATTTCAACCCAGGATGCAGAGCTTTTAATACCAGGGACCAGTCAAAGTCTGGCTGCCCCTCTGCAAACCATCTCTTTAATAAGTACATGGCCATAGTCAAGAGTTACTTTTTTTCCCTCCCATGCTTCCACAGGTGGGCCACTTTTTTTTCTGAAATGAAATTTGCAATGATGTAACCTTTTCCTGGTGACTGTCTTGTGTCTCCCCTGTGCTTACAACTTCAATCCCTCCCAGGTTTAACATTATGCTGCAGAATGCAACTGCCACCCCTTAATACAGCTTAATATTTGGAAGCCAGGATGCAGCCCATTGCCACAGGAGTTACACGGGGCACAGTTTTGGAAAAAAAAACACAGCAAAGTAATTATTTTTATTAATGCTGTAACACTGATGAACAAATGCTGCAAACACTTCTCATCTGAATGGTCCAATGAGGCATTCAGCATTCCACAAACAGTCTCACTTTATTGTTTGCTGCTTTACCTTAACCAGAGAGGTACTTTCAGCCCTAGTCTCCTATATGCAAGTAGACTGCCTGCTGTATATGAATGACAGCAGGTATGCAGCCACAGCCATATCCTCAGGAATCATTTCTCTCTTTTTCTAGACAGAATCAGAATATGTTTGCTGTCTTCAAAACCAGGTTCTTCAGGTGGGGAGGTGATAGGAAACTCAGTTACTTTTCTCCTCCCAGCATCTGGAATTCTCTATGAAAAAACTGATTTTAAAAATTTTCTCAGGAATCACTTCAAACCAATCAATGAACTGGTCACAATATTCCTTCTATTGCATGTTTCAGGACAGGCTAGCAGTCTGCATTTGCCAAAGTAAAACTTCCAGGATCAGAAGTGTAAAATGTCTCAGGAGGGATAAGGGGGAGAAACACACTAAAACTTCTTGGATCGATAAGGCAGAGGAAAGGGGAAGGGCACTGCTGAAGTTCTCAGCCAACGATGGTCATACTGCCCAACAAACCAGTTGATTAAAAAGAAGTTTGCAGCAACAAGAAAGCACGGGGTGGGGGAGGGGGAAAGGGAGGAGGAGAGGAAAGAGAGAAAGAAAAATAGAAAAAAAAAAAAAAAAGGGAAGAAACTCAAAACCCAACAAGTTGCCCACGGAGGGAAAGCCAAGTCTGCAACTGCCTGCACACGCACAGCCAGGGATTTCAACATGGGGCTGCGGGAGGCCGGCGCGGGCGGCCGTCGGGCTCCGCCGCGGGCCGGGCCGGCGCCCCCCGCACCCCGGGGCACCGCGGAGCGTCCCGCAGGCGCGGAGCGTCCCCCGCGGGGCGGCGGGCGCGGAGGTGCCGCGGGCGGCCGCGCTGCCGCGGGCCCCTCGGAGCCTCGCCCGGCGCGGGGGGTGGCCGGCGGGGCGCCACCGGACGCCCCTGCGGCGGGGTCCCCTCGCACCGCCCTCACCGCCGGGCCTGGAGGGCCGGGAAGCCTGGAGCTGGATTTCCAGCCCTCCGCGGCGCCTCGGCCCCGCCACCCGCCCCGGGGCAGACCCGGCACCGCCGGCCCCCGCGCTGCTCTGCCGGCCGGGTTCGGGCGGCTCCCGCACCGACACCCCCGGGGGCCGCCAGGCACCGGCGAACAAAGGGCCGAGGCCCTCCAGGCGCCCGCGGGGAGCCGCGGAGGAGCCGCGCTGGCCGCTGCGGAGGGGCCGAGCCCCCCCCGCTCCCCGCGGCGGCGCCGGGCACACGGCTCCCCGCAGGCTCCGCTGCCGCCGCCGGCCGCCCCCGGCCCCGCTCCCGCCGCTTCCCCCGGCGGGGCAGCCCGGACTTTCCCCCTCGCTTCCCTCCCCACTCCGGGAAGCGCCATATTGATCGCGGGCGCCGCTCCCCGCGCCCCTCACCTTGGCGATCGCTTTCTTGTACCGGGTCACCGCTTGCTGGATCAAGCTGAAAACTTTCATGTTCCCGTCCCCGCAGGGCACGACCACCCGCGTCCTCCCGAAGCACACCGTGACTTTCATCCTGTGCGGCCGGGGGGCTCCCGCGTCCCTCCGGCCCCGCGCAGCCTTCCTCCTCCTCCTCCTCCTCCTCTTCCCCTCCGCCCTCCGCCACGGCCGCCCCCCGGCGGGGCGCGGCGCTCAGCCCCCGGCCGCCGCCGGGCTGCCGCTGCGGGCGCCCTGCCTCCGCCCCGGCTTCGCGGCCGGCCCGGCGAGGCGCGGGGAAGGGAGGGCACCGCAGGACGGAGGCCGGTGCTGCCTTCCCGAGGGCCGGGGGCCGCTCACATGCCGCGGCGCTGCCCGCGGCCACCTGCTCGGCTCCTGCCCCGGCGCGCAGCGGCGGCGGGCGGGGCGGCGGCGCTGGCTCCCGCTCCGGAGGCGTGGGGCGGTGCGGCGGGGCGGGGGCAGCCGGCCGGCTCCGCGGGGCGCCGGCAGCGCGGACGGGGCGGGGGAGCCGGCGGGCCCCGCACACGGTCGGAGCGAGTGTTCCGAGCGAGCCCGAGGTAGTGCGGCTGCCCCCGCCTCGCTCTGCCCCGCCGGGAACCGGGGATGTGGAGCCGGGGTCTCGCCGGCACAAGGAGCCTCGCGAAATCCTGGTCCCTCGGCCCCGGAGGGGTGCACGGGGGGAAACGGGCACCGCCGCTGCTCCTTCTCGGGGCGCTGCCTGCTGCCGCCCTGCCTCAGGTACGCGGGTCCGGGGAAAGCAAGGCACGGCACCGCAGAGAAGGTGCGCGGCAGGACACCGCGGTGGTCTCCTGTTCCTCCCGGTGTCCGGGGGATACAGCCACCGCTCACGGCCGAAATCAGATGGCCTTCCTCGTCTTTCGGGCATCTGTTAACGCAACAGGACCAACACTGTGCAAAACCTCCTGCATCATCAGTAACACCAGCATCAAATGGAACCGCTGAGCAATCTCCTCCGCAAAGCCATCATAGGGGTTTATAGATGTCGTTCACTTTTTTCCACGGATTTCATTGAGGACAATGGAATTGCACAGTTCATTGGTCATTCAGTGTGGCCTGACAATATATATCTTTTGTCTAGAAATGGTAAAACAATTTAACTAGAGTGAAAGCAGAGTTTGGAGGACAAGAAGACAGTAAAAAAAAAAAACCAAAACTTTCTTCTTTTCTTTTTTTTTTTTTTTTTTCCTGAACACACAGCACTAAAGATGTGAAATTCAAGTAAGCTTTGTAGCACATAATGTCAACATCCTTCTACAACACCGGACAACTCAGCACGTGTCCTCTGGTGCTCCCTGCCCGGCAGCTGTCCCAGCTGGCAGTCTGCTCTTGTTCCCTTAGCAATAGTATTAGTAAATTTAAGAACTTCAAACCTGGTACAAATGGCAAAACTGTCTGCGGTTTAGTAGGTACAGAGGTAAGGAGCAGAATTAATGATGTTTTTAAAACATCAAAGGTAGAATTATTGCCCTGTTAAGTCAAGGGTGAGAATGGCATCCCTAACCCTTCGCATTCTAGTTAGGAGTTTCCAGTATAGAAAATGGAGGAGTCAGTTTATATTAATTTGGTTCCATGCATAATGTCCAATTTCATTCAAATCCATAGAACCTTTTCTATTAATTTCAGTTTTGGAAAGCATTGGGGCACTCACAAGATCAAAGAATCCATTTGCTGACCTACAGATAATTTTTAACTTAGATGCCAGTTTTATTAGTTACCCACCTGAGTTATCTGGACTAATATATCTGAATTTAAATGAGAAATAGTCTGTCTTTTAAAGCAGGAAACTAGCACACCTGCCATGTTATATTTTGTCATATCCCCAGTGTTCACTTGTGTGGAATAAAGGCAGCATGCATGAGTTCAGAAAGGCAAAAATAAAATGAAACTGGTGTAAACAGTTTACAGCTCATGACTGAGACAACTGACTACACTCTGCAGTTTTATGGCCATAGCTCATCAAGTTCATTATTGGAAAAAGATGAAAATGTCCTCTAACCTACTACTTCTGTGCTTTGTAAGTGATCATAAGAGCTGCTGGGAAGGGATGAAAGAGCAACAAATCCTTGGTTTAATATACATCACCTAAGAAACTTGCAGAAAGGACTGTGAAAATGTGAACTCAATAGAGGCTCTTTCCAGGCTGTTTTTAACAAGAATTTTACAATGTCATAGACTTTGTAATGTTTCACATTCGGTTGTCATTTGCATTTATCTGCTAAAACATAATGTTGCATATTAGAAGCTTTACCACACTGCTCTAAAACTTGATATTTATAAGGCTTAATGCTGTTGCTGGTCGACAGTAACTATTTCACTGTTCAGACACAGCTACAGGTTTTTCATGTTTTTCTGTGATTTAATTCCTGCTCCTACTGTCTTTAACAAGTTGCTTGGCAGTTTTCCCAGCTGTTCTAACAGTCTCCTGGAAAAAAACTCCAACAGTTTAGAAAGAAATATTGATAGTTTTTTCCATTAAATGTGTGAAATGGGAAAATTCAGTAATGAAGGACAAGAAAACAAGTCTATCCTGGGATCTGATTTAAGGCCAAAACTTAAGGACTTGCACATGAATAGTGATAGACCTAACAGGAATGAGATCCTCCAAGATTTGAGTTTCTTCCCCATTAGATACACACACAAGTTATACATACATCATTCTGAAAACATTTTTAATAAAATTTACCACATATAGTGTTTGTTTTGTTCTTCCTTAAAAGCAAGAATGAACTTTAAAAAACAAATATAACAAGGCTGTGAGATTGTATGAGGCCTAATTATGTAAGGTAAATGAAGTATAAAACATTATTATAAGAGATTATGAGAAAAGGATTATACTAATCAGGAGACGAATTGGCAAGAGTTGCTGGTTTACAAAAATTACAACTATTATCCCCGCTGCAATATGGGTGGCACATATATGGTTCTGGATGTTGAACTTTCCTGAGCTAACATGCCACAGAATCTGTCAATTCATTTATTAACAGTACATTGCTGGAGGATTTCCATGAAGACATCATCTGTCTTGCAGGAAGAAATAGGTGGTGGAGCATGGGATGGAGGGAATCAAAGCTTGCAACTACTAATGATCACTAGTCAAGTTTTGTTCAAAACAGCCAACCAGTTGAAAGCCCCTGCACAGGCACTGCAAACATGCAAGGAGTGAGAATCTTGCAATTAAATGCAATTATCCAAAACCTTTTTTATGTGATTGTTAAAATATTCAGACAGTGGAATGACGCTGATTTCCGGAGTTATATCACAGTTTATCCCGTCTTTATACTCTACATCAGAGAATTTTTATGGAATAATTCTAGATGTGTTCAGGTTTAGTAGTCTGTTCATGGCATACAGATATTCCCTGGTTTCATAAGAAAACACCAACTCCAGGTACAGTATGTTTTAAATTCGCTCTATTTTAAATACAGATATTTCCTTAAGCCCATTAAAGTTCATTCAGTACTGTAGAAAGACCAGTGTCAAACTGAACAGCAAGAGTATTGCTTGAAGAATTACAGGTTTTTTTAAAAAGTGCCATTTGTGAAAATGCCTTAGGGATATACCAAGCAGTACTAGGTTTTAATGATTTAAGAGAGCTACCTGCTCTAACACTCCTGCTGAGTTATAAGGTAAAGCCTTAACTTCCTTTTCAAAATTCTGAATTTAAAGTTCTGAATCATTTACATTTTACTCTGAGGTAGAAATTTAATCAAAGTAAACATGTCTGTGACTGAGATCTTTCCATGGATAACCTTTCAGCTATAGGAGTGGGTTGATTTCTCAGCTGTTATATTTTGTGACTTTTTTCCTGCCATACTGATGGTTCTTCTACAAAGAAGTGAGGGAGTGTTTCCCATAATTTTCTTTTATGAATGAGAAAATCATTAAAGCTTCTTAAATAATTGTGGCTAGCCTTGGTCTGAAAAAAAGAAAAAAAGAAAAGAAACTGAATAAAAAAACTTATTTTCTACAACTTCTCAAAAGGGTCTGGGATTTCAGGACTGAAAAGCCCTCAAACCAGTAAAAGGTAGTTACAGAATCACACATATATTAGTGTTAGACTTAGGGGATACAGACACACAAATTTGGGAAGACAAGAACTTTCCTTGTGGTACAATAGAAGAAGGAAATTGTAGCAAAGACCAATGTATGGTTTTCAAGAAAAGCCACAAGATTGTTTCCTTTTCCAGGAGCTCCAACCTGTGTCTCAAGCAACTTTGGGTAGTGGGAAGATGTTTAGGGCTAAAGAATGAGTATAGGTTAATTCACTACTCTTTTTTCCTGAATCTATACTGGTCTTTTGCTGTTTTAAAAATAATTATGTTCAAGGATTTTGAATAGTTTTCTTGATAATACTCGGGTGGTTTTCAGCCATCATGGAACTGTTTAAATGGAATTGCTTTCTCTAACTTATATCAACTAATGGCTTATTGAGCTGAGATCTGGGAAGGCCTGAACTAAAATATATTGAGTTACTTCTTGGTGTGGGCCCTTAAAGGCAATCCACAGGTAAGGAAGCAGAATCATTAGAGGTCTGAAAAGTGAAAAACATGAGCTGTATGAAAAGAGTGAAGTCACTGGAGGTGTCCAGAGCACACAAGGGGGCTTTGCCAGGAGATACCAAAATAGTTTTTGTGTGTGCGAGAGCTATGGAATGTCATAAGGAAAACATTCACACCAATTGTTTTAGTCTGCTCTCATACCACACACTGTATTTATGCTGTGGGCTGAACAGAATTATGTTCACATAATGATACATAGGTAGGGTTCTGAACGTCCCTGTACTGCAAAGCACATATCTAAGTCACACATTGGAGCTGGCCAGCTCCTTTTATTTGCCCTTAGGGCTATGGGGAGTTTGTAAGCCTGTGCCTGCCATGAGGGACACCCACCACAGGGACTGCACTGGGAGGATAATGATCTGTCACCTTCTCTCATGCCACAGAGCTGTTCTGCAACCACTGAGGCTGTTCTGCAGGATCCAGCCACCGTAGGGTTTGCTTTGGGAATATGAGGTTAGTTATACCCAAAGTCCATCATCAGTTATAGTTTCAGCAAGTTTTACAGAGGAAAGGAAAAGGGAGAACAGGAACACTGAATGTCAGCAGCTGAGACCAGAAAATCCCTGCATAATTTCACAGGACAAAGAAGAAGCACATATACAGATTTGGAATTTTATCCCTGACCCGTTTCAAAGGGCAGCTGCATTCATTCAGGCATCAAAGCTTCCTAACACCTAAAATTGAAAAACTAAACACTATATTTTCCACCATGGAAAATACTAGATAATCTAAGTAGAGGGGTCATTGCTGCCTAGCTCTATAATATTTAACACAAAGATATAAGCATGTCATCAGCAAAATTAAATTTGTAGCAACTTTTCAACTACCAGCAACTATTAAAAATTGTAAAAATAAAGCTGTTAAAAATAGCAGGATTTAAGAGATTTAAAAGCAGCATCAGAAATCTAGGTGAACCTGTTTAATATACAGAAGACTGAACTAAAGGGTACTTATAGAATATATGATATTGAGACTCTAGGATGCTAGGATGTCCATTTCAGTTTTGTCTTAAAGCTTTTAGAAGCCTGGTACTTCCTTGAAAATGTCAGAAGTTACTTCACTTTTAAGCCTCACCTGTAAAACGTACTTGGAGGCATTTTGTTTCTGATGAGATTTTTTTTTTTTTTGTTCTGCCTGTCCAGAAGTTTGCTCTTTGCATTTCTTCCAGCCTTTCAGTTATTGATGAAGTTCTTGGCACAGATTTCCAAGCTCTGAAAAACAGAATAGAGAATTCCAGTGACTAAAAAAGGCTTGTGGAGTCTTTTCACTGACTTCTGTGGGCTTTGGATCAAGCCCTTGGGCCTTATCTACTCTACCCAAATAACGAATAAAAAATATCAACACAGAGCTACAGTACTGGGTTCATTTGTCAAGTACTTGCCAGAGGTGGAACAAATTCAGATACTGCCAGAGGAACCCATTTGCTGAAGAGAAGCTATGCCAAATTATTTGCCACTATCAGGTTTTATCTATTGATGAGCATTCCTGAAAAAATACCTTCCTGTGACATGAAGAGGAACACCCACGGGATATGTTAGTCAAAAGGCCTATCAAAACATGATGGAACATATATTCCACCACACAAATTATTCATGTGGTTTATAAACATACTAAGGATATATTTCTCAGCTGGTGTTCCTCTTTAGGAATCTCTGTTTAATTTCACATCCTGTTCTCATCCTCATTGGACTGAAAGTGAACGGGAGAGTGGCATGGCTTTCAAAAACATGTTATCTTGATATTTGCAGGAAAACATTGATAAAGTCTGAAGGGAAATATATCCCTTGCTCAGCTTCTCCCTGTGTTGATGGTAACAGGGAGGACTGCATGGGGTAAGGATATTACAGCAGAGACTTTCCAATTTGCACAGGAATTTAGAGGGATAAAAATACAGACATGCACTTGGAACACATTCATCTCTGTTACACATGGAGTTAAATACACTCCCGATGCAAACACATGTTATCACTCCTGCATAAATATTTGCTCCTGAGCAAAGTCCCATGGCACCTGCAGAAAGCCTTTTCTAGGGCACAGGCCAGCAGTCAAGTGTCAAAGCATGAAGGACCAGCAGGGGATGTGTTACACATTTCCTTGCAGGGAGTGTGACCAGGATATACACAGTCACCTTCACTGCTGCTGCAGAGCTACTCACTGAAAACTTCCAAAAATTCCCAAATACATGCTATGACCAGAATCAAGTACTTGAAAGAGGAATGGGGCAAAAGCAGACAGCTGAAATTTGAACACTGCTTTTAAGATAGTTCTTGACTTAGAGGAGACAAAATAAGGAAAAAATAATCAGAAAGAGGTGACACATGATCTGTTTCACTCTATGATTTCTCTTGTTTTCCTTTCATTAACCTCAAAATCTTCTTTCTTCCCCTCCTCTTTCTCTATTTTATTCTCTTTTCCATACTCAGTCCAACTTCTCTTTCCATCTCACATCCTTTTATTGCCTTCCCTTCTTGTTGTCTTGCTTAAAAGTATTTGCAGCTGCTGAAATCAGTAAAAAGGAAGACTCACATGAAATAGGAGAATCCCCAAGAGCTAAAATACATGACAGATTGTGACATGCCACCAGTAATCTATCTAACTCAAGACTGAAAAGATTATGACAGCAAATGGGTAGGTTTTCCAAAATTCAGTACAGTGTTATACAGCATAAGGATGTTTTAATTCCTCACAGAAGAAGCCCAACAGCTTAAATTGATCTGCAAAGATTCAAAATGTGTAATCTGCAAAGATTCAAAATGTCTTCTCCAATGCAAAGTCAACTAACTAGCCCTGGCAGAGGTAGGATATCAGGCCCATCAAGGTGCAACAGGTGAGTAGAGCTGAAAGCAATGACAGCAAAATCACTTGATAAGAACATCTTTTGGGTTTTAATCTGTTGTTGACTGTGATAGCACCTGGACTAGAGCACGCTGCAGGAGTGTGTCTGTGGAGAGCAGCAGTAGAACAGCTTGAGAACCACTGCTCAGTGCCAAAAAGAAGTCTTCACTCAGGTCTGATCTTGTTTCACTGGGCAAAAAGGCCCTTCAGCACTGACATTCCAGGGCTCAAGGAAACACTTAGGAGTGTCTTTAAAAACCAAGATTTCCCACACGTTATAATTACAGAATGGTCTTCAAGACCACACCTGAGCACGGGTCCTGCTACCGTCAGCAGGGGCTGTGTGCTCAGATTTGAGAGAAGAATTTAAAGCAAATTAATTCATACATCCAAACCAAAACAGATAGATCAGATGGACAAGATTATCTCTACCAATCTTCCTGCAGCCAGAATTAGCAACTCAGGAACCTTCTAATTTGACAAAGTTCACACTATGGCTCCACACTAATCCAGCTGACACTGCACCTCCATTTATCATGTCATCTGTTCTAGGATTTCAGTTTATTTTAGGTTTAAAAACTGTTCCTTCATATGGAATAAGTGTGCATTATATATACCTAAGTAAGTTATCTAAAGTTTATATTCTCTTTTGGAAAAAAATTATTACAAATAAATTACTAATAACTTAAATTATGTCTCAGATTGATGAGTTGAAGTACAGAGAGTCACTAGTATAGGATACTGCTTCATACAAAAAGACACTGGAAATAAAATACTGATTCTGGTATGCAAGTGCATTATACCCAAAGAAACTATAATTGCACTCAAAGACTCAAAAATTGTCTTTCTCACACAACAGAAATTACAATTTCACCTGTTTCCAGCACAAATCCAAAACATAGCCACATACCAGCTACTATGAAGAAAATTAACTCTACCCCAGCCAAAACCAGCACACAGGAAAGCCAACAAAGAGTTTAATTATGTATAGGGTCTTGCAAGAGTCCAATCATTTAAATCTGCTGGGGTGAAAGAATTATATTTTATTTTAACGATTTCTTCTTAAGCTGTTAAACTGGTAACATGGTAGGTGATTTGTTTGACATAGGGTTTTGCAAATGTGTTTTCTTTCTTGCACGATTTATCAATACAATGCTAAAGTTTTTCAACATTTCTCCTGCAGATTCCAATACTTATCCAGCTCACAGCTTCAAATAAGAATGCAATGAATGCTGTTTTCTCTATCCTTTTTCCACCTGAAATAGAGTTCAAAGTCTAAAGCTACTGAGCAGGGATGTGGAGGGAGCCCATGTCTTTCAGTTCTTACTGTTGCAAAGTGCAGCTGCGATGGACACAGGTACCTTAAAGTTGGAGAGGAACAGTTTATCCTGCCTGGGGATTTCTCCACCTGGCTCCTGCAGGTCACTGACCTCACAGCCAGATGACACCCTCTGAATCACTCACTGTGTCCCATCACTACCTGAAATGGCCAACGCACAGTAAAATCCCCGTGACTAAACTGGAGCAGCTCAAGAGCTGCTTTTTGTCTTGCTGACTTATCCTTGTCCATGGCAGGACACAGAGCAGTCTCTAGTTACAGCTTTGGGCTGCCTGTTCCATGAGAGTGTCCCTTCTGTGAGGCATCTAGTTTTGTCTTCCAAGATTAATAGCTCTGATATTTCACCCTGCTTCTTTCAGCACTGTGGGGAGCCATTACAGACAGGCACCCTGTCCAGGACAGAGCCTTTCACACCCTTTGAATTGCATGGTTCAGACAAAGGAGAAGGTGTTAGCAATGATTGAGAGTCATCTATGCAAGTCTATCAATCAAAATTTTCTGAAACACTAAATATTTACCACTTCCCAGCTGCAGATCTCAACCTGGTTTAGATCTAGAAGGAATTTTTTAGCATATTTAGTGCGTACTTGACTTCTGCTTCACCTGTTTTCTTAGATTTCCTTTAATTTTTTTCTCAACTGCAAGCAACATATGTGAACATTTCTTTTTTTCCTATTAGCAATGCTCTATAAATGTCTTATTTTTTTTACAGTGTATTAATTCTGGAAAGTAACTGTCTCTGCATATTTTCATATACTTTGATCTCTACCTGTGCTTAAAGCACCTAGGTTGTATAAAAAATTGAAAAAAATGTATTATACAAATTTACCTTATAATTTGATGGTTTTTAGCTCAATCACATAAGCACTGAAATTCACAGTAAAACAACTGATTTGAATGCCATGTACATGGGCAAATTGGTAAAGGCAAGGTAGTCAATATGACTGCCCATACATTATGTGACTTAGGTCAGTACTTAAACTCCTAATATTTGCATAGGATTACACCTCTGCCACAAGGCCCACTGGTTAAATAACAGCCTTATCAGAGAGCTGTGTGCAGGGAGTGATTTTTTTTCCTGAGAAATTTTTGGTTTGATCTCATCCTCTCCATCTTCGGTCAGATCCTTCTATTCATGCACCTGTTCAAGACTGGGTTTTTTTCAGACAAGAAACATCTAGGTGTAGATCTCTTCCTTATTCCATACTGCCTGGCACCCTGTTTTGCATATAGCAATTACCTGAACTTGTTCTTCTCTTGTGATGACTACAAATTTGGATTCCATTGTTCATCATGAAAATATTTTATATATTTTGCCCACCTTTACAGGACAGTTCATATTCATGGCATCTTTTTGCAGTTTTAATTACTATGCACTGAATATACTTTCTTGTCTCTTTTAATGTCTCAAGCTTTTAGGATATGATAACTTCTAACTTTTTCTAGTTGCGTATTTCTCTGTTTCATCAGATCCTAACTTCACCTATTCCTTTTGACATTTTTTCAGCTTTTTTGTATTGCTTATGCAATATTGATATTCCTTTTTCTATTTTTGTTTTCTCTTTATGTATAGTGATCCATGATATATTCAATAATTCACAGCTGCTTACTAAGTAAGTCTTTTCATCCCTAATGCAAACACAAACACATACCCAGCTGAGGGATTTGAGAGCTGTGTATGTAAAGCCCTTGCAGGAGCTTCTTTTTGCTAACATTGCAGCTACGGTCTGCCATCACTACCAGGATTTCTCTTTCTGTTCATCTTTTTAAATGCAGCCTTCTTCTCCTTTGGCAGTTTTTTCCACTCTAAATATTTCTTGAAACTAATCACCAGAGCTGAGAAATAGCCACCCCTGCAGCAAGCCACAGTCCTCTGTGGTCTCAAATTTCTTCAACTACTAAAGAAGAGGTAAAGCTCCCCTTTAATCACAGTGCCCATAGAAAGGACACAAAACCAAATATCCAGACACATGGGCTGAGCGAGACCTTTCCCTGAGGCTGCACAAGTGGAAGCAGGAAGGATCCAACCCTTTCTCTGCAAATACAGAAGGATAAACTCGGCTGTAGTTGCTGGCATCGTTAGGAGACTCTTCTCACTGGCACTTGTGGAACTAATTGTAAAGCCCTGTTTAGTGCGTGGGAGGCTGGAGATAATTTTAGTGATGGTGAAAAGTGCCAGACTTATCAGATATGGGAGATGTTGCTCTAGATTTCCCTTGTGTAGTGCTTTATGTCTACTCTAACTCAGTGGAACAAAACATTACTGGTTTGACTGGAGGGGGGTTGATTTAATAATTGTTAGCACACTTGTTTTGCAGCACTAATGACTAGGCCAAGTTTTCTCTTCACAGAACCAGTACTGTATAGGCAGAAGGATCAAGAGCATCGTTTTACTGGTGTCTGCCTATTCTGCTGTGCAGTTAGCACTTCCATGCACACAAAATTATTCAATATATCTTCAGTACCACAGCTAAGGAAATTAATAAGCTTTTTTATACATCAAACCAGGAAAGCCATTAACTTCTTATTGTAGGGCACAAACTCAGCTCTGAATAGTCTTCTGTTGTACTTTCTTGAACACAAATACATTTTTTTAGTATTTACAAACTCTGGAAAGGCTTAGGGAAAAGTGCATATCATGTTACCTTACTAACCAGACAGGATAGTTATTTGAAACATAATTTTTGGCTTTCCCCACAGTGTTTGGATAACTGTAGTGAGAAATTTAAACAAATAGATGAAGTGCAGTATATTTTTGTATCATTGAACTCTGGGGATTTTATTGAAGGATGTAAGAAGAATATATGGGTTTTTGCCATGGAGCTTCCACTGGTCAAAGAACACCATCCAGCCATTGGCTCTGTTTGGAAGTGTCAGCCAAAGCTTTTCTGATGTGAAATATAAGACCTATCAGAGCTACCAGTTTTCAGCCACAGCAGAGAGTGTTGGTGGTCATTTTCAGTAAAGGTGTCCCCATGACAAAGCCATCAGTCCAGCAACCTTCACTTACAAGAGAGAACATTTCCAACTGATCTTTAGCATCCACAGTGGAGTGGAGTGGATCCATCATGAATCTGCCTTCACACTGCAGGAAAATTTGGCTCACTGTCATGAAGCTCAGGCTCGTATTCATATTTGAATATCTGCTCCAAGGATTACACTGCCTACCCAGGAGTAACTCACACATCCAGGTAGTCCTGCCCTCCCTGGGGGCAGATGTTCCTCTGGACTCCTGAGCTTTGTTCCACGAGCTGCCTAATCCAGTTTACTCTTCCAGCTTCCAGCAGTGCAGATATTCTCTGCAGTTATTTTATAGATGCATTTCACCTGATGATGAAAGACACCTGGTAAGGCACCACTGTCCTCTAGAAAATACAGCCAAACACCTCTCTCTGGCCAAAATCTTCTCTCGCCAAAAGCAACTTGGACACAGGCTTTGGACTGTCTGTCCTACCTGTCTGCTCTAACCTTTCCCTAGAAATGCAATGGTTTCCCATCTGACCATGTTGATATCTGTAATCAAGTGGGCTGAATAGGAAGAGGAGCTGCAACTTTGCTTTATGACACACAGCTTCCATTCCATGTATCACTACCAAAATAGAGACACATTTAAAAGGACTAGTTTCTTTAGCATTATTTTGTATTGTTGGATGAAGAGGAACTGGAAGTTCATAAAGCTGAGAGAACAAGCAATGGAAACATATAAGAATGTATGGACCTGAGAAAAAGCCTCACAAATAGGCTTGAGTAAGCCTGAAATAGGATTTAGATCTGAAAAACTGTGCTGCTTAAGATCTACCCTATAGTAGTGGAAAACAAGGCTTTGATTATAAATAAACAGGACTGTGCCACAGACACACCTTATTTCATCACCAGTTTCTCATCAGACTATGAAATAACCCACTGCATTGAACTTGACTGTTCATGTCAACCAGAAGAGTCCAGCATGTTTAAAAGACAGATAACTGCAAATAGTAGAGATCCTTAGCAGTAACCTGAATTCACACAGTTTTAGTAACTACTTCACTCAGCCTGCTTTTAGATCCAAGCAGAGCTGGCAGAAGAGAAAAATACCTCAGCTCTGGAAGCCAAGGGCAAAGAAACAATGTGGGGAACAAAATGAAAGTTACCTGAATGGCAAGTTTTGGCTTGCTTCTGACTGCGGTAATAAGAAGGCAAAGTGACTCACTCTGGCAAAGTTTTCCAGCTTGAGGAGCTTGAAATAATACGACCGCCCACCACAACCTGCTGGCTGTGAGTGAGCTCAGGGAAGGGCCAAGAGCAGCCTGAGAGTTTTGGGGTGATATGAGAAAAGTATAAATGGAAAGCTCATCTTCAGCGGGGTAGAGATAAATGTTGGCCTGCTGGGGAGGAGGGAAGAGAGGTAGGAGCAATGGCATTGCATTCTTGTAAAAACAAAATTGAGTTCTGTGAAAGAAAAATCGTTCTGCTCTTTCACAGAGGTCGGGAGATAAATGTTCATGTGTGCCACGTGGCACTGCACCTTGAAGGAATTGCCAGGTCACCATATAAAGTCTTCCTTTTGTCAGCTGCTGAAGGAAGGTCTATATATATATGTGTATATATATATATATATATATATATATATATATATATTAGAGGTGGGTAGGAAGGGTGGCATGACCTACCTGTGGCAGGCTAGTCACAGAGTGAAAAAGAAACCAAAATAAAGTCGATATTGATTTTCTGCCTGAGAGTGGTTAATATTTATCTAGATGTTCAGACTGGATCAGGCTGCAGCTTATAAAAACTTGGCCAATCACAGCAAGATTTTTCAACAAACCTGTTAACATTTTTCAAGTACAGACAGGCTGATACAACTTAAAAGAAAGGTACAGAATTGCAAGTCTCATTACTGTCACTTAAATAAAACCTCCAAGACAATTAATTATGTGTGCATACTTCTAACTTTGTCAAAATGTATGCAATAGATAATAAATTTTATTTTCTTAACCTATATTTAGGTGGGCACAGCAAAGGTTTTTTTTTTTTTTTTTTTATTATTACTTCCAAATCACTTATCACCAAAATCGTACTTTGGCCCCAGGCATTTTCCTCATTTCTTTCTATTCTGTAATTCAGTGACCACAAAATTACATGAGGTTAACTACAGAAAGATTAATTTTAGGTTGTAACCATTTCATCTTGCTTGGGTGTTTCTCTCTGTGGGCCATATGTGCTTGATAGCTTGATCCTCACAGTCCATTTGCCTTTCTTTAGGGAACTTATGTTTAGTGGCTTCAGTCCCTTTCAGTGGGCAGACCCCAAACAACTATCAATGGGTCTTTTGATGCTTCCATTAAAATTTAGAGCCTATTGACAGTAAGTGGGGAGTTTTTTACCTGCTGCTTCTTAGTGGTAGCACCTCAGAGGTCCATGGACCACAAACCTAAATATACCAAGAGCCTCTGTGACTTGCAGAGTTACTCCACCTGTTCTGCAAAGGAGCCTGACTTTAACCTTATTAATGAACAACACTAAAGTTGTGGGCAATGTATGAACTGCATGGGATGTGAAATGCATCAGCCATTTGAAATATGAGATCAAAAATGGTATATAGGCTCTTGTATAATACAGGTATGAAGAAATGCCAAGGTCCATGGTTGTATCCAAAACCCATGTTTCTAGTTCCTTCCTTCCTGTACATCTATAGGAAGAACTGCCTATATTTGGGCCTAAGAGTTCATTGAGAGCCATTTTACAGCCTGGGTGTGTGAAACTTCACTGCAGCGTGGTAGGACAAGCTCATGGAAGAGAGTCTTCCTCCTCCTCCTGCAGCCTGCCTAACCCTCCAGCCCTGAACAAGGGTTTTCCCCAAGGGTTGCTTGAGCCCCAGGAAGAGAGAACTCAGAATGAGTAATGGATAATTGAATGAGCACAGCCTCATTAAAAAAAAAAAAAAAAAAAAAAGACTAGAAAAACTGAAAATGCTTTAAAAGGTCCTGGTCACTGGGATGGAAGTTTTTCTCCTCTGATCATGTTCCTCTCTGATTTGTTTTTATAAGGCAGCTCTCCGCTGGTACAGCTGCTGCCGGAGTCCTGCCAGAGGAACCATAATTTCTTAATAGCCTCCACCAATGAGCTGTCCTGTTAACAAAACAGAAGAGAAAACATAGTTGTAGAGCAGGCAGATGTAACCTCAGGCTAAGGAGGCAGCCACTCGTAGCACCGTCTCTAACATGACCCCAGAGGAAACCTGGAACTGGTGCACCCAGGAGCAGGTGGGATGTGACCCTCCCTCCTGAAACCACCAGGTTTCTGTCCACCTACTTAGACATGTAAAGCCAAGCTTCAGCTGTGCACCAAAGCAGGCAAACAAACCCAGGAGATTTCACGTGTCCCACTCACTTCTGAAGAGGGGCCTGACAGTAACACATTGACAAGCCAGGCCATCAGCTATTCAAGATGATCAAGAGCAGTGACATTTCCACATTTTCAGAGCTCTCAACAAACATAGCTAATTAAGTCTTGCATCATCTCCGCAGTTAAACACAAGTAAGTATTCATCTCCCCTTTTGACAGAGGAGGAAGCTGAAGTCTGGGGGGTATTTAGGGCCATGGAGTGAGTCACTGGCAGAGCCAGAGATATTTTAAGAGCTGTAAGTTCCATGATCACTGCCTTTTCATTTAAGTTATTAGACTCAAAAATGCCTCCTCTCCATGTGAGTTATAAGGAAGATATTCTCCCATTGTCAGTAAGAACTGGATGACCTCTTCCTCAGTGTGACACCAGTCCTGGAAGTATTGTGACTTATTTGCAGTACACAGAATATTTCTCATTGTATGTACTATTCAGGTAGGAAAAATAAGAAGAGGTGATAGGAAGGCCCTGGGTCTCCTAGGCATGGCTGGCATACAAGACAGGGAGGGTTCATAAAGTGCCCTACTTTCCTGCCAGCCCCTTCTCTGGCTGCCTCCTGCCCTGCAGACAGTAGTGTCTGTGGCTCAAGATGAGCAGCTGCACTGGGTGCATTTCAAAGTCTATAGAAATAATTCCTGCCACGTAAGTGGTACAAGAAGACACAACAGGTGGATGAAAGAGAGAACTGTAGAAGTTATCAGTAAAATCAGCCTCTCTCAGGCCTTTTTTTCAACCTTAAAAAAAAAACCAAGCTCATTTCCAAATATAACGTGGACACACAATTTCATTCAAATTTACTAAATGTATGTCATAATTAGGATTCAGAGTAATCTAATGTACATATAATTATTTATGGACAAAGCAGTAGGTGTGTGCATGGGCGTCTGAAGGCAATGACTTCTCAAAGCAAGTGTTGCCTAAACTAACCTGCCCCAACTTGTAACCACGCTTTTTCCAAAGCAGAGCAGAGGGCCAGCTTGTTGGGCGTAGCACAACAGGAGGCTGCAAGTCAGAGATTGGAAAGGTGACATGAGGAGCACTTTTCTATCACTCTAATCTTTAGATAATTTTCTGAATCTCCTTTTTCCTTTGGCTCTGAGAATGTCTCAGTGCTATAAACCCAAAAGGTGCTCAGGAGCAGCATCCTGGGAAGGCATCTCCCTGAGCAGTTCCAAGTATCTCTGCTCCCGCTCCCTGACTCAGCCAGGAGCAGCAGGTAACAAAGAATCAACAGTACTCAGGACCAAAATTCCTACAGGACATTCTTCCCAAAGAAGAGCCTTTCCAGGAGCAAATAAATCAACTTTGTGGATAAATAGGATATCTATATTGTATCAGATTACATGGTTTTATGTAAGTTGAGTGATATCATTTTAGACAAATTTTGCTCTCCTTTATTTCCTGGGGAAATAAAAAGTACACAGGAAATTCTGAAAAGCTGGTCAGCAGACTTGCTAGCAAACCATAACAGAAGTTGACATTTTTACTTTAATGAAGTACTATAAACATTTGGATTACTAAATATTACAGATAAATGCACATGCTGACAGTTACGTTTCTGTTTTTAGAACACTTATCTAAGCTGGGCATCTTTCTCATCAGCTGAATTTCATCAATGGCTGTGATCTGGTGTGTTACTAGTTCTAAACTTGCCAATTCAAAAGTAATTTTGGGTGTTATTCTGTTCCCAGCAGCACCATCTCTATATTTGTATTGCAATTAGAATCCTTGTTTACTGGGTTAATACCAGGAGTACAAGCAGAGTGTGGCCCAGGCTACAAGAACACATACTACATGAGTCTATAAATACCACCTAGATTCAAATACAATAAACAGTAAAATAATGTTTCTCAGTCAAAATACACCTTTGACTACCAAGTTATATTCATGAATGTGTTGCACACATCCTTTCTGTTAACACTTAAATAACAATTTTATGCTGGATCCTCATCCTCCAATCCACACATTTTGCTCACTCTTCCTTTGGTAACTCATAAGCACTTTGGAAATACACCACTGCCACAAGCCAGACTAAGCCAACACATATGTGTAAGGACATGAAACCTGCCATACTGTGTCAAGAACCACGATCCATCTAGCTCACTATTGTAACCTCAGAACTAGGAGCAGATGTTTTTGGGAAGACTACAGAAGACAGAGTATTTCTAGTGTGAATCTCCACATGGCATTTCTTCAGAGCTTCCAGCACCACACTAAATATTTATATGACTGATGTAATATTACATATTTCCATGTTTCCAGATCCCCCAGTGCTAGAGGATAAAAAGAAACTTCTAGTGCAGACTTAAAGCCTCCAGGCTAATCAGAATTAGTCCATCCACTGTAATTCTCATCACCAAACTCCGCACTGTCACACTCATTATCTTTAGTCCATTGAAGCAATTTGATTAAGAGACTGGATAAGTGTCCATGGAACACTGGGAAAACCATGGTAAAGAGGGCATAGTCACAGTTACTGCATTATTTATACATGCAAACCTCCCAGCACGCAGACATCTCTTTCCAAGTACCAGCCCAATGACCTTCTGCTCAAGGGCCCCAGAGATTAAATCCTTGGCTGGTTTGTATTTAGCCCTCAGTTAAAGTTTGTGTTTCTGTCTCAGGGCACTGAAGTTTAGCCTGTGGGCATAAAGCTGTGTTGCATTCAAGAAAATACTGTTGACCCCATAGAGGAAAACAAAGGAATTGAGCCAGCATATAACCATGTATTTGTTTGTAATGGCACATTTTTAGGAACATGCTGGCTTACAGCAGCACAGCACAAATCCCAGTAATTAAAAGAGCTACAGTGAAGGGGAATTGCAAATCACGTTTTCCAAGCCCCCTGGTTTCTTTGTGGGAGCAATGCTTTCAGCTCCACCCAGCAGCAAAGTGCAAGCATATGACACAGTGACAACCTCTCTACCACCAGATGCTGGGACAAAAGCTTGGTGCTACCAGAACAGCTCAGCTCCCTCAGGGTGAGGGGGACACCCCACACCTTCCTATTCCATAAAAACAGATACTGAAATTATCTCCTAAAGAAATGAAAGCATGAAATGAAACAGCTCCTGTCTTCTGGGCTGATTGTCTAAAATTTTCTAACATTGTCCATTACTTTATAAAACCTCTGCTAGACCCTGGTTGAACATCAGTGATTTGTTGTATATAAAAGTTTTACAAGTTGTAAAATCAGACGGAAACAAATACTTTTCTGAAACTAATGGAAAGTCCTACCTTTCTGTGGGGATTTGTCTCTAAAAGAGGATGCCATGTGCACACTTTTCTTGGAACAGATGGTCTGGTGGTTTCTTTTCCCAGCTGGGTTTTCTTTCTCACTCTTTCTCATGTATCACCATCCTCTCTACTGCCTGTCTTCCATTTCAGCAAATGGGCTTTCTTAAAAAGTTTTCTCTTTTGCAGCTTTTGTTACCAGGAGAAGATTTCCATCATGCTGCTAATATCCCATCTCACACTGAGATCTTCTTAAAGATAGTTTTCCCCCACTGTTTCATACAGCAGGACCTAATGCCTCCTCTGTCACTATTACTTGTCACACCTTACTGCACACTTTTTGCTGTAAATCATACTCTGATGAATTTAAAGAAACACAAAAATATTCCTTCATCTCTAGATTTTCTGTGCTCCTACTTTTTATTATTAGTTTCCTGTAAAGTTGCATGTTCTCCCTTGTTTTGCTGTGCAGCCCTGCACTCCTAAGGCAGACCAGGACACATCAATTTCCCAGCCACACAGCTTCTGCTGACACACAAACACATGGAAGGGCCTTAGGGGTGATGAATGACAACCTTGGACTGTTTTTCCACCTAAATCTCCTTTGAATAGGACAGGATTGTGTCTTTATAATACTCTCATGTAGTCAGAACCAGTAGCAACAGCAGACACTGGGAGGAATCTGGAGAGGACTAACAAGCCCCAGCAGGTTGAAGAGCAACAGGAACAGCTTGGGTGGACACAGTGGCAGCCCAAGGCCAGGACAGTGCCCAGGAGCTGCCAAAGCTGTTCCCCAGCCCCACTCTGCCCAGGGCTGACTGGGAACACTTGGAGCAGAGAAAGGAAGGGACCCTGCACAGGAAGGTTGGAAATACACAGGTTCTAAATATTCTCAGCTGCATCTGTCCTGCCAAGCACAGAGTATCTGATGATCATTGACCAAAAAATTTCTCAGGAACTTCTTAAAAAAAAAAAAATACAGCTTTTTGTTAATACTGTGAAGGTTTAAAAAAATCTGACAGAAGCAGAGTATGGACATTACAGTAGTCTTCTTTCAGAATAAAAACAAGAAATATTAGTAAGTTCCTTTTAGGAACAAACTAGCCAAAATGAGAAAAACTACTGCATCAGGTAGTTGTTGCAGTGTTTGGAAATTTTAAAATGTAGGTGGTGGTGAGGAACACTGTAGAAAGGAGATTAAGTCTATGGCTTTGTGGGAATGTTCTGGGAAAAGCAAAAAAGGCAGCAAAAAGGCCAAAATGAAACAAGATCGAAGCTCTTTACTTAGAACATAAAAAAGGCTACAAAAGTCCATATTGACCCCTCCCAGAGGGCTGGGAGGACAAATACTGAGATACTGAGACTGTGAAAAGGAGCCACCTCCTGTTGTTTTATCCCTACTGTCTTCCAGATAACAGAATTTTAGACATTATTTCCATAAACATAAAATTGTATCACAAATTTATGTAGTGTATTTTACTTTCCAATAAAAGTAATAAGACTAAGTAAATATAGACTATATATAGCATATATATAAAATATATGGAAATATATATACATAAGTATATATAAAATACAAATATAAAAACAAAAGTAATAAAACTAAGGACTTGGCTATTGGCTATGCACTTCACAGGCTGCTAAAGAAATTAAGTTGATCTCCTTCTCATCCACTGGAAGTAAATCCCTAATTCCATATAACAGTAAAAATATCACCAATCAACACATTCTGAGCCAAAATTCTTGACTGGTTCATGTAATTTCAGGCAGGTTTGCAGCCAGGCTGTGAGCACAGCAACATTAGTGTATATCTGAAGAACCCCATTAGAACTGGCAGATTTCTCAGTTTCACATCTCTAATGCCCTGGGGGTTATCGTATGTTGGATTTGGGGTGTTTTTTGCCCATAAAGAAGCAGCAGAGATAAATGAGCCCCCCTAGGCCTTTTTTCTTGGGTAAAAACTACCCTTCAAAGAACTTGCATTATTCTCAGAATGCTGCACTCTCCTTTTCCCATGCCCAGCTCCTGCAGAAGCCTGACCCTGCCCATCCTTGGCTGCTGGTGAAACTCTCTCCCCATCCACCTCCTCTATACATGACCACCAGACATATTTACATATATAATGTAAAAAACAAACAGTGACACAGACAAACATTTCTGCTTCTAAAATTTCATGCTTTCACTTAGCTCAATTGAGCAATAATTTGTATTCTTATGGTTTAATCTTTTATTTGTTTCCATTAACCTGAACTCATTTCAACTCCAAAGTGTCCATATTTCCTTCTCTAATATCTCTTTTTTTTGCTGAAGAAGCATTAAGTCATTTCACAGTGTCTTGCCCATTGAGTGTATATGCCATATTAGGTATAACTGGTAGCCACAGAATGATAAATTTGTAAACAACAAGTCCAGGAACTTCACAAGCAGGAAATTTATTTTGTCTTTCCCAATTAATGAATCTGCTTGAAAAGTCCTAAAATACATAATACAAATTATATGGTTTATATGCACTGCTTTAGGTTTTTCCTCAAAGTTGCTTCACCAGCATTTGCAGATTGGGATGGAAGTGCTCACTGAGGCAGCATGAATTACCCACTGCAAGAATCACAAGAGTCTGCTCTCAGGGCAATCCCTTGTGATTTAATACTGGAATCAAATCAATCACAGATACAGTAAGCACAAATTTTGTCTGTTGGTTTTGAGGGTTTGGATTTTTGGGGGGCTTTTTGTGTGTGTCTGTGTAACCTCACAATTTTGCACTGAGCTGCCCAGCTCTTGGCAAACATTTGCTCTGAAAAACTTCCTCTGAAGGACAGGCCTTCAAATGTGGTTGGCAGCTCACTATGGTTTACAAAAAAAAAGCCTGCATACATGTGCAGACCTTTTAAAAATAAAATAATTAAATGCCAAGTAATTATTGTGCTGCATAATCACTTCTATGCTATGTCTTCACTACAAAGAACTTGTGCTTTTCTGCCAAGCTCCCACTCCTGTTATAAAACACTAATGCAGACCCAATGTGACCCGTTCCAGTGACCAGTTCCAGGTGCCCCAGCTACGCTACATCTCTTGTGGCTTCTACCCCAAGTCTGATTATGTCAGTATGAAGACACACCTGGTCTGAAAGACACAGCTGAAGGAAGGACAGAGGTTGATCTGGTGCTGCTGCCAAGTGAACTCCATGTCACCCTTTCATGGCAGGATACTCAGTACTGATCCTCATATATCTCAGATATAATCCTTTTAATTACTCTCAGAGGACAATTCATTATTTGATTAAAATAAACATGCAAAACCTACAGTAATTTGACATTAAGACAATTTTCTATATGGACACAAATATTTTAATAAATATTTCTTTCTACAGGAAACATCACAGTCACCTATGGAAACAAAACTTCTGCATGAAATTTACTTTCCACTGCTACTCCCTTGCCAATAAATTTTACAGGGACCTCAGCGAGAACCAGCTGCTCCCTTCAACTATGTTACAAATATATTCTCCAGTGGTGAATAAGCACCATCGTCATCCTGCATTACAGAAACAGACCCCATGGAATGACCCTGGTGAGCACAGCAACAGCAGGAAAACCACTTGCAATGCCTCACCAGGATGAGTTCTGCTGCTGCCTGCTGCTTTGACAGGCCAGCTGCTGCTTGAAGGGCAGCACAAGATCCCCCTCTGAGTTTAAAAATACAAGAAATAACTTCTAAATGCCTGTGTAGCCTTTGGTGAGATGCTAAAGGAAACTGCTGGTTAGGTTGTTACATGATCCTCATGTCTTGATTAAGCAAGAGTTCTGGCTTGCCATTAAAAAAAAAAAAAAAAAGGCGGATGTAGATCTATCAAAGGAGCTTCCCTGCCTCTAGCAGCTGTGATCCCAGGAGCTGTGTCCAAGGAACCTGGTGGAGCCAGGACAGCTGCACCTGTCCATGCTGGGACAGGTGCTGCCGCTGCCTCCTCCGCGCTCTGCCCGCTGCTCCAGCCATCACTTTATAGAGAATTCAGCCAAGCACAGACAGGGGAAGTGGAGCATGACAGTTCAGATAAGCAGATCAATTATTTAGTGATTCTCTCCTGAAAGGCTTCACTCAGCCCAAAATACCACAGTGCATTGGCAGGAAGTCTGCCTCAATCTCTGTAAGGTTTGACTGTGTGAGCGCTACGTGTCCACATCTTTAGTAACCAACAAGTCAGAGAGAAGAAAATGTCAACAATGTGGCACAATATGGAAATACTGATTTTAAATACATATATTATTAAATACAAACTAGGGGCACTGCCAAAACCACTAGACAACTATTAGAAAACTTAATTAATAAATATTTTAAATTATTAATAGTAACATCTTCTGCTACTATTAATGGGACTACTAACTATAATTGTTATTAATGCTAACATCTTGTAACTACAGTACTAAAAGACAATTTTTAATCTTGAGATACTTATAGTATATATCTAAATTCTTCAGGTTTTGAATTTTATGTTACTTAGCAATTAAATCTCACTTTTGAATTTGGTCCACTCTTATCAAGCCAGTTTCATTCTCTGCATTCAGCAACAGAAACAGCAGTAGTGTCTGAGATGAAAGTTTAAATTTAAAATTCTTTTGCTAAAACTTCACCAAAAAGTGTCAAAGCAACTTTCTTGCTGTGCAGTCAATGAGCTTCTTCCCCAGCATAAATCCACCAGCATTATTAGCAAAATATACAGAAGAAAATACAGACTGTCAATGCTAGCTTACGAGAAGCAACGAAGAAAAAGCATCACACACAACAGTGTTGAATCAGAATTTCTCCTTCTCAAGCCTGTAATTGCTCATCTTGTATGTACTTGATATTCCCTCCTTCTAACTTGCTATTTCCTGAAATTTGAAAACTAGAGAGTCATAGCTATTTTTTCTACGTGATTTAAGAAGACATAAGGATTGAATTTAGTTAGGTAGTTTCATTTAATGTTTTTCACAACATACTGCTCTACTATTCTTTAATCACTTGCTTGAGCTGCTAGGGCTTTCTTTTATGCTGCAAGAGACACTTTATTTGCAATATGCATCCCATATTAATAGATTATACTGAAAGAAGTTTAAAAACCCCTTTGAAAGGATATCCATGCCACATTTGATACAGTGACCTTGTGTGCACTATGATTATTATTTCAAATTGTTTCTCTTTGTCTTGGTTTTGCTCAGGTTGAGATGAAGAGGCCCTTGTCCCAAAGCAGACCCAGTGCAGAGATGTGGCCATGGGGGACAGGGATGGGCAGCCAGGGCTGGGCTGGAATTTTTTATGGAGCTCTTAATGCAGACAGGGTTGAAACTCTGTACATAAGTGCTGGTAGACAGCATTTTAGAAAAACAAAATTATCTTCATAAAATTAAGGAAACCATGAAGGCAGAAGGTTTTATAGACAAGGTGGGAGCTGGGGATGACATAAAGTTCAAGGGGTGAAGAGGAATTAGGAAGGGCTCCCACCACTAGGCACAACAGCTTAAAACCACGACAAGAACTTTTCTTTCTGCAGTGAACAAAGTTTTTTTCCTTCTAATCCTTCAGGCTCCCAGTCAGATGTGGTGACAGCTGCTCATGCTATGATGCAGGGTCAAAAGAATTTTAAATATGTCTTTTTTTTAACTCTGAAAAAAGCCCCTGCTCTTGAAGGAGCTTTCCTTTCTGGACACCTGAAACGGTTGGTTGCTGCACAATTTGCACAGCTGTGAAGGTCTCAATTTTAAACACATTTAAGATAACCACCCACTCTGAGGGGGCAGAAATAGAGGAAGCAAAGAATTTTGAAGAAAACAAATGATGATAACCTTCAGCTTATACTTTTCACATCTTACACCAGTACTTTGGCTTAAATACCACTAAAACTGATAGGCATAAAGGCTACCTTCATGTCAGAGCACGAGAAATATAAGAAGTAATTAGGCTCAATCTCTATCAAACATCACATAGAGTAACAAAACTCCCATTAACAAGACACTTCTGTTTGTCACATACTGCCTCAAACTGGCAGTCACATGGAAGAGAAAAACAGCCTGTTAAGGAAGAAAGGCATCCTTGACACATCTTTCTCCAGAATCCAATCTCAGAGGATTGAATACAACCACATCTTGCCAGAATCAGAAATGCAAAAGCTGCCAGCCTGCCCCCAGAAGGTCTACAAGAAACACTCCTAATTCCTCAGCCATCAGACTTTACAGCCAGCATGTGATGCACATCGTGCAGCGTGCCAGAGGTCCTTGGAGAGCATACAGGGGTGAAACCTGTCAACCTCTACGTGCCAAAACAAACTCATGAATATTACAAATAAAAAGCAGAGTTATCATTTACCCCTCCCCAAGACATATCACAAAAGAGTAATTCCTCACATCTGACTTTGAAGGGAGACTTACAAAACATTTAGGTTTAAATATGACTATAAAATGATGCAGTATTGAATAGAACAGAATAAATAAGGACATAAAGTTTATGTTCATTGCAATTCTCTCAGCATCTCATGACTGTTGTCTTATTCCTGTGCTGCAAATGCTTTTTCTTCATTTCAATCTATCAGCTTTCCTGATACTGAAACTCACTGGTAAAATCACTTCTCCAACAAACAAACTAATTCATTAACATAATTACAAATTACTTTTTCTTTTGTTTGGTTACTTCAAAATGACTTGCAGAGCTTCACTGGCTTTATAGTATAGTCCCATTCTGAGGGAACAGTCAATGCAGGAATGGGGGAGGAATGAGAAGCTCTAGAAGGGTGAAGGACTCTGAGATGTTTTGCTGCTCCAACAGATGTATTCAGCAGCCTGGGAATAATGGTTTTCCAATGTTATCTGCATCAGACTTGTTGAAATGCATGCAAACTGGGAAGCTTGACCACATTTTATATCAGCTGATCTAATCACACATATTTCTTGCAGTTCTTTTACAAGTCTAACTATCAGAGTTAGAACACAAGTGGTATAAGATAGTGAAAAATAAAAAGTACATTGCACAGGCACCAGAAGACAAATAGTGGGCTCCATTGGTGGGCTGTCAGGAAGAAGGGAACAGAGTGGGCAGCTGCCTGCTGGCACTCTATTCCTACCTTGCTCAGGGAAAGAAGCTGATGGATAGTCTCAAATATTTGACCCCCCACACACTCAATTACCCAGTGAAAGTCATACAAAAGACCCCTGCTGCTAGACAGAGCATACTACAGTACATTGGGATACATAAAAGACTGCCATGGAATTTACTCAACCTATTAAGGTGACCCAATCCCTGCTCAGAAGCACTGACAGCCTCAGAGATGAGCACTGTGAATGGAAGCTTCCACACTTCAACTTCTGCTCATACTTCTGCTGCTGTGACCCTCATGAAGGCCACATCAAATCTGAATTTACCTGAATGCTGCCCATCTTTTCTTTTGTGTCTGTACTTTTTTTCAAAATTCTTGACAAAATTATTTTCAACATTTTTGACAACCGCCCATGCTTTGATCTGTGATACACACTGAAAAATGTATTTTATATAACAAGTAATGGAACAAGGCATCAGTGAGGGGTTTCTCTGGCAACCACCACCTCTCCTAAATGAGAAGCTGAAGATACTCTCCAGAGCATTGCCAACAAAGGCCACATCATCAAGAAGGTGACAGCTGGAATTCCTGTGGCATTTCTATTTTGAAAACTTGTCTGATGGGAACACCTCCACTGCTGCCAGCACAGGCTGCTGCTGCTGCTTAGGTTAGGCAAAAAAAACAACAAAAACCCAATAAAATGCACAATAATTTTTCAGAAAAGCCAAACATTAAAAAACACTTTCAATGATTTTCTGTTTTCAAGCATGGAAGACAAGTGTCATTTTATTTGACTTACTTCATTTATATTTGTTGTTATGAAATATTTCTGCTTGGGTACAGCATTAGAGTCAGGTCCCTACTGTGTCCCAAAAATACATGCAACACACAACCCCTGTTGCACAAAAGTGACTCTTTAAGATAAAAGAGATTTGAGGAGAGTGACTGAGTATTTAAACTAAATAATCATTACAGTCCTTACTCATCTGAACCATAAAAAGTAGCTTCTTTCATTTGTCCTACATTATGGTTATTAATTATTTTCATATAAAGAAGCATATTTTGGGGAGAGAATTGTCATCTTGCTGATGAGCTGCGAAGGGATGTCTGCACATTTAGGCAAATATGAAACAAATGTGTGTGCATATATATGCATACACACGTCTCTATATAAAAAAAGGCAAGTGGTGGAAAACAAAACTATTATTGGTAAAATAAAGGTTATGGGTTAGGACAGGAGAAGACAACAGAGAAAAGCAGAACTCTGAAGGCATTCGAGGTGAAGACAAGAAGGTTAAACTTTGTATGCTGAAACAAAAAGAAACATTAAGAAGGAATG
Organism: Vidua chalybeata; assembly: GCF_026979565.1. Taxonomy (NCBI): domain Eukaryota; kingdom Metazoa; phylum Chordata; class Aves; order Passeriformes; family Viduidae; genus Vidua; species Vidua chalybeata. The sequence continues at coordinate 13,466,238 of NC_071530.1, read as the reverse complement.
TGCCTAAAGTGACAGGCAAGGAGATAAGCTTGGAAACTACACACCATGAGGATTGTGCAAGGCCTCCATGAGTCAGTGGAGGCTGAAGGTAAAGCTCAAAGCAGAGTTCTAGCTGGGCTCATAATCCTCAGTCTGAAAACATTCTTCCACTTTGCACAGTCTCATTCCTTGCTGCTGGCCCTTCTTTGCCTTGGCTCTAGTGCTTGTTGGACCCCACGGCCAGAATATTCAACTCCCTAAACAGGCAGAAAACTAATTGAGCACAAGCAGTAGAAAGCTTTCTGTCAGGCTGAACCCAGGGTCTGGCAGGGGGCAAAATGGGAAGGAGAAGGAATCAGGGTGAGAGCAGACAGGAGAAAAACTTCCCCATTTTGGTGCTGAAGAGATTAAGACTAACTTAGCAGTCAGACATAAACTCCATCCTGGGGGAAGGAAGGGTACAGGACTTAAGACAAGATGCTCAGATAAAAATTTTGGTAGTTTGGGCACAAAGAAAAGAAGGAAATTTGTACATATCCACCAAATTAATTGATGATTGATTGATGTATACCTTCAAGAGCAGCAAGAAGACAAAGATCACACCTAGACTCCTGAAACAAAGTTGACAGCAGAGATGCCAACAGCAGCAGCTTAGTTTTGACTCTCAAATTTCAATAATAGTAAGAGATTATGAAAAGAAGCCAGAGAGAGAACTTGGGGTAACTGATAAAAAGATGACTAGTGAAAGTCATGATTAGAATAGGGAAAAAAAAAGATGATAATGAGACAATCAGGAACTGGTTTTTCTGACTGCTTTTACATTGTCTGTCATTTCAACACCTCAGCTGGAAATCAGAGGAGCGCTGAAACCACTATGGACAAGATTCCTACTTCCATGGGTTGCAGCACCACACAGAAGTGGGTGGGTTTTAAAATTATAACCTTGTATACAGCAATTGAAGGTATTCCTATAACTGCAGATAATTTGGAGCAAAGGAGGTGTACACCTGCATATTTGTTTACTACTGGTTCTGAATTGTGAGTGCACCAGTGTATTATTACCAGAATGATTAACTATGTTCCCCTTGATCAATCAGTGCAGGCTGTGATGAACTCAAGCCCACAGCCAGCTGTCACCTGCAACAACACCTTGCTGGTATTTCCTCTCGTCCTGCCAGGCAGCACCAAGTACCCAACGCTGTGTGGCCCTTTGGTTTAAACAGAAGACTTCAGCTACCAAGTGTGTAGCTTCAAGAGTCTCCCCTAGAGAAGTGCACTTCCAAAAACAACCTTCTCTTGACTTACACCCTGCACACAGCAACTGGTGAACCACAGGTCTAGGGTACCCACACACAGCGTGTGGCAGACCTGCAAAAAATGACAGTCTAGAGACAGAAAGATACAAATTACATGAAAATAAATTATCTGGCTGACAACATGTTTACCTTCAAACTAATCACATATCTACATTTGAGTATTTTGAATAAATGTTTTCAGCATATCAGGATCATCAGATGAGCTGAATGGCAGCTTCAGGATCTCTGCTGAGGAATTCCAGACTATCTCATGGAGCATGACTGCAGGGGCAGCAGGTGAATTACAGCACCCTCTGCTTTCCATTTGTATTTGATATAAGATCTTTTTATGACTTCTAAACACTGAGACTTCAGTGCTGCATAAGCAGAATGACACCAGCAGATAGAATTCCAAAACTAAATATTTTTGAGTAATCACTGAACCTGTACTGCCTAACTGCAGACAGGTTTTATGGTTTATTTGTGTGACTATATCCAAAACGTCTCATCTCCCACAAGAGGGTTGCCCTGCTACAACTTATCTGCTATAAGTTTTTCTTGTTTGCTTACTGTAGTGCTTTCAGGGCTTGTTTTAATGTTCTTTTGTTTTTCAAACACAGAGGACATCTTGAGGTCAGTCCCAGATGCTCCTGGCACCAAACTTGTGCTGGTGAGGAGTCTGTGCTTCCCTGTCAGTGAGCAGGATGCACTCCAGATAGAAATACTTCTGACAGCAAGATATGGATCAGAAAGCCAATGTCCCTCCACCAGATTGCATCACTTCAGCCTAGAGTAAAACCCAATAGCTCAGTGATAATCCTACTGAGATTTTAGGGGTCTGCTTAAGCAGGTTTGTGAGGTTTTTAGGAATGTTCAACTCATGTCTTTTGGTTTTGTTTTCTTGTGTTTCTTAAAATTATTTGGACTAAGCATGAACCTCATCCTGTGGCTGTGCAGCAAAACAAGAAAATAAGGCAAAGAGTAACAGGTGGGTGGTGAGGAGGAATTAAAGCAATGGTTCAGTGGACCAAGCAATCTCATTTCTTGACCTTAAATCTGTTTTTGTTATGTCAACTTGTCTGATATAATTGTATGAAGAAAAACAAAGTCTGTGAGAAAGTAAGAGCTCTGCAGGGTACACAGAGGTCTCACAAGATCATGGCATCTGTTAAATCTCTGGGCAGCAAGTCCATTGCTTTCCATGGGCCTCAGAGGAAAAGAGTATGGAGTGGAGTTTATGCTATACATGGCATCTACAACAGTCTCACTGATTGCTACTTCAAAACCAGGAAAAACAGCAGTCCAAAAACTATGAAGATGAATAGAAACTTTTTACCATATTGATTGAAACTGCTGTTGCTAGAGAATCAATTTGAAAAAAAAAAAAAGAGTAATTTTCTCACTCATCTTCAAAAATTTGGAATAATTCTAATCCTTTCAGTAATACATTCAGCTGACTTTAAAACTATGCATCATGTCTATTTTTGACAGCCAAAAAGACAAGCCAGATTTTTTCAAAAGTTATTTTCAGGAATTTATAGCTAATTGGCCCAGTACTCACAAACTAAATAAAGTGCAAGAGCAAATAACACAAATGGGAGCCTTAAACACAGAGATTTGAAGTTCAATCTGCATGAATGTGTCACCCTGCATCACCTGGGGGTTTGCATTCCTGCAGAGAGGACACTGGAGGAGCAGCAGTACTGGGAGCAGGCTCCTGCAACTCACACCAGCACAGCACTGCAGGGACCAACCTCAATTTTCATCCTGGCTTTCTGCTGTCACACCAAAGGCATTTTACTCTGGAGATTAGTCAGCTCACCCTACACATTCCCTGCTAATTTTAGCATACACTGACCAGGCAGAAAGTGTTCTCCACCAGGAAAAGGAGAAATGAACATTTGCTTTCCAGGACAGCAGTTGGTCTTTACTTCTCCTTGCCTGATTTCCAGACTGAGTAATGTAACACTGCCTGTGGGAGTGAGTGCTGAGGAGTGCCAGCAGGTTGTGACAAAGCTCAGGGCACACACTCTGCTGAAACCTTCCCTACACAGGGTAATTTTTCCAGGTATCAGTCACCACTGGTATGTTATTACCTGCTGCCACCAAGGACAAAAGCTCATTGCACTCTTTGAGGATAGCTTTTAACTCATGACAAGTATAGGTTTGGTTTGGCTTCTTGTGGTTTATTTCTTTCTGACTTGGGTATACTCACACTGCCCATGCATTTACACAGCTCCTCTTACTGCTAAAATCAATACCTTTCCATTTCAACAGTAAGAGCACCGTCACTCCCATAAAAGAGGTATTTTAAATCCCTAAAGGCTTCTCTGAGAAAAGCCCTCTGCATACCCATGCCCATGGGAAGGACAGTGCTTTTCTCAAGGTGCCATTTCAAATGCCTGTACAATGTTCATTTCTGAAAGGTGGCAGAGGGAATAAAATGTAACTGTACTGTCACAAAAAAGGACAAATGCAAGTAGAACTGAGACTGACAACCACATGGTGATCTTGTCACAGGATTCCTGAGGCATCAAATGCTTATTATCTCACTAAAGAGACATTCACTACAGGGCCCCAAGCCTTCCTTACACTGCACTAGCTGTCTTTGCACCAGGCATGGTATTAGCGAATCATTTATAAAAACTTTGTGAATATTGGCTTTTCTTCTCAATAACCCTGAGCTGAGCAGATAAAATTACCCATTTCTCAGAGAGTCTGTGAAGCAGAGGATGACAAAGGCCAAAACTGCTGAGACTATGCTGATTTTTAGATTCCCAACCAGAAATTCAAGCAGCTCACTGCCAGTGAATTTTGCACTTCTTAGAGGATTTGCCCATCCAAAACAGACATCCCAGGGACTGCAGTGCTTTGTGTGAGTGCCCAGCATCTCTTTTACAAGGGATCAAATCTGAACATTCAGAAACAGTTACATTTTGAGACAACGGCCTGGGATTTTACAATTGTAGTTGCATAACAACAATTACACACCATAGTCGAAATATTAAAAACAGATCTTCCAACTCAGCTCTTCCCACCATGAAAACAGATTAACGATACAGATTTGACAGATTTTTGCTTCATCCTAGGCAGTGTGCTGTAGCCATGCTATCAGCCCTCATTTCCCATGGATTTATGTCCATCTCTACACTCTACCACCCTGTTTTCCCCATGGAGATGGCAATAGGAGTCCCAGTAGGCAGGATAGAAAGCCAAAGGCTGTAGATGCAAACATTGCTTTGTAATAATAATGTAAACAGCTCTTTGTAGCTTATTTTGGAAAACAAGATGAAAGTCTGACCTCAGCAAGTTAAATTTACTTTTGCATCTTCTAAAGTACAAAAACAGATCTCCCAGAAGTGCTTTGGCATGAATAAGATTTTTTTTAATGAGTTTGTTCCCCTGAGATGAATATCTCATTTTAAAAATAAATATAAGTAAAGCCAGCAAAACAAATAATTATTATAACATGACAGGAAAAGAAAACATGGTTCTATAGTATGAAGAATATGCTAAGTTGCTCTGGAAAAAAGTTACCAAATTAAGGAAGATTAAATAATTTTCTGGAGGTGAGAGAACACTTAACAGTGGTTGCACAAGTCAGCACTAAGGTCCCTCTGTAACCCAGTACCTTCACTCCTTAAGCACTAGCCCAGATAGGAGTGTGAGGATATGTACTTCTGCCAATATTGTCCCTGTCTCCAGGCCTTTTCAGGGATTTCTTGGCTAAATGTGGCTTCTTTGGTATTAGTAGCCCTTCACAGAGTTCCATAAACTTGTCTGGTTTCCTCCTGAGCCACAAGAACTTTCAGCAGTCACAACATCCTTTAGGCAAAGTGTCTAACCACTCAATTACCCATCCTATGAAAATCCACTTCACTATTTATTGCTTTTAGCCTGGCTCCTGCTTGCTTCATTTGGTGCCCCACAGTTTTTGTTGAAAAGAACTTAATCCCTGCTCATCATTTCCACACCATTCACAGCTATGACCTCTGTGAAGTTCTCCTCTGCTCCCACCTCTTCCCTAATCCCTGTCCACAGATCTCTCCTTCCCAGCCCAGAGCCATGGGCAGGTACAACATGGTGTCCCTCCAGCACAGCAAGGCTTGGTCAGGCAGGTTCTACACCTCTCACAAGTGTTTCTTTTTCATTATCAACCAGACCTTTAAATGATAAGAGTTTATGAGCAGTGCCTTGTCCTAATTGCATTATTCCATTAGCTCAAAGAACAGAGCTTTATCTCTCAGTAATCGAGGCGGCAGCAGCAGCCTGGGCTTTGTGAAAGATTACTGCCTTGAGCCCTGGGAGGAGCAGGCTGTGTCTGCCAGCTCATGTCTCCTTCTGCCTGTCCAACCCCCACAACCAAAGCCAATCACAATAAGCCCCCTCTTCTTACAGCATCCTGATAATTGATTTCCCACAGCTGCTCCTGGGTCTTGTTTCAACCCTAAACATTCCCAAATGCTCAGAGAAATTGCAGTCTTTTCTAAGTTTTGGGCCCAGCCTTGTTTTTGCCCTCATAGCATTCCGCGTGGCCAAGCTTGCAGCTCAGCATTAATCTACATAAATGTAAGTGTCTGTGTGTAGCCTATTCATTCAGCACTCCTCTCACCATGGTAGAGATCCACTCAGGAGCATCTCTGGAGCATTTATTCTCTGAAAGGAGCCAGAACAGCTCAGAGGAAAGCACAAAGTACATACTTTTTCCTATTGACTATACAAGAATAGAAGATGAGTAACTCAGGTGCAAACCTTTACACTCTAGACTTCTGAAGTTAGACATCTCCTGACATCAAAAAAGGGTTATACATGCTGTAAAAATAATGGATTTTTTTTTCTGGATAAAAGGTTATATTAATTCAACAAACACAAATTTAAATGATTCCTACACATTGAGTTTCAAAGTTTGTTATTAAATGCAAAACTGTGTATGATTATAAACTGTCTACTCAATAAAACAAAACCTAACTAATTAAAGGAGAGGCTTTTGCTTTCAGTAGAGATTTAGGAAAGAACTGAATTCTCTAAATAGCTGCAACTATTCTGTAGCCTATTTAGAAAGACGCAAACAAGGGTAATTTTATTTAAGACAATGAATCTAATTTCTTTTTGATCTTGCCTGTAATATCTGCAAAGGACAAAGAATAAAGCTTCTCAGAGCTCTGTGGATGTTCTCCCGCAGCATCTCAGTCAAAATATATTAGAAATGGTAGAGATCTAGTTCACTGAACTCTGCCAAATGCCTCTCTTGAGTTGCATTTTTACTGTTCATTACATTCTAGGTCTAAGTATCCAAAATGTTGGAATGCTGTTGCATAGTTAGAAATTGTAGTAAGGAAGGTTTTCTTCATGTTCTTCATGTTGAAATTTTCTTTGGGTTCACCCAACCACCATCCCTTGCTGTAGCTTTTTTATGTCCCCAGATTGTTCATGCATTGTTTATGCCCCTCCCCCTCTCCTTGTTCATATTTATCCTTCAAATATTTTTAAATCAAAGTATATCATTCAAAACCCTGAGGTGCTCAAGGAGACTCTCTACAGTCCTACAGCTCTTCTACCAAGTAGGTCAGAGCTCAGGGACCAGCCTCTCGCGTTCTTGTAGCTGACAGTCACAGCAGCAGAGCCACGAGGAGCTCTCCCTGGCAAGGCTGCACCAAAGGAATATCCAACACACAGCCAAGCCAGGGAGAGAGCTTTGGCTCACATTAATGGTATGTTACCAGTGGTTCTAAACCCAGGATGGGCTCAGGTATCACCATGGACTCTTCATCCGCAGTTAAGAATTAGCATACTCATTGTCTGGGGTTTTTGCACGCTGGCAGCAGATCCAAGAGGCCAGGCCTGAGTCATTGCCACCTTCTCCAGCTGGGCAGCCACCGTGGCTTCCTTCTGCTCCTGGAAACATCCAGAGTAAAGACACTCAGGGATTGCCACCATGCTCCAAGCCACCAGCAGGTATGTGGCAGAGCAAGGTCATTCATTATTGCAGCACCTGATAGATGTTTCTTATCAAATCTTCATGATTTGCCTAACGAGTTTCTGATTAAAGCCTGGAGGCCAAACTCTCTCCTCTACCTATCCATTTCCTTTTGGGAAAGAGAATGCACATGAACCTGGCCTGGCAAATCGAATGGTATTCATTCTGCCATTCAGCTTCATTCTCTCTATTTTCCCTTTAGCTCCTCTCTCCTAGGATTTTATATTCTCATGCAATTTTATGCATGCTCATTTCATTACACTATATTTCATCTTCTGAATATAATCACTGGCCTCAGCCCCATAAGCAGGATGCAATTTCTACAAAATTAAAGTAATTCCTCACCTGTAAGGTTTCACACAGCACAGTGGAAAGTAACATTAATGGGAACAGCCCAAAATGTGAACTATGCAGTCCCATCCCACCATGTGTTCTCAGACAGCTTCATACAACTTCAGCAATCTAATCTCCCACTGTGGAACCTACTGTTATTAATGCACCATTTTTGTTGAAAAGGTTTGCAGGTGCCTTTGAACAGCTTCTAAAGAAAGGAGCCAGAAAATAAGGTTGTACTCCTAAAGACTTCTTAATCTATTTCTAAAAGTCTGCAGTAATGCTAGCTGGACTCTGGTCTCTTGGTAGTGCTAAAAGCGTGTGTACACAGAAGGTCAGTGCAAGCAAGCAAGATGTCCAAGAGAGAATGCTAATCCTCTGGAATCCACAGACATGGATACAGCTGTAGATGACAAAGGATATTTGCGTGGAAAGGCCGAGAAATTCACCTCGTGAGGGTTAGGAAGAAATGAGCATGAGGTTTCTTAATAACCTGAAGGGAAAAAAGAGGGAACATGTGACTAGAGAGGGGTAGTGCTGAGAGCTAGAAGGTAGCTGGGATCAGCTGTGGAACGAGAAAGGGGCCAACAGACTCATGGTCAGCTCCTCCACAGAGACTTACAAGCAGTCCTGGGATATTTGCTTTGTTACAGCTTCCATCTAATATCAAACAAAGCATCCAACTAGAACAGGCTGTGCTCTTGCCAGTTCCCTGTGGCACCCCAGTCTAAGACTTTGCTAGTTTCATGTTTGTGTGTGTTTTTGTTTTAATAATCATATAAGAGGATTTCAGATATTTTTCCCCTGGTGCTTTCACTCCATTTAGCATTGTGAAAATCTCCTCTGCTTTGTAGTTTAGCTCTGCCTAGGGTTTGTGTTTTGCACGCTCTGATTGAATGAGGGCACTAATCCAACAATGGAGTTGCCCATGAAAATATGTTCAACCTTTGCTTCAAGTTATATAAAAAAAAAAAATCCCTGCTTCTCATAGAAATGGAGATTGACTTTATTAGGTCAAAGATTATTCAAAATTAAAATATTGAACCACATTATCAAGCTAAACCCAAAAGTGACAAGAACAGTGATCCTGAAATTTCAGACACAGACGCACCTTACTTTTGATTTCCAGACGTTCCGGATAGGTGATGTCTCACCTCTGTGCATGCCCAGAACTGCCTCAGTCTCAGCAGGGCCCAACAGCTCAGCACTGCAGCCTGAGCAGGCTCCAGAACCCAATGTCCCCTAAGGGGCTCTGTCTGAAGGGTGTTTTCAGAACACACAAGATTAAGCGCCCCATGAAGTGCACTGATGGCAGATACTTCCTTTTAAAATAGAGCCAAAGGAAGCCAGCAACCTTCTCACCTATCCTTTCTATTTAATAGCCTGGGGGTGAGAGCACACTCCCAGGAAGAAGACCCAGGCTCAGTTCTCTACACTGAGCCCAAGGTAATCCAAAGCACCCTCTTAGGGGCACCTTGCTAAGGTTCACCTGGGAACGAGGCCTCTCCAACCCTGCTACTGAAGCTGCCAAACACAAGGGAATTCAGAACTCCACCAGGGCAGACTGAAAGCACACTCTAATGTCCTGGCTACCTGGGGCAAATTTTGGCTTCTGCTCCCAGATGAGTCGTCACATTTCTTCAGAACCATAGCACCACCTACCATGGTGATAAATCTATGAATACAAGTATTCCATAATATAAAAAGGTTAAAATATCTAAATCTTCTCACTATCGGGTTGCCCTATCTATTCCAACTAGATTACTATATCCAAGCATCTAAAAATCCTTTCTTAATATTTGTTTCTGCTACAATAAAATAGGAAAAAAACCACAAACCCATAAAGACTTTGGAAAAAAAAAATAAAGGCAAACAGCTTTCAGGCAGAAAATCTCAAAACAAGTAAGAAGGCATTAAGTGGTGCAGGTCCAGCCTTCAAATAACAGGATTTATTATACCCATTTTCTCCTGTCACACCTCCCCCTTCCCCAATTAGCTGCAGCCTGTTTCAAATGGTAAGACAAGTATAGATTTCTGGCTCCATTCCCAATCCATTTCTCTGCTTCAGGGCTTCTCCCATTCTCTCCTGCTCACTTGGAACTCACATAACAGCATTGCTAAGCCATTTCAAAAGGTTGGGAAAGAAAGTTTGGTATCTGCACCTCTAACTCTCATTGCTTTCACTATTTCCAGCTTCTTCCTTAAGCCAAGTTTAAATCCCCCGTTTAACTCTCATGTGACATCCTCAGATGAGGAGCCCTTTATTTTCAATAAGGCTTCAGAAACTCACACCATTAGATAATCCACACAAACTCAAAGAAAGAAGGTTTGGGGTTGAGGAAGCAGCTAACAGGAACATAAGGAATTAGGATATTAAGAGAGGAGTAAATTATGGAGCATGAAGACATGAAGCTTCTAATTGGTTACTAGTTGTGCATAAAAACTACCCAGCTGGTGAATTGTAGGTTAGGGATTTCTCCTGAGACAAAATTATGCACCACACATCAAACACACAACATATTCCTGCACTGTTATCTCTGCATCTGCCTATTCTTTCATTCCATACACATTTAAACCCCAAAACTGTGTCTTTCCCCACTTTTCTAGGGTCCTTCTACTCTGATTTGTCTGTGAACAGTTTCACATCTATCTTGTTTCTTAGCCCTTCTCTCTCTGGTCTTGGCAAGAGGATGATCAACACCTTTCAAAAGCTGCAGTACTCCCTCAGCCTCCTCTTCCTACAACAACAAATGGTTACATCTACCCAGGATTCCAGTGGAAAAGCAAAGTACATTTTTCTGCAGTATGTGTTGTCTTGCATGGAGAAGGCACTTGATGGAGGTGCAAAGCACCTTCCCTTTCCCCCTCCCCACCCAAATTTGCTAAAAGGTTGCAGCTGTCTCAGCAGAAATGCATGACAGTGAGTTTTAATATTCATTAGGAACATTGAAATCACAGAATATCCTGAGCTGGAAGGGCCCCACAAGGATCACTGAAGTCCAGTTCCTGGCTCTGCACAGGACAGTCCAATACGAACCCCATTACCCAAAATCTTAAGAGCATGGCAGCAGTAAGAGTTTGTCTTTCCAGCTTCCAAAGGTGTGTGCACAAGTTTCACTCTGTTCGTCTCCTGAGCCCTCCAAGATCTCCCTGCTGGGTCCCGGACAGCTCACCTTGCTGCAGCAGCTGCTAAATTCTGGGTCCATAACGGAGAGCGTTTCCTCTCCTGGAACACAGTTAGGAAAAGCCGCAGGAGCGAGCGAGGCTCCCTGTGCCCAGCTCAGCCGCCGCAGCTACCTCTGCTGGCAGGAGGCTGCAGCTCCACGAACAGGCTCGGGCACCCCGAACGCCTCAATCGGACCAGGGAGAAGCAATACAATTCCATTTCTGCATATCTGTCTTCCCAATATTCGACCTTTTCAGCAGAATGCATGGCCACACTGGTCCCCACACTGGTCACTAGGGCTGGAAAGTCCTTAAACCAGTAGAGATTCTGCTGTAACACTTCGAGGAAAGCACCCACGTTTCCCACAGCCACAATGAATTCTGCTGCTCGGAGCCAGCAGGGGAATCACATTGCAGTAGCGGCTCCAGGGGAGATGAGAACTGCTAAAAGCAGGTTTGATAGCTTTCTGTCACCTTCCCCAAATTTTCGCAATCGACCAACATCCCTGTTGAGTAAAGAACAGTCTCATTGTGCAAAACCAGAACAGTGGAAGGTTATTTCCCCTCCATGCTGTAACATAAGCTAGAAATATTGATTTTAGAGCAGTTGTCACCAAATGCAACTGCTCTAAAATTTCTGAAAGCCTTTGTAGCCTCCAGCAGAGTCTGAATACAGAGATGTTCTGTCACAGTTGCTTCCTCCATTACCGCAGGTGATAGCTTGAAAAGGAATTTGCATTTATGTTGTCCATACTTTAAGTAGCACATAGCTAAGTGGAAGTTTTCACAAGCAATTTATACACTCACAAATGAACAATATATCCCACAAAGGATTTCTAAGAACAACAAAAAGTTAATTCAAAATACTACTCTAGCACATGAAGCACTAAATGCTGGTTTTCAGTGCTTTGTAGGAGTAGTGTTAAACCTTTAGTCTGTATGGACAGGGTTTAATGGGATTTTTAGTTTCATAATTAAAAAACCTGACACAACTATCGCAAACTCCTGAAGAAAACCTGGTTTAAGTATCCAAGGGCACACGTAAACGACAGTAATAAAACCACATTCTAAGGAAGGTCAAACCACTTGCTACAGAAGCAAACAGAGGAGTAGAAACTTGTGACATACCTTTATAGGCACAGATTTTAAAGAAGTGCTAAGGTGCTATGTACAAGTGTCACATACAAAATGTTCTATGTACAATTGTCATGTACAAAATGTACTATGTAGGCACTAGGGTCTAGAAGGTATGGCACAAAAGGAGCTAGTGACAAAGAGAAATAACTTTCCCATGTCTGGAGCTCAGGCAGCCACTGCTGCAGAGGTGCAACAGCACAATGGCCATTTCAGACAGTGCAGAAGGGAATTCTGAAGGATGCAAAGCCCAGAGTGCACATTGACAGGAAATGTGGATTAAAAATTCCACAAAAACCTCTTTCAAAACAAACTTCTTGAAGATCTTTTCAAAAGCCTGTATTTTATTTTACAAAAGGATTTATTAACCAACAACCAAAAAAAAAAAAAAGGTAAAAAAGTCAAAGGCAAATCTGAGCATAAACCAGCTATTTTACCTGTCATATTTTCATCTTTGTCATTGCAAATGACCCACATAACCTACAGTTTCCTGAGCCACCTCAGTTAATACATGATTAAGAAATTTATCCCATGCTTCCTGGCGTTTTTATGCACAGAGTTTCTGATCTTTGTCCCTATATTAAAATTAAGTCCATGCAGACCACAGCCTCCTTTGCCACCTGCAAATCCCCAGGGCCGCGTCCCAGCCAGCCCTGCACCTTCCCCCGCTGCCCAAAGGGTGACGGTGCTCCCGCTCTCCATGGGCTCTGCTGGCAAAGCCAGGCTTGTTCCGACACGCGGCCCTTACGCGCACGGGAACTGTACCAGGAAGGGAAGGAGCAGATATTCCAGCTCTGCCTGTCAAGTCTGTATTTCAAAGGATGTGCCTGGGTGTGGGAAAGAATAAAGAGGGTCTGCCAGTCCACATGCAAAGCTCCACGCTCTGCTGCCCCAACTGCCAGGCTGTCGCTCGGGGCTGGAGCATGTCCCCACCCGTCCCCCCCCACCACGGTAATACCAGGTGTGCTCACTGGCACAAGCTCAGTTTCTTTCCCATCTAATCTGCCAATCTACACATGTCCTTTAAAAGACACATTTTAAAAAACTGAATGATCAGTGCTCTGAAAGAGAGAGAGCATCCAAAACAGGCAAGGCTACTACCTTGAGGAAAGAGGGTTGAGGAGCAGCTAGTGGAGTTTCTCAATTACATAATTCAACAATATTAGAATGGTTTTGTTTGAAAATGACCTTAAAGATCACCTAGTTCCAGTCCCACTGCCATGGGCAGGGACACCTTCCACTACACCAGGCTGCTCAGAGCCCCATCCAGTCTATCCTTGAACTCTTCCAGGATGGATGACAGGTATTAATTTGTGGGGTCTTCTCCACGGATAGAGGTCTTTTAATGCTAGAGCCTATTTTCATGCAGATGGATGGTTTTCTTAGCCCAAAATCAGACTTCTGCTGTTCCCAAGAAGAATGCTACATCTTCCCCAATCTCTTTCATCAGCTGCAACGGACACATCTCTGATTCATAGACATGACTCAGATTTTAATCAGGGAATGTTTTCTGGGTGTACATCTATTCTCTTCAATTTGTGGCTACAGTAAGGCTTAGATACACCATTACCAGCACACTAAAACATGTGCCAGCAGACACCCACTTGGGGGAAGGGAGAATTTCACTTGGAACCTCTGAGACAAGGCTACAGATGAGGTTCACATGACTCCTTTTCATGGCTTCAGATGGCAGTCAGGCAGAACATACAGGCAAACTCGTAAATGTCATTTTGAAAGCCCAATTTCCAAGTCTTTTGAGTCACCAGATGGTGAGATGACCTCTAAACTTAAATGTTCAAATATTCATTACTACTATCTAGATTACTAGCTATCACTTAAGTCTATTATGAACATCAACCAGCACAGAGGATGAAGATTGCATACAGAATTCTGGCCACTGCTACTTTCCTACTGCACCGAGAAGCAGATGGTTCTTCAGTTACTAACCCACTGATGGGAACCCACACCCCCAGCCCCAGCTCCCACAGGAATATATTAATGACTAAATTACAAGTCCCTTGTCTAAATTATTGTTTTCTAGTTCCTCGAATATTACAATGAAAAACACAGAAAAAGCCATGGGAAGCAGGTAAGAGCTCACCCTTTTTGATTTACCTTCAAGCCCAGTTTAATTTTGTACACATGCAAGAGAGATGACAAGTCTTGCTTGCCTTATTGGTTAAGACTGGGCACTCTGCTGGTCAAGGAAAGAATGAGAACAGACTCAAAAAGGCCAAGTCTCATGTTTCTTGAATGCCCACTAGCATCACCACTTGTGCCTCTCTTTAAAAGAGAACAAACCCTGAAGAGAGCATGTGATGTGCTGGATTCTGTGCACTACATCAACTTTCAAAGCATAAGGATCAGAGGATTGTTCATACCCTCCCATTGACAGCCTCCTCTTGATCAGCTCCAGGCAGCACCTCACTCTATGTATCTCACCACTCTGAAGGAGTCAATTGCCTGGCATTTCTTAAAACAAATCTCATAAAACATCCTGAAGTGGCTTCAAATATACAAATTAGTACATAGTATCACAAGTTTCAGACTTTTTTTTTATTCTCTCAAACTCAGGTTTTGATGATCACAAATTCTATTAACCTGGTGACTGGCAAGAAGAAATGAAAATGGACCCATGAGTAGAGTTCTTAACAGACCAAGTACATCTTATGAAACTCAACTGAAACTGTTCAATGTAATGTGAAATACTACCAGAGGAGTACTGCACTTTTAATCATATATACCTAGTAGGCTATAAATTATATAATCAACATTAAAAGACAGGCAACAGCAATCTGCCAAGTTTTAAGACTGCCCTCAAATCACTCGTCTTTACTAACTGTTGACAGCAACAGTGCTACTGTTCTCAGCTGCTGGAAAAAGCCAGTCTGACACACATCAGAGCCACCAGCTTCCACCAAAAGGTGATAATTACAGTGTTTGCCATTCAGTGGTTATGTTAAGAACAAGGCCTCTTTCACATGAAAACATGCCAAACAATCTCCTTACGTATCCATTGGTCCTGTAAACACCAATATATCAAATGTTTGGTTGGATAAGGGTCAGACTGAAAGAACTGATGCCTTGGCTATATGGACATTGGCAAGTATTTTGTCCTACATTACATAATTACATTTAGTCCTAAAATACGTAATTTAGTCCTAAAATACATAATTTTCTGTTCATGGTATACAACTGCATCAAAGATTTGGAGAGCAAATTTTACAGAACACCAGTGTGTGATTTTATTTACCTCAGTGGAAGAATGGAAGAAAGGACACACAAAGCTAGTATAGCCCTTCTCTTTAAAATATCAGAGGTTTCCAGCTAGTCCAGAAGATCTAGAAAAGGGTTCACATACACCAAGTTTGCCAGCGGTTCAAGTGTACTTTGTACCTGTACTGTAACAAACTAGTAATGCATGCACCCAGCACTGCACCCAGCTGAGGAGGAAGAACTTATGATGGTGTTAATGCCAGCTGCTTGTTACTCCAGCCAAAACAACCAAATAAGTGAGTATTTCAGTTTTGCTTAAATCACCACTCAGCTTTCAGTCACAGGGATTCTAAAGAGAGTAGACATGAATGGTGGAAGTATTTCCCTAAATTACTAGAACTGTTTTAGAAGTGACCAACAATACCTTTAGGCTTGCTCTGTACTACTGAGGCTTAGTCCTTCACTTCCCAGATGCATTTACAAGGCTGGGCTTACTGGGGAGACTAAGGGAGCTTTGATGTCTTGTGCTGTACTCCTGGGACAGCTGGTGGGAGCAGCACCAACACGACTGCCAGATGCCAACCAGCCAGCCTCTTATCTACCTCTTTGCCTTTGCTGCCTGTTATGTTCTTCCTTATTGATGCAATTGTAAACTCCACAGAATGGAGGTAAGAACAAATGCACATCCAAGCATCTATATGTATATGGATATGTTTTGTTACTTTTACCATCATATTTACTCACTCCCCTTGTTGGAAAATCCCAGTTCTGAAGATATGGGGCAATTGAGAGGCGTTTTGAAAGATTTTATTCTGTCTTCAGTCTCATAGAAGGGTAAGACATAAGAGATGTAAAACTCGATGCCATTCTATTAGAAGACAACTTATTTCCTGGTTACAATACCTTATAAATGTTTCTCAGCCTGTTAGCTTTTGCCACACAATGCTGCTAATACTTCTAACACCGATCACCTATTATTTTACCTCATGCCGTCCTGCTACAATGCATCTTTCACTGTTCTAATTCCCCAAAATATCTGGTCTTTTTGCAAAGCCATCGTTTGAAACTTGTTTCTAGTTCAATGTCTCTCTTAACAATGTCATTTCTATTCCATAGCCTTTCTAAGTCAGCACACCTTTTGTCAGAGTTTACATACAGATGTACAAGACTGTGTGAGTTTTCAGTCAGGTTTTAAGAATCCTTTACAAATCTATTTCTCACACCCTCCTCTTTAAAACCACACACATGTGTTTATCAAAGTCTTGCACGGTTTTAAACTTATTATACGCAAACACTTTTTTGACCCTTCCTCTTCTTTTCCCTGACAAAATTGAAAAATGGCATTTTCTTACCAGCTCAGAAGCACAGTACAACTTAGTATAAACAAGTAAAGACAAATCCAGATTTGTAGTAAGAGAAAATAATCACTGTAATAACAATTGTTTCTGGAGAATATGTTTTCATACATCGTGATAGCTTAGATTAGTTAACTCTAAGTACTTACCATATTTGTAAAGCATGGACAGTCCTAAAATATCTGTCCTAGGGTACAAAGAATTTATATTTATTATTAGAATTTGCTCAATATCAATACTATGTTGCAGTAGTTATTTTTAAAATTACCTTTTTTTAAGGATAAGAAATGTCTTTCTAAGCATAACTGAAAGATATCAGTTCATAAAATTTATTTCTCCACTGACCAATTTCTGTACTCTGTTTATTTGGAAAGATGATGTATTCATTGAAAGTAATGATACTCGCTGCTTTGCAAACAGTTCATGTTATGGTGATGAAATATCTTTCTTAGCTCTGGCTGCCTTGTGTGTATAAACACACAAAAATGCAGGTACACTTTTCTTTCCTAGAACTAGACAAGAAACACCTTTTCAGTTAGTGTAAGAATGATCAGTAGTACTCAATACCAGAGGTAAAATGGATTTGATATTAGGCATGTATGGGATGTATGAAACCATTAAGTTTCCACTCAGCTGTATGGCTTCCTATACACCAGCAGGTCATACGTGTCAATAGGCATATAACAAACAAACAAAAAAAAGCAGTACAGTTATACCAGTTTCTTCTAGTAAAAAAATAAAACTGTATGACATTTTTGGCTCTTTTCCCTTTCTTACAATTTGCCGCCCTGTTAATACCCATTAGCACTTTCTATTTTGAACCTGCACTTGCCAAAGGTGTTGGTTGCCAGTCTGAAGCTCCACACTATAAACTGCATCCCTGTGTGCCAGCAATGATTTCAGTGACATAACCCAGCTACAGGGTCTGAATTTACCTTTTTCCTGAGGGGGAAGGTGTGATTTATAAAGTAAAATTCAAAATGTTTCCCAGCTATAATAACATTTCCTAAGAGGCACTGAAAAGACTAAGTTTGTGTGTAATTATGAAAGACATTATCTGGGGATGCCAACTGCACTGAAATAGATGAATGTTTTAAACTCACTAAACATGTCTCAACTCAGTGGCATGCTTACCTAAAACCCAAAATGATGATTTAGGTATGCAAAAATTGAGAGATAAGGTAATGTTAAAACCTTGCACGTTTGGGCTAGAGCAGTGAAGTTCTTGTGTTGCCTATGAAATGAGTCTGAAAATAAATTTGGTCAAGCCTTCTTCAAACTCAGCCTTAAAATTTTGTTACTGGAATCTATATTTAAATAAAGCTTTTATTAACCCTTTTATGAACAAGTTTAAAATATGTTGACTCACATACAGAAACTTCAATGTCAGTGTTAGTTTGTTTTCTGGAGAAAGGATGCTAATTCAGCATTCAGGAACTTTTTTTTTTTTTTTTTTTGGTGTTATCTAATAGAATATTGCCCCTAGGTTTTGTCTGTAGATGTAATTAATTATTTTTTTATAAAGCACAGAAATGCTCCACACTGAAATAGATTAGAAGTCATTCCAGTCAAAATCTATGCTGACGTGCCTCCTGTTTACTACGGCTGGTGACAGCATAAGCACCTGTGCTGTCTCCCACCACACAGAGACAACTCTAACACTTTAGAAAATTATCTACAGCACCATATTACAATTAGTTAAAAAAATTCACTTCTTGAAGACATAAATCCACATTAAAAATTTAGATCTTAGCATAGTGTGATAAAACACCATAAATATGGAAGGAATGTTTATTGCACTTTATTGTTTATTGCCCTTTATTCATCCTTAGCAAAATCCACATCAGAAAAACATAGCACCACTTCTTGATGCATTTCCTAGTTAACCATAGAAAGTTTCCTATACCCTCTAGATAGTATATGAACATAATACCATTTAAGAAATAAGAGACAGCAACAATCTGAGAGTTGGAGAGAAGCCTTTCATACAGTGAAGAACTAGAAAAGGAAAAAAAAAGAATAAAAAGAAGAACTAGAAAAAAGAAAAAGAGTAAAAAGCTCCCTCCAAAGGTTTGCTTTTCTTTAAAATTAGTTCTTGATGTGTGGATTTTTAGTAGTAGATACTACAGAATCTAAAAAAATACTGCAAATAGTATATATCTACATATGTATTTTTATATGCACGTAAATAAATCTGGCAAAAATAGAACATTTAAACTTAATATTTATCCTGTCAATCATAATTGCAGGCATAGCCATGAGGAAACTCTTGTGCAGCAGGCATTCAGTGTGTTCAAACTCTCAATGCTCTTAAATTCCATTCACTTCCAGTGGTAGAGTTGGTACCTTTTAAAATTATAGTTTGCTTGTTTAAGAGTGAACAGTCACCATGCCAACCCTGATGAACAACACAGAACATGAAATAGCCTGTGGATTTCTTGTCTCACCCTAACAGCTGGAAATCTAATTGGGGCAGAGGAAAACAAAACATGATGAAAACAACCATAGGAGTCAGGAGGGAAAACAAGAAACAAGCAGTATGAGTTTATGTGGAAACAAACATAGACACCCATCCATGTACTGTTTCTACCCAATACATTAGAGAAAAAACATTTTTCAGTTACCAGCCTGCTGCTATATGCTTTCCCATTAAGAAGGTGGTTTCACAAGCCACTGAACTCTATCTTTGATGTTCATAACTATTCCTAAGTGTTTGTGAACTACACCATTTAAATCCCCTCAAACATCAGTTTATTTTCTCTTGTATCATATTCCTACAGTGTAGGATTAACAGACACAGCAGAGGCCTTCAGGCACTGAGAATGTAAATTAGCCTAATCTCAAGAAAACAAGATGTGCACTTAACCATAAATATTTTTTATAATCACATCAAACATGACAAACCTGGTATTCAGTTTTATATAAATTTGTTGTTATGTCAGACCTACTTCTGAGGTTATCCAAAACCCAAACACATAACATTATTTCTACTCTTCAGGCCTGAATAGTATTTACAGACATTAATACTATATCCAGCTCTACAATCATTCGAGACACATTATATAACTTTATTTTTTTATTTGACAAGCAGCAGTATCATGTTCGTCATTTTTTTTTACATTTTAATGTAGATACAATTATTAGGTTATCTGTCATATTACAATATTTAGGTTTTTTGTGTGATTTTTTTTTTTACTTTGTCTTAAGATACATTAAAAAACATCAACTGCAAACGTGAAAGGGGAGGGGGGAAAAAAAAAAGCATGGTACCCAACCAATTCTCCACATTTCAGCAATACTTCACTCATTCTTTTAGTAAAGTTTTAAGAAATGTCATAATGACATGAGCTTGAAATATCTATAGGCATTTTCATTGACGCTCATGACATGGCACTGGTGATGTTGTAAACAGCAGAAAAACAGGGGCTGCCAAGTGACCAATTATGGAGGCACAGGCCTGCCTCTTCCCACAGGAACACACCAAACAGTGACAGCAATGATCTCCTTACAATCATACCTGCAGGATAGCAACATCATGCTACATAACTGTATTCGTCTGCAGAGGCCTGGCTTCGCTCTATGTACTGTTTGTCTATCAGGACTTCAATACACTTCTTAATCATGCTGATACTTGGGTTAAACCTAGCTCTTGATTGGCTAATTACCTGCAAAAGAAAGACACAGTTTTTGTGTTATTTTTATTTTTCACAGTTACAAATGTCATCTAACTATTTGCTAAAGGCCTTAAGGCAAATTCAGTATATTTTTTTTTTTAAAGATGGGATTAAATAACCCTGGAATAGTTAATTTATAACAAACAAGAAAGTATCTCTATGTATAAGTGTCAGGACACTGAAACTGACTGGTCAGCTCACTGGTTACTTTGGCCACATGTTCCCCAGAACTCCTCATTCCTCTCACTTGTTTCATTTGTCACAGTACAAATGAAGACAAATATCCATGTTAAAAATTAATCTAATATTAACACATTTCTTCACTGCTATCACAGCAGAGTTCCCCTACCACTAACCTCCTTTTCTATACAATTGGAGAAAATCAGGATGAACTTCTCCTTCTTTAGTCACTGAAGACAGACCTACAATTTAGTGAGTTCCATCTGGCTATGCTGGAACTTTTTAATACATGCAGTAAGGAGCTATTTATTGTAAAAACAAATTTATATTTGCATTGTGGAAGAAATTGCCACTCCAGGCAAAACTTTAGATGTCTCTTAGAAGCTCTCAGTTTTGCCCATTCTCTTGTAAAGAAGGGGAAGAAACTGTGTGCATCAACAGCATGTACAAATCTGTAAGTAGGAAAATTTTTCAAACAAAAGATACTACTAAAGTGTCACAATATATTTTGCCTGTAGTTTCTTATTTGTTCTGTAAAGAAAATTATTTTTATTTCAGCTGAATTTTCAGTTTTCTTTACAACTTCTCATGGCTGGCTTTGTCCCAGCTCCAGAGTTTGCTGGGGCCCTCTGTGAGCCAACAGAACTCTCCAGGTGGAACTCACCCAGCAAAGCAAACAAAAACCTCAAAAGAGTGAGTTTTGCTGGGCTAACAGCCATGGGTCTGGTATGTTCCACAGCAGCACAAGTGAGGAGAAACTGGGTGCTAACAAGCTGATAGATCTGCTCAGATTTCACCCAACTTAGCCCTCCACTGAAGCTGATTGTCATCACCACACTTCATGTATTTACTTAAGACAGAGAAAACAAAAGAGAGAATTTTGTATTGGCATGAGTTTTCTTGTTGTTGTTGCTTTTTTAAATCAAAGATAGTACAAGTAAGAAGGATAGACAGAAATATCTGATGGCCAGAATAAAAATTTTCTGGGAATGACTGCTCTGATGTCTCCCCTCCACTATTCTTCCAGTCTTACTCATTTTATAGGAAAAGCTACCTTGCCCTGCAGGGGACTGCAACACTGAGCTAGAATTGAAACTATCAGGACATATCTAACACAATTAACAATTCCACAAAGACCACATGCTGACATATACAGGTCTACCAAGGGCCTGGAGTATTTTCTTGGACACCTTAATCTAAATGAAATGTGTGGTGCTGTAGTGTTAGAATCAGAGCTAACTACATTAGGGTTAGGAGTCTCTCAAATGTGTATTTCTCTAACAATATAATCCTGCCCTTATAGCTAAGAAAAAATACTAAAAAGGTGAGAAAATATTAACTGTTCATAGTAAAGAGACTCCTTTCAAAAATATTCCTTCTTACTCAAGAAGTCAAACAGCACATTTTAATTGATACATTATATATAAGAATATAAACAGCATCATAAAAATAAAAATAGCACCAGAATTAGTAACAATATCAGAACTACACTCTCTACTTAGTTTTTAACTGAGTAATCATGAAAATATCCACCATTTTTTGCAAAGCTGAAGAAAAAGGTCCTACTGTTACTACTCTGCAAGAGCCCTGCAAGAGTAAAACACAGCAGGGGCATATAAGTGGCCCTTCCATTACACAAAGGAAAAAGCAACCAGAAAGGATTTGTTTCCAAAACATAAAAATTTGCAATCTATTTCATTCTTATAAACTGGTGTCAGGCAAAATACATTTCAAGAAATTTTTCTAATAATTTAACAGTGGGCAGAAGAAAGTATTCTCAAACACAAAAGGCCTTGCCTATCATTTTCTAGTTTTAATTGCAAATTCTTACATGATTTCATAATAATTGCATGGATTATTCAAATAATGGGACACCAAAAAAACAAAGATTCTGAAAAAAACCAGGACCTATGCTGCCTCATCTTTTAGATATTCAAAATCAGATTTCTCAAATTAAGCTTGCTTTCAGACTATCTGTGTATTAACACTTCTTCAATACCCAAAACCTTTAAGAGGTCTCACACTGCATCTTCTGCTTACAAACTCCCTGTTGCTGCTCGGTTATTTTTAAGAAATAAAAATTAAGGAGTGGGTGTGGTAAACTGTTTCCTCCATCACCATAAATTACTCAATGTCTCTCTACACTCAAAATGGCTGAATAAAACAGGAATCTCAATTCCCCCTCCCACCAGTCTTCCCTGAGGCCATCCAGCAAGACTCAGAGATGCAAGAATGAATTGAACTGAAGAGCGAGCTTTGGAACGTTGAGAAAAGTAAAACTGGCAACTGGTTGGAAGAAGCAAATGTTAGGCTGGAATGGGAAATACAATTAGGCAGGCAACCAGCAGATGGGAAAGTGGGAGAAAAACTAAAGAAATAGCACTTCCTTCCAAGAGAGCCTGTGACAGTTCACAGGTCATTAATCTGGAACCTAAAAAATCTAGAGAACTGTACTGCTTTGTGGAAAAGGGAGATTAAAAAGTGCATGTCTCCATGCTCAGACAACTTTTAAAATTTAAACCATGAGTTATAATAAAATAATGATTACAGCACAGAATTGGCTAAGTGCTTCTGTGGAAATTGTATACTAGGATATCCCTATTCAGGTTTTCAACTGAACCCATAGCTCTGGCAATGATTTTTATAAGATACAACATCTCTTGGCATAGAACCAGCTAACAGGAAAGAGCAAGAACTTAATGCTTTGGTGCTAAGACACATTTATGAGATTGAGGGATCCCAGCCAGTGCTCCAGTACTGCAGTTCAAAACAGACTCCAGGGAAATTCTCACTAATTTCGCTGGAGTACTGGTTTCCACATGGTGGAGTTTTGTAGTCTGATGTTTGTGAGTTTGCTGGCCCCAAGTTGGGCAACTCCCTTGGGGCTCCCCTGGCAGGGGAGACTTTCCTGGAGCAGTTCTGTGTCAGGAACGAGAGATGCATTGGACGTTTTCAGTCTTCAGCTTCTGTTTATTGTTATCAAAACTTCAGCACGCTGTTTGCACCAGACTCTGAGTGCAGGAAAAACAGCACAAAAATGGCTAACAACCTCTTGTTACAAGGCCTTTCAAGTCTAATCAAAAACTAAGCTACCCAATTAAGAAGTGATACCTAAATTATTTTCCTTTCTAACCCAATAAGTGACCCCTAAAGACCCGCAATGCAGATTTTTCTACCCAATCACAAGACACCACCTAAACCTAAGAAGAAAGAGGAAGAAGAAGAAAGAAGAAAGGAACTTGAGACAACACCCTATATCCTCCATCTTGAACCCATCTATAACATACTAAAAATCCTAAAACCTAAATTTCTCACCCATTTGACATACTATACTACTATCTACAATCTCTACAATCTATTTCACACTTTTGTGGTTTCTAGTTTACCTTGAGGCTTTAGAAGTTTTCTCCATGAATGAGGGTCAAAGTCAGTGCTCCCCTGGGGGTCAGGACACCCCAAAGCAGACAGAGAAATATTCCCAGTGCCCTGGGTTTCCACAGATGTTCTACCCTACTATCCTGAAGACTTTAATGAAATCAAGCTCAAGGACTTTCTCTTACCTCCTGAATAAGAGCATTATGTCGCAGCACTTTACGTGCCTTCATGATACGGACTATAGCAGCTTGAAGATACATTTTCCTGTCTTCATCTACAGCGCTTCGGGTCTGCTCCATCTCCTGCCATACAGGAAGAACAGTAATGCTCAAAATACAATAAGACCAATAAAGACTACATGAAAGTATATTGAATCTCTACTTTTTACTTTACTAAAAGTGGTGAACCAATACAAAAATGCAGGTGTAGTTTAATTCCAGTAAAAGTATGTCCATAAATCAAGGCTATGAGGTTTCACGAAAGTCAGTCGGAAGGTAGGAGAGAGGCATCTAAAACAACAGTTTTGCTAGGGAGAAAAGCAAGCAGAATTGACTATACTGTATTGCATTTGGAGCACATACCTATCTTGTACAAAATCCTGTGTCTTAGGAGATACACTGAGAACATGGATTAACAACACCTTGATTTTAGTTGCCAAAGGACACAAAACCACAGGAAAATAGTTGATTGGTTCTGCTGTTCTTGCAGTAAGTTGCTTTTATAAACACCAGCAACAAAAAAGTCTCACAACATAGACTAAACATCAGTACCATTTGGTATTACCATTTTGTTTCTCTTTTTCTTCTACTTCTTGTTCCCTATTTCATCTTCCCTTGCCTATATTTTAAGCACAAAAAATTGCATTGCTTAAGCTTTAAACCTACAAAATTTCTTTTGTAAATCTTATGGAATCTGAAATCTGCTTACACCAAACTAACACAGTAAATTCCATTTTAGAAAAATAAGCTTTCTAAGCTATTCAGGCTAAAAACACCAAAGAATACTTGCCTGTGGCGTGTCTTTCTGCATTGATGTGGTAATTTTAAACTTTGTTCGTTTACTGCTGAAGTTCATATTTAATGAAAACGTAGACTCTGTCTCTATATCTTCCTGAAATAGAGAATAGTTTTTAAAAATCAGGAATGGAACCAGAAAATAGTAAGAATTTACTTTGAAAAGTCACATTTACTTTGAAAAGTCTTGCATACACAGAAAAAAATTCAGATTTGTAGGTGGAAATTCTAAAATGCCACTTGAACCGGGTCAGTTTTAAAGCTAGTTTAACCGACCTAGGAAGCAAATCTATTTCAGAAAACACTACTGAAGAACTCTGCCATACAAGAATTTCGTTAGCAAGCAATTTCTCTTTTAATACTTTGATACCGTATCTTAGTTGCAAACACTCTACATTTAAAGTCATTTTCTCCCTGCAAAGAAAGTAGGATTTGCATTTATCTATGACAGGACCTCAAAGGGGAGCTGCTGCTTTCGTAATTTTTACAAATGTTGTCTTCCAAAATTTAAGGAAAAGCATCTAAACATTTTGTTATGTTATAGTAGAAATAGCTGACAGACTGCAACTTCTACAATGCACATCTATCTGCAGATTTTGAATTCTTTCCTGTCAGAATCTCAATTCTTTTCCACATATATATGTGTGTATATATATATATATATATGTGTGTGTGTGTGTGTGTGTATAAAATTATTCTTATTATTATTTCAATTTTTTTCCCTACAGTAAAAACACCTTTACATTCAACACAGCATGACTGGACAGATCTCTGCAGTTTCCAGGCATGAGTCTGTACAAGTATTACCAATTTCCAGCAGAATAAAGTTACTGGGATTCTGAGACATTGGAATCTTGCCAAACTGTCTAAAACACAAGCATTTTAGTAAAAACAGAAAATATTTATCTAAATATGCACTCAAACCAATATTAATTCCAATTTTATATCTTGCAACAAATAGTCTTTGTTACAATAGATATAAAAACCAGGATACCAGGCATAGTATAGAAAATACAACATGAAAAGGGAAAGACCAAGAGCTCTGAAAATAATAAGCTAACAGAAAATAGGCTAGCATTAACTTTTTGCATTATTCTGCTGACATGGTTGAACATAAACCAAAATAAATTGTGTAGTGAGCATGAACTTAAAAAGTATGATTCTAATGAACCAAGATTTTGAAATGAAGCTTCTCATGCTCTTTCCCCCACACTCGTTCAAAAAATGAACAAACAAGCAAAAGCAAACTACGACATTTACTACACTGTACTTTTCTGTTTGGCTCAGATACAGGTAAAGAGAAGTTTATGTATTGAATTCCACTGCTTAAACCACTAAAGCTCTCTTGTTTATTTAATAAGTAAGCTGATAGACTGTCTACAGATCTGCTATCACATTGCTGGATGGAGTGCAAAGAAAACAGAAATAGTAATATTTCTTAAATACAGTAGTCTGGAAGGTATAGAACTGGAAAATGCAGTGGTAAACATTAAAACGTAAAAGGGGTGGAAAGATGTATTATTCCTTCTTCTATGACATAAGCTTTAAGAAACTGGGTGAACCTTATACAATGGACATAAATGTAAATCCTTTAAATAACAGGCAATGTTCTAAGATTATTAAAGGTCTCATTGTTTCCTGTAATAGCTCCCAGTGTTTTATCTGACCCAGATAAAACAGTCATCTTCCCAGCAATTGTTCCAACCTGAGCTCTTTTCTAGATATCGGAAGCATGTCCTATGCTTCAGCCAAGCACCAGATCTTCCTTGTGATCTCACTTTCCATTTTCTAAAATTTCCCTGGTTAAAAACAAAAGCTGCTGTCAGAGCAGCTTTGGATTTCTTCTTGTAAGCAAATTGAACAGCTTATCTCAGTTTCTTCTGTCTGATACTGTCTGCATAGTGGGCTTCCTGGGTGAGCTGGAAGCACATGCTGTGTCTGTATGGGATGCACGGGCTCTTCTGCAGTATTTCTTACTTAACTGAGTAAAGTCTGTGCCCTTTGCTGTACTGGAAAAACGATTTCACAAAGGCTATACAGAAGGATGAGAGAGTAGGAAAAAGAAGTATCAACCACTGCCTTAATGAAAAACAAAGCTCAGATATTACTGGAATTCCAAGAAACTCATGGAATGACAAGTCTGGCAAATTGCAGCAAAAATCCTCTCAAAGAAGTCCTCCCTGCTTCTCCTTCTTGCTCCTGTAATCTGTCAGCAAGGAAGAACATGGTTGCTCTTTCTTTCAGTCTCTTAATCCCATAAATATTTTTTTAGGATCACTGTAGAACTCTGGTTTAATACTTGGGTTCCTTCCCATGATTCAGTACAACTTTGAAAGCAAGGCAACAGAAACAATAAAGAGTCCCTGCATTTTTACCTTTTCATGTTGCTATAGGCACAGAAAGCCTATAGGACAGGCACTCTACTTCCTCCTGTCTCTTTCCTTATAAGTAGAGATTTACAATTTTTTACAAGGGTCAAAAATAAAGCTTAGAAAAATAAAAGTAAACAATGGATATTTTAAAAAAGTCCTCAACAAATATCAGAATGACAAGACTGAAAACATGAAACGTTTTTATATCATTATGGCATACCTTGTCTGAGTCATGGTTGATCATTTTGACATCAAGCAAAGATTTGATGGTTTTTGTCAGCTCCTTCTCATTCATTTGTGTACTGTCCTGAAGCTCCTTGTAACTGACAGTCTCACTGTTGTTGAAGGCAAGCAACACTGCCATTTGGTATGTTGTGACCATGGCTACATAAGGTTTGCACAAATAATTCATTTTTACTTCACCTGTAATGACACAAGTAGTATTTTTTAAACTGATGAAAGGTGCTGAAAACTCATCTGAAGCCTAACTACCAGAG
Organism: Vidua chalybeata; assembly: GCF_026979565.1. Lineage (NCBI taxonomy): Eukaryota > Metazoa > Chordata > Aves > Passeriformes > Viduidae > Vidua > Vidua chalybeata. The sequence continues at coordinate 13,438,673 of NC_071530.1, read as the reverse complement.
CTCCTCATACATTTCCAGACATGCAATTCAAGTCTGTATTTAACACTTGAAATGGAACAATGACAACTGATGCTGTGAATTTACACATATACAGTGTGGCCTACAACAATCGCCCTGATTAACTATGAATACTAGACAAATAGTGCAATATATAGTAATAACAAATATAATAATAGTAATAAAAACAAAGAAATTCCAAGTAGCCTCAACACATTGCAATGCATAAACTTCAATTAACACCTTATACAGCATCTCAGAATATTGATTAATGAGGAAGCTGATTAAAGGGAATATTTAAAAACAAAGTAAAATACTTGTCCATCAAAATTTTTTCATATTCTTACATTTTTTAAATTCCCATGAAAAGCAAAAAGCACTGAAGAAATCTACCTGAAAGCAGATTTAGATTTTTTGTGTGAAGCTGAGTGTGAGTTAACAGCAACCTTCTGCTACCAGAACTAGATTTTCATTATATTACATTGTTGTGGGTTATGGTTTTCATCTCCATGTGATCTGTTGAAGTGCTCAGTTGTTAAAGCCTGAGACTGAAAGCACTTAAAATAAAACATGATTGACTGGCATTTACTAAAATAAATACTTAATAATAATAATAATAAATACTAGATACTTAAAAGTATGTATTTATGTAGATACATACCTGAGTAAAATAGTATAATACACATTCTTAAACAAAGTATTTTGTATTTATGTAAGGAACATCTATACTACAGAAACAATTCCAGGGAAACTATTATTAACTCAACAGTTCTGCAGTGCTTTTCTGCAGTTAAGAACATACAACTCTAGTTTTACTTGGATTTAATAAATCACAAGTTTACAAGACATAGATTTTGGAAATTCTAAGTACTAAATATTAATTTATAACACAAAATATATCCATTGACTTTATATGCAAAATAATGTTCCCCATGTTTTTGTCATTTGAAAAGAACTTTTAGCAAGTAACTGTTAGATCATAAGTTGAGCAAAGCACTTATTTTTACCTGTACAAAGATAATGTAACCAAGTAAGCTTCCTTCCACTAAAATGCTGACTGTAAAATAATTCAAACTGCAAAACAAAATGAACATCAGTTAGTCACACATATAACTACTCACAATAGTTTATCATCACCCTACCACCCTAATGAAGAAATACTGGCTTTATGTCCATGACACTGGATGGAAATGTTGCAGATCCATTCACAACAGCATTTTCCTTTAGAAGATGAGTGATGACTGAATCTTAATTTAAGGTCTATCTCTGGTAATGAGAATAACTTCAGATTCAAAGAACCTTTCCCTAAAATGAGATCAAACTCCCTAAACCCCACAATGCCACACACACCAATTTGGCTTATTCTGATTTGGTCTGGAAACTCTGATTAATGTTGAAGGAGAACATAAAAACTCTTTAGGAATTAGGTGTTTCTCCACCCACAAGCTTGCACAGTATGAAAAATAGTATTTGTACACCACTCAGATAAATACATATTTACAGGAAGCTTCATCAGTCTCAGAAAAAGCTGCTGAAGAGGTTGCCCAGTTACACAAGTACTCACAAACTTGGGAGTGCAATTGCAATACTTTTCTTTCTAAATCCTTTCCAGAATCCTAAGAGAACTCTCTCCATGGGTCAAATGATCAAATTGGACAGTAAATAAAGACATTGTCAGACAATTTTCAAAGACTCCCCCCTCATGGTAATGTTCTGTTTCTTTAGGGAATTCTAATTTAAAGCACTGCTCTCTACCTAGGTGACACATGAATTTGCTCCTTTAAAATGGCAAAATGGTGAAATTAGGCAAGCAACACAGACTCTGAGCTGCTTCTGATACACAATTCTGTACCATTTTTCCAACTGAGGCACAATCAACAATACTCCTATTTTAACCCACAAAGACAGCAAAATCTCATCAGACTTGATCCTGTAGTCTAGGTCAGAAACTATTATATTGCTAAAACCAAGTGCCACTTAAATGGAAATTAAAGCTGAATAAGTAGTCCAAATATTCAGCAGTAATACAAGAAAAAGATCCTTCACCACAGAAAAAAGACATTTGCCATTATACCTTACATCAAATAACAATTTAAGGCATAAAATCTGCTATAAAAATCTCTCATGTCCAATAATACAAAATTTGTATTGCCTAAATGGTACTTCACCATCAACTATAACTTAGCAAAGGTCAACACAAATATTTTGTTTTTCAACAAACATTGTACAGGTAACATTTAGAATACAGTAATATAATCAAAAGCAACAAAATACCTTTACAAAGCAGAAACAATCACATAAGAAGAAAATATTTGGCTAAAGCAAAACCTTTACTGCTTTGAGAAATCATAAAATGAGTTTTAGAGAAGTTTGCACGAAGCTTGACTTTGAACAGTTTCTCTGAAACAGGAAACAAGAAACCTGTATTTGCATCTTAATCTGCTATTAAGACTGTTTAGATTTAATATTAGAAACAGAATATTCTTTTAGCTAACTATTAAGAGTTGGTTTTGAAGCAAAGAACTAACCTAGTTAATTTGATTGCATTTATTAGCATCTCTCTCAGCAATCACAAAGTGTAGAAGAGAGATGTGAAAAAGCTACACAAATACATACATAAATTTAGTAAGGTATTTGGGTGATCCTTCCATATTGCATATGGACTGGAAACATCATAGCCAGAATTTACAATCAAAATGAAGCAGCTTAAGGTTTTCTCTGCTAGATTGATGGTTTTCCTTTTGGAGTTATTTTACATTTTCCACATGTTTACAGGAAGCCTCCTACTAACCTACCATCTGTACACTTTTTTCCAGTTCCTGAGGAATTGCAAATGTAGAAGAAGGAGCCTGAGTTAGAGGCCATGCACCAGCCTAAAAGTATTGGGAAAAATAAGAGCATTAACATTTTCATACATCATATATATTAAGAAAAAAAAAATAACACTCTTAAGTGGATGTATAGTGTACATTATGTCATAATACAATCAATTCACTCAGGAAGTTTTACTGACCACTTTTTACTGCACCTTCTACACACCCCACCAAGGTATCAATTGAGACTGAAATTTTATATCACTACTGTTTAGGGACCTCAGTATTGTTTAGGGACCTAGTGGGTTGATTTTACAAAGAAACACTAGGAAAGTAAGTAACTCCACAATGATCACAGACCATCAATTTCCATATAAAGTAGTATTTATAATTAGAAAAATGGTATATTTGTTATCAGAACATATAAAATAAGTACAAATAACTCAGCAGCAATAAACATACATTAGTACCTGTAGAACATATATCTGAAAACTAATTCCCAAATCAATGATTGTGTCCTGGTTTTTGATAAAGTTGTTGAATTTATTGTTGAGATCAGCACTAACACTCATGTCCGTATACATTCGATGGAGCTTGCTGGTAAATTCATAACCACAGGCTTGCTGTGAAGAAATATTGTAACAGGTTTCAAAGTGGAAACAGCACTCGTCATATAAATGATGTTCCCTCACTAATACAATATGAAAATCTAGTCAGCAGAAGTGTTGTTATATTTACAGAAAACACTAGTTACAATAAAAAAAACCCACTTAAAATAAAATTATATTTATCTTAGTTTTACCTTATATACACTAATCTCTTTGAAAAATACTGTTTTATAAAGTCAAAAGATAGACATGTTTATGAAAGACTTTGGTACTTTTTTAATGTTAACATGAATGACTTGAACACAGTTAATAAAATTATCCAAAACCTCATAAAAATCTCAAATGCTTAGGAGATATTCAATCTTTTATCTTTCATAGACTACCAAAACACTAGGTTTTCCTTTCAGCTATTGGAAACAGATTTACCAATTGCTAAGTTACCTCTGGCACCCTCTGCTGCTCCCTCTCAACACTACTACTTTTCCCTCTCAATACTCCTACTTTTGTTCATTCTGTGTTAGAAGAATATTTCCTTACCTTTAGTTTATTTATCATTGCCTCTTCAGAATCCATAGACATAGACAAACCATGAATTAATCTTTTTGCCAACATCCTGGCATAGAACTGCATTAAAAAAAAAACAGAGATGAGGATTTAAAGAAGCATAACCACATTCTTCAAGTAGGCTTTAAATGTGACATTTTAACCATTACTGAATAGGAAAAGTTACCTTTTGGAATACATCTTTGTCATCAATGTATTTGAAAACAGTAATGAAACTGGTAAGCTTGTCTTCTACTTCATTCTCTGTCATTCCTTTTGCTGATTTCTTTAACAAGTTGTCACAGTATTTGGCCAGCTCAAATTAAAAAAAGAAAAATCAAACCCAAAACTACTTGTCAAGATTGAGAACAAATGTATGCCAAAGTATTTCCAGATTTCTACAATAGCTCAAACACAAAATAAGTCACAGTCTACTGTCTCACATTCTATACAAAGGCTGCATTCATGAGCAAACGATACATTCTACACCCACAGAAAATACAATCTATACCAAAAATTAGAACCATAGCAATTTTGCACACTCACAAAAGGTGCGTGCAGCTTAAGCTGTTACTACTAAAATACACACCTGAGTGTGACCCAGTGTGAGAGCTGGACATGCATGTGAAGGACCCTACTGCAATTCATATGATGGTTATATACAAGATTTATTACTTTCTGTGTGCATCACTTACCAACTCAGGTGCTTTGCAGATTGACTTGGGCTCCCGATAGTTAACTACTGATGTCAAAGCCTACATAAAACATAGAGCAAAGAGAAAAATTGTCAGTGACCTAAACTCTTTTCTTTTATGAAATTTGAAGAAATCAAAAAAATCCTCAGGGCAAAGACCATCTGAGATCCTATGAAACTGAACTACACAAAAGGGGATAAAAAAAGAAATAACTCATAAAAAGGTTAAATTACTGCTCTATCTATGAGAAATTCTATTACTGCTCAAATCTATGAGAATTTGGTTGTTAAACATTTTCAAGTTGAGAATTAAGTAAAAGTAGAAAGAGTAGAAGAAGAAAAATAATTACAGAAAAACAAAGAATAAATTAAGTTCTGATTAGAAACTTCACAAAAGTATTATGATTTTGGTACACAGCAATATTATGGTCCAAAAGCATGCATGGAAAGAAACTTAGATGTGCAGATAAAGTAGATGTGAGCAGCAGCACAACAACAGCATGTATGTTGAGCTGAAAAACTTATATGATTTGTTCACAACAGTAAGAAATCAAAGTGCTTTTGGTTGTTGGATTTTTTCATACACTGAAAAGGAGAAAAATATATTGTTGAGAGTGGAAATTTGAAGTAGTAGAATACAAACAATATGGTGGCTGAAGAAAACCTGAGTATGATGAAAAAGGAAAGAGATAATGGCAGCTTAGAAGTGGAAAAAAGATTATCAGAATAATGGAGTTTCTAAACTACATGTCACATTTAAATTACTGTTGTAAACTAATAGTGAATCAAAAATACTGCATGACCATAGTTCCCAAGAATTATAGTTCCTCTGAAGAAGGAAAATATTGTTATTTTTATAAAGACAAACTGACAAGGAACTCTTCTATACAATACCTCAAGATTGCAAAATTTCTCATAGGTCCCTAGCATTCCTCTGAGAAAAGAATTCATGACTTGCCAAGAAATAGGAAACTCTTTAAAGCTTGGAGCAGTCTTTTGCAATAATACTGGAGGCAGCAATAGTGATTTTGATATCCACCATCAAAAATTAACAGCAAATCAATTTTTTACATATTTACTGTAAGAAAGATCAACGAAGTGAAGAACTGATGTATTTTAAAAAAATTACATTGCCTATGTGCCAGCAAATGAAGTTGTCAGTCTCATGTTACTCCACCTTCTGGTACATGACATTAATTGCAATGGAGAGAGAAAAGTATTTGGTATTGAAGTATTTGTTTTAAAATGCTAAATAATTATTTCGTCAATGTCACAAATACAGATGGGTAATTACTATTGGTACCATCACTGGTACCTTCTCCATTATTCCTTTTCAGGTTAACCTTGACTGATAATTGTCAAAGCTTAGACTCTGACATTAATTACAAATTGCAACTACTGCATACAGCACAAAAGAGCAATGAACTGTATGTGTGCATCCTCTGAGAGGAAATTAAAGAAAGAAAATATATTTATTAGTTTTAATTGATAATGATTAATATTAAAATTTATTATAATTAGAACTGTTATCTTGAATACCTGCATGGCTATGCATTTCAAATAAAACAGCAGCAAGCCTCTTTTCCTATACTTATTATTTAAATTCAAGTGCAGCTCTCTCCTGGAAAAAGCTACCTATCGTGGCAGTGATTGAAGTAAGTTTCCAGATATTCTTTGCAGTCAACTTGAAAAATCTAAGTAAAAATTCCGTGGAAGTAATACTAAGAGCATTCAGAGATAAACATTATCTCAGCAAGCAAATTCAAGTTCAAATGCATGGAAGAATTACCAAACCTCCCAAACCCCACCAGTTGCCTATTTATTATCTGCATTTATATTTGCACTGAATGGATCAGCACCATTTTTGTGTTTTGAAATATGACGAAAAGAAAGGTCTTTCTTTCAGAAAACAAGTATTAAAATGGTCTCCTTTAATTTATCTTTTCCCTTACACTGGATTGCCTTTTGCTCCATTGCATTTCTAAACTAGAAAGACTACATATGAACTATCATTGACCATGTGTTGATGCCATGAAGAGTTTTGGTGAGCCTGAATTAGGGTCCTGGATTTTGTTTTCCAATGCTTTGATTACTTAAGTAAAAATTACCTTGTCAAGGGCACTCATAAAGTGCTGATCACCATTCAAAACAGTGTTGATCAGTTGAACAAATTTACTATGTACTTCCAAAACTGACTCCACAAACTGAGTTGGCATCTAAAGAGGGTAGATAAAACAGAAAGCAAGTTAGCAAGAAAAGTAGTATCTAAAACAAACATATCTACATTAGTTATAGATTTTTTACTAATTACTCTTTTTTGAGAAAGTTAATACTGCAGTGATTTTTGAGAGGATGGGTTCTGCTGTACTCTCACACTATGATGCTAGAGCATGTCTTGGAAATAAGAAGTCTAGGCTACATTTACAGTCCTGCTATCCAACCTAGATTTGAGTCTATGCTACTTTCATGCCATCGAATTTTTCCCTAAAATCCTTTATTAGCCTTTTCAAAAATGATTAATGCTAACACAAATACAGCAATCAAGCAATTGATATAATAAACTGCTGCTTCTCCTACACAGTAACTTCAGAGACAGAAGATCTGAATGATCCCTTTACATTTTCCTACATAGGGCAGTTACCAATTGAATTTCATGCCCTACATTCCAGCATCATATTCTGCATAGAAATGACTGACATGAGCTGGAGGAGTCCCTACACAGACAAGCTGGCAGGCACAAGTGCAACAATGTGAAAGGCATTGGCTCTGTAGCATAGCTCCCCAAGTACTGTCTCAGGCCACACATTAAAAATGTTTCAAAGTACATAATTTATACAACAAGTATTTCACACTTTGAAATTATCTTCATAAAGCTGTGAATTGTCACCACCCTCATCGGTCTGTATTTTTTCTCTGTGTAGACACTATTAGTTTGAAAGAATAAGTTCAATAAGGCTAAAAATAATTGGAAAGCAAACTATATTACTAAAGACTTCAGTCCCTTTTCAGTATGCACACTGAAGTCACAGTGGAGTCACAGAATAGTAAGCATCCCTGTGCAGTCAGTAACAGAGTGAATGTACAACAGCTTGTGTTTATGTATTGTTATAGACAGAAACACTGGAGAGCTAAAGTCACCATCCTAAAGTGAGCACAGATCTAGACAGCAAGATCTGTGCTTGTACATATGCACAAATACAATGTCAAATGAAAGCTTGTAGTTTGTCTCTGAACAGCAATGCTGGAGAAACAAAAATGGAATTGAGTAATTTAAACAGACATAAAGAGGAAAAAAAGTTTAACACACATTAATAAAATAAATAAGAATATTTTCAGAAATTACATGACCATATAAAGCAAAATGACTACAAAGCTATTATGAAAACCACCAGACTGAAATCAGGACAGGATGTCAGGTCTTTACAAAATGGCTTCTAATATACCAAAATAGCAAATGCCACTGAATTAAGAGAAATTCAGAAAAAAAAAAATGCATATGTGGAACAAAAGGACCTACTTGCCTGGCAGTATTAAGCAAACAACAATGAGAAATATCTAGCTGCAGTTGTTTCTCGTTAGATCACAGCAATTGCAACAATCAGCTCTCAGGATAGATACTGTGGCAGAGCTAACCATGCTGATGTGAAGTTACAGCTTATCCATCACGTTCCAAACCAATTTTATGTAGGCAAAATTTAAAAAAAACAACTAAGAGGAAAAGGCAAACACTTAATCAAGAATGTTAATCAAACAGTCAATTCAGTTGCCTAAGGAAACTCACATTTTCCTGAGAAAGATTGCTGGTTGCTCTAAGGCCCTCATCATGGATATGGTTTTGTAGTTCCTGAATCATATGAGGTAAACCACTTGACACAGCACGAAGTAGGGTATACATATTTGCCATGTCTGTAACAGAGATACATTTTTATAGAGTAAACTTAGAAACACTAAAAATTAACACTTAATATAGTACCATAATTTCCAACAGAACTTTTTAAAGACTAAAACAAGACCAACTGGTTTGGAAGAAAAAATTAACATACACTGGATCACTGACAAAAGAAAAAACGAAGGAGTAGGCCTATTATCAGTGTTTACTGAGTCCTGCCATTGTGACTACCTCACCTTTCCAATACAGCTTCTTTAAGAGAGACTCTAAGAAGAGAGGTGGGCTAGTGTGGAGAAAAGTCTGCCAGTTTATTTTAAACCCTGGCCTTCCTTAATATCCCTTAGCAGCAGCTGACTAAAATCAGTTTAGATAGCTTCTTGACTTTTTATTTGCCTCCAGTGGTAGCTTGAATTTTTTCTCAGGTGAGAAAAGCTCTTAAACAAGCAACTGCTATTTTTATTATACTTTGCCTCTCTGCACCCCCAAAAAGAAACCAAATCAAACAAAGATCTAAACTCTGATCAAACTTGAAAAATTGCCTGGAAACTGATCAGACCATTATTAAATACAATTTGAGTTTGACTGTGAAAAATAATTTGTTTCACATAAGAGATACCATCTTTCATGCAAGAATAAGCATTCTTTCAAAGGTAAGAGGCATGTAGTCATCGGGAAGCATTTTTTTTTAGTCAGGCAGGGAATATAACTACAAGAGCATCTCCTTCTGTAAAAAGGATTTGGGATGAGAGGTCACAAAAGATTCAGGACAATAAAAAGTGGCTATGAAAAGATGTCAAAATATTTTATAAGCCTGACCTATTAAGTGATGATGAAGAAATCTCTTAAGACAGAGCCATTGGTTTACAAAGGTAAACACAAGCATAAAATATGATCAATTCTACAGAACACAGGACTTCAGTGTGTTTTTAAGATGACTAAGACAAGGAAAGAGCATTAGCTAAAAGAAGCAGTAAAAAGAAGGTTTTGACTATATACTTGGAAGAATAAAAATTAGTTACATGCTAAAAGAGAAATGTCATTCAGGGTTTAATGGGGATTTCTAGATTAGTAACATTAGTTGAAAATGTCTATATGCACAGTAGGTTATTGAAAAAAGATAGGAAATTGCAATGCTACGTGAATAAAACAAAAAACCATTTCAGTCTTTTTGTGACCAGTGAGACTTACCACTTCTTTTCTCTTGTCTGATAATATTGTGACATTCTGCATGTAGAAACTGCAAGTGATCAGCTACCATCCTCTGCTGGCATTCATGAGTTACTTTGCCATATGAGCTGGGATTCAAGTACTTCCGACATCGCATTTCTTCATCTTTTAATCTACCTAAAACCTAAACAGAAGAGTTTAAACTGCAAGCTGAAGAAACACTGGCAACCTATATAGTACCAGAATATACAACAGTGTATGTATGTAGAGTGAGAAACAAGAATAAGTAATAAGAGTTACAAAAGAACTTGTGCAGGATGAAAAATTAAATTTGTTCTTCTGAATCAGGCTATTACTGAATGAACATAATCTAGTCTGAGTACTAACTAGGCTACTACTAACTAGTCACTACTAGATGTCTACCAGCATTCCATAGTTTTCATCTTGAAATTTCTTGTTCCCTTTAACCTCGTGACTAGTCTTCCCCAATTTCTCTTACCATACTTCTTATTCCTTTTACCACAATACCTAACAAAAAGAAAACTCCCAAGAATCACTTTACTATTCCAAGTCCATCTCCTTAAAACATTTGCTCAATAGGTACAGGAGTACATCTGAGCTATTAATAAAAGCTCTTTTTATAACTCAATGAAGGAAATAGGCTTAATCATAAGTTATATGAATACTGCCAAGTCATATGAATACTGCCATAAAAGCACTTACACCCTGTGAATATGAAGGGGGTCTAGGGAGAGTAGTGCAGCAGCAGACTGCTAATGATAGGCAGAACTCCTTTTGGTTTAGTTGAAGTCTTAGCATGTCCCTGAATTTCAATACAGGTGTGTAACCATCAGCTTAAAAGCAATTTCACAGCCCTCTTCTCAACTCTTCTATCTTGGTACTGGGGACAGTACAGGACCAAGAACTGACTCCTAGTGTTGTATTAGTCTTTGTTTTCTCAAACTAGGTATAAGAATTACAAGTAATTTAACCACAACATAACTTCATACACCACAAAGCAAAATGAAAGAAAATCCACCACAGAGTATGTAATTTTTAATAATGTTTTGTAACAACTTGTCTTTCCTAACCATATATTGCTAAAACTTTATTGTTACCCTACTCTAAACTGAAAGAAAATAAAGATGTGAGGAAGTAATACTAATCAATCTGATATGTTTTATTTTTCTGACTTTTCTTTTCACTTTTCCTGCCATTGAGTCATCATTTATTAAGAAATATTTTGATACTGACTGTCCATCCATAGCAAGGTTTGTAGTTTATGTTCAGATTAACCATGTCACTAAAAAGTATGACTTAAATTACATGAAAGCATAACACGAAGAATAACTGTGAGAACTGTAGAGGACAACATGTATCATCAGTAAAATTATTTTAATTATTGCATGTGCACTGAAGAATCTCTTACCTTCTCCATGTACTGTGAGCAATTTGACTCTTGCAATAAGTTCGAAGCTTCTTGTTTATAATATTCCCCCGTTTCATTCAGAAAAGGACACTCAAAAATTTCCTGATAAAACTAGAAAAGAGATTTTTTTTTATTATAAGGACAAATAATGTATATACTAAATTGACATTTCAGATTAAAAATACATAATCAGAAATGTGTATCTACCTTTAGGGGGAATTTTTTCTTATACTGTTCAACATGAACAAAGGAGTTAATAACCCCATGGATTACTTTCTGGTTTGGGTCCTCTCCACAGCGATCACTGAAATAGACAAAGAAAACATTTATGAGAATGCAGGTTTCTGGTGTAACTCTTCTATAGCCAAATGAAATAAAATTGGATGAAAACATTTTCCAGTAAACTCCCCTGATCAGATTGGCAAAATTAAAGGAGATTAATCTTAAAATAAAAAATGCACTTCTTTCTCTCATATACATTTAAATAGTTGAGTTACTCATAAACTGTTCAAAAGCATTTAAAGGTCATGAAATTTCCAAATATTTGCTAAGGATCTAAGTATTCCAAATTATATATTCTATGCAAGTAGTTTAAAAGCTACAGTAATTTCCATTTTGTATTTGTTGCCTTTATTACATAGACTACCTTCACACTCTTGCCCCTTCCATAAAAAACCATCCTTTTTACCAGCACCACTAGAAGAAGCACGGTGTTTTCTTTTCTGAATATCTACTATTCAACATGTAGATTTCAAGTGGAATAAATAACGCACCTGGCCCATTATGTCACAATATTTAATCATACAGCAAAGGAAAACCTTACATCTTCCAGTCAAGTTCTTAGCTTCAAATGAAGGAGTTGAACCGAAGAAAATGATGTCTTTAGTTCCATTCAGGTGAAAATAGAAGTAATTAAAATTAGTGTTTTGCATGCTAAAAAGACTAGTGTTCAGTCCTTTGCAAAGACTGGGAAATAACCAGCACTCAAAACAGCAGAGACTTCCTCTTAAGACATGAAAAGTTCTAAATAATTTCCATTTTTCATATGTACTTTGCAACCAAGTAAAAAATATTCTCTAACTCCTAAGGCATTAAATAGGACTAAAATACGATTTACAAAAGGGTATTTATGATTAAGCATCAAAGACAAGCATTACCATATACCCACCTAGGCTGGGGTGAAATGGGAGAGAAGTAATTTTACTAATGTCATTTATTTTGGTTTGTAATCAGGAAAAATTCCAGAGGATCCCATGAGCTGTGGAGGTTTACCAGGATATCCACACCAGCAGTCATTATATTATGCACATCAGACCACCTTCATGTATTCACAACACTGTTAATCATGGATATTGCTTTCAAACACTACTGTTTTCTCAGTTCTGAAAACTTAAGCTCATGATGGGTGTAAAGAATTAGCTCTCTTAACAGATAATGAACAGTCACTGTATGGTTTATGCAGCTTTATTATCCATTACAAATGAACTGAACTGATGGGTTCCATCAGGGATGGTCTGATTTTTATTATCCATTACAAATCCAGTTAAGTACATTGATAAAGTAACATCTGAAAGAAGAATTTGTGGCTCTGCTTCCCTACCTTTTCCACTACAAAGTAAGAAAGCTACTTTTATATGCAATAATTGACTACAGTGTTGGTTATCAACTCTACATACTGTTGTATGCTACACAAACTTCCTGCCTAGAAGTAGTTCCAACTGTCCCATCTACACTAATTTATTTTTTTTAAAGCATTGCAATAAATTGAACCATGCATAAACAACTACTGTGAGGAAGGCATAGAAGAGATTTTAAGCATATACATGTATTAGCAATTTTATTAAAATTGTTAAGTTATATTATTCCCATGCATATTCTTGCATGTCTGACAGATATAACTTGTGGATATCCACCTTGTTTAATCCCTGAATTACTGAACTCAACGCTAAAAGACATTTAAGTCACTTGCAACAGTGTCTTTAAATCTGCCTCTTAAAAGCTGTACTGACCACTGAAATTACAGCAAAGAACAGCAACAAGCCTATTGTTACATGCAAAGGCCATCCTCAGAATCCCCACAGGAAGCACTGCATTTCATGACAGCAGGAAAAAAACAGCTACAAGAAGTGGTTCTCTCTTATGTAATTCATTAAATGATACACAGATCACAAAGTGGGTAGAAGAAACTTAATATGAATTGTTGGATGTATATTTTGAGAAGCAGAACTGAATTAACTTCTCTGAGATCACGCAAAAGACTCCCTAATAAAAAAATGGGGAAAAAGGAAATCCGAATCCAACCATTAGAGATAATGACCAAAGCTTTATTTCAAAGTTTCCAAATAGTTTATTAACAAATACTTTCTACTTGTTACAGTCTCAAGATCGAATGTCTCTGAAACACTGCCTCCCAGTGACAGGCTTGATCTAAACACCCTGGGGAGGTTTGCAATCCCCCTCAAGCAAAATACAGACCATTATTTTAAGGGGCATCAGATGTCTGTTGAATGTTCTTCACCATGAATTAGGGAAATCTCCATTTAGTAAAAATAGTTCGAGTAAAAATGGATAAAGCACTATTATGTCCTGGTTACAAAGGAACCATGATTCAACAAGGGGAAGCAAATAAATCACAGAATAATGAGGTTGGAAGAGATCTCTAAGATCATCAAGTCCAACCTATGCCCTAACACCTCAACTAGACTATAGCACCAAGTGCCATGTCCAGTCTTTTTTTAAACACATCCAGAGATGGTGATTCTACCACCTCCCTGGGAAGACAATTCCAGTACTTCATTATTCTTTCGGTGAAAAATTTCTTCCTAATATCCAACCTGTACCTTCCCTGATGTAGCTTGAGAGACTGTGTCCTCTTGTTCTGTCAGTTCCTGCCTGGTGAAAGAGACCGACCCCCACCTGTCTACAGCCTCCCTTCAGGAAGTTGTAGAGAGCAATAAGGTCACCTCTAAATCTCCTCTTCTCCAGGCTAAACAACCCCAACTCCTTCAAACGTTCCTCATAGGGCTTGTGTTCCAAGCCCCTCACCAACCTCATTGCCCTCCTCTGGACGCGCTCAAGCATCTCAACGTCCTTCCTAAACTGAGGGGCCCAGAACTGGACACAGCACTCAAGATGTGGTCTTACCAGCGCCGAGTACAGGGGCAGAATGACCTCCCTACTCCTGCTGGTCACAAAATTCCTAATGCAGGCCAGGATGCCATTGGCTCTCTTGGCCACCAAGGCACATTGCTGGCTCATACTCAACCGGCTGTCGACCAGCACCCTCAGGTCCCTTTCCGCCTGAACACTGTCCAGCCACACTGTCCCCAGCTTGTAACACTGTAGGGGATTTTTGTGGCCAAAATGTAGAACTCAGCACTTAGACTTCTTAAATTTCATGCTGTTGGACTCTGCCCATCCATCCAACTGATCTAAGTCTCTCTGCAGAGCCCTCCTTCCTTCCAATAGATCAACACAAGCTCCCAGCTTAGTGTTGTCTGCAAATTTAGTAATGAAGGATTTGATGCCCTCATCCATATTGTCTATAAAAATATTAAACAGAACTGGTCCCAGTACAGACCCCTGAGGGACACCATTGGTGACTGTCCCCAGCTGGATGCAGCACCGCTCACCAGCACTCTCTGGGCCTGGCCATCCAGCCAGTTCCTAACCCAGCGAAGAGTGCTCCTGTCCAAGCCGTGGGCTGCAGCTTTTCCAGGAATCTGCTGTGGGAGACAGTATCAAAGGCCTTGCTGAAGTCTAAGTAGACAACATCCACAGCCTTTCCTGCATCCACCAGACGGGTCACCTGATCATAGAAGGAGATCAGGTTGGTCAGACATGACCTACCCTTCGTAGTGTAAGTGCTGTGTGATAGCACTCAGTATGAACTGCTCCATTATCTTACCTGGTACTGAGGTCAGGCTAACTGGCCTGTAATTACCAGGCTTCTCCTTCCTACCTTTTTTATTAACAGGTGTCACATTGGCCAGTTTCCAATCATCTGGGACTTCATCAGTGAGCCACGACTCTTGATAAATGATGGAGAGTGGCTTCGCAAGCTCATCTGCCAGCTCCCTCATCACCCTAAGGTGGATCCCATCTGGTCCCATTGATTTATAAATATCCAAGTGTCCCAGCAGTTCTCTGACCGCCTCCTTCTGGATAACAGGGGGACCATTCTGCTCCCTGGCATCACCTACCGACCCCTGAGGACAGTTGTCTTGAGGACAAGCTGTCTTACCACTAAAGACTGAGGCAAAGAAGGCATTAAGCATTTCTGCCTTTTCCTCATCTTTAGTTACTAGGTTGCCTGCCTCATCCAATAAGGAACAGAGGTCAGTTATACCCTTCCTTTTACTATTAATACTTCCTGGCTTCAGAAATGCCATTCAAAAGAGACATTATATCCATTACTTTGTTGTCAAATATTTAATTCAGGAATAAAAAATACAAATAAACTATTAAAATTAGGTTTTTAATGCCATACAGATTTTTTTCTGACCAAGTGCATGTTCAAGGAACTTCAATCTGCCAAAATACCTCTCTCCCTCAGTTTACCTAACCAGTCTGGTCACCTGAGTAATCACTTAAAAAAACCCTAGTGTTATCCTAAACAGTGGTAGAAGCGCAGAAACGGATGAAACTTACAACTACACACAAGATCTGTATTAGACTGCAAAAATTTGTTTATTCATAAATTAGAAGCTTCTTTAGAAGTTAAATAAAATTTTTAAATCAAAGCTTTAAAAGTCCCAAGATCTTTGGTTTTGTTTAGAAGTAGAAAAAAAAAAGATATTCAGAAATAAAGTAATAACTTTCCCTCAAACTACAAAAAAAAAATTATCTTCATTTCATTCAAGCTGAACACCAAAAATGTTAAGTGAAGGTATTGATCTCAAAAACAGAAACCCAGAAGCTTTGTCACTTGCAAGAATTGCTCTGGGTTCCATGCAAACATAGCTTCTCTGGCTTTGACAAATCTTTGCCCAAGGCCTGGTCCTTAACTTGACTGACAGCACAGAAGCTAAAGGCAGTCAGCATCAGGTGGAGAAAAAGTTAAAATGCATCCTATGGGACCTGGACAGTTATTCTAACTCCTCTCTTATCCCATTAATAAGAAGGGTTGCTGAAACAGAAAGATCACTACTGTGTGCTTACAGGGAATTCACTGCCTTTTTCTACACATGAAAGCCACAAACACACAGCTACAACAAGAAAAGCTGATTGACCATCATAATCAGAAAAGAAGTTACCTTAAAAAAACCAGACATAAAATAATTCTGTGAAAGTCCACAGATTTTCAAAGTGAAAAAAAAAAAAAAAAAAGTACAAAACCCCCACATTATGTTAAAGCAAGAAACAATCAAACACTCACTTTTTTATTTCTCGGAGGAGCATCCGAATAAGGATGGCCTGCAGCGGCTCAATCATTAATTTTCTCCACATATCAAGAGCTAGCTGTCAGGACACAACACAAGTTTATATCAATAAAAAGTACATTAATAAAAAACCCTAAAAACCACCACACCAAACCCAGAACAGTACCAAAGATGACACAATTCCCCATTGAGGATTTTTAAAATTCAGTTGTTCCATAACCTCTTCTTTCCCTACTCAGGCAATATATGAATGCTGGCTTCCCAGCCTGCATTCTTCCTACACATCTCATAGAACGGATTCATTCCTTGGTTCTACTCCAAGTACTCTCAAATGCATGTAAGGACTCCAAGCAAGTTGGTTACAAGGGCAGATTTTGAGACTACACATAAACAAAACATCTGCACAGTAATAGGTAAGTAACATACCTTTCTAATCAAAGTGTCTGAATGTGTACAAACACCAGTATTTCTAACAATGATTGCAAAATAAGCCTCAGCAGACAAAAGGGAATTTCTTTTGGCCAATTTGTCAGAGGTCACAGTCAAAGATATAGAATCCTTTCATCCAACACACAAAGAACATCTCCAAACTAAGATACCTACATCTTTAAGCAAAGTCACTGGTAAGCTAACATTTGGCTTCTAATGGAATTCAAATCAGTTCAGGAATTCATCAATTCTTACAAGTGAAGCAGTTGCTCCCAAGATACACCATTTTAAAAAACACAATTTCAAGAGTTCAAACGAGTTTTTACACTTGAATCAAAGTCAGATTTAAAGCCCAAAAGGGATAATGTGATCCCTTATACACAGAGAATAACTGCACATAGGAGACCTCCAAAAACACCTGCCAGGAAGTAGTAGACTGGGAAAAAATGAAACTGCGCAGTTCAGTAAGGACAGAGGGAATATTGCTTCTAAGAAAGCTTTGACACAACTAACAGGTCATTAGATTTAAAAATTAAACAATCAATCAGGTATGTCTTAACTGAAAGCAGGCACATAGCTATCTGACCCACTCTGTGAAATGAATCTCCTTTTTATAAAGCAGGCAAATGAACGTGCTCCAGTTGTCACAGCTATTCAGCAGCACCCATGCTGCAATACAGGGTTAAGAAAGTAAACCTGACACAACTGCACCATAAGCAGATTAAAGGAGAGGTAAAGGTTTGCTTATAAATCCAAAGACAGATCATGTTTTGAAAGAAAATTGTCTTAGGAGTGATTTTCACTGTCATGCCTTGTGGAGAGCAGTTGGAGAACAGTTAAGTTTCTGTAAGACAACAGGAACTCCAGTACAGAATGAAAGAAGCCAGCTGAAAGAAGCCACCTCTGGAGAAGGAAGAAAGGGAGGGAAAAAAAAAAGAACTGATACCTTTTGTGACTATGAGGTAAAGAGAAACAAGCTCAAGTAGATCTCTTCTGAATGTGGTCTCTAGCATGGTCCTTCTCACATATGAGCTACCAGTGGGAAGCAAAGTCAAGTCACCTATTGGAATTTTCTTGTCAAATAAACTACAGACAGATCAATCCAGCAACTTGATGTATTAGTTCAAGACAGTTTTTCCTACTTGAGGATAGGGACTGATCTTCTCCAACTAGACTGGCAATACTGAATGTGGCAGTTTTCTCCATTTTCCAGAATCTGTTTCTGGGGGGAAAAACCCCAGAAGGCACATCTTAAATACCTTCTAGCTCAGGGCTCCCACAGAGCCATTGAAAACTCAGGAGCTTGAAATCAGTGATAGGAGCTCAACTCAGAAAAGCAGTCTCCTTCACCATGCATTCATAACATACAGAGAAGAAAAAAGTAATCTCTTGCAAGCACTGGCAGACTATTTTCATTAACTTATCTCATCCTGTGTATTTCCTAGTACAACAATTACTGAATGTCTGGAACACTTGTGGGGATGAAGAGCTGTTTGAAGTTGTGCCCACACACCTCACACACACACCTCTGCCCTCATGTACAGACCTACTGTTACACACCTCAGAAGAGCTGAGCAAGAATGGACTTGTTCATTGATTACTGAAAAGCTCCCTAAGTTTTGTTACCACACAAGAGTGATGTTGAGGCAGAAACTTCAGAACAGAGAGTGCAGTTTTGCTTCTAAAAATACTGGGCATTATTTCTGTAACTTCATGCTGAGACTGAAGAGAACTATACATAAAATAAACATGTTTGCCCTTGGGTAGATAAAGGCCAGATCATTTCAGTCATCTAAAATGGCATAAATGGTAGTTCCTTCCATTTTAAAGTGATAAACAACAAGTAATTTGACTTCTGCCAGAGCCCTTGTACAATCTAAAGAATAAAAGACAGAATCCTACAGGAACCATAATGAAAGAGAAATGCTTTCAAAACAAAGACTTGATAAACTTGCCAAGTTTAGGTCAAGAAATAGAGCTTGCCTTGTAGGTCAAGAAATGGAGCAATGAATTCACCTAAATAATGCTGCAATTTAATATATGAATGTAGAACTCAAGTCTCCATTACTTTTCAGGACAAAGGAGTGACTGCTATAAACCTAATCCTGCACAAGTCATGAACAGATATTAACTTCACTGCCTTGAGATTCTTAAGAAAAGCTTTTATACTTTGTCACATCAAGAAATAGAAGCCTAAAAACTAATATTTCAAGGGCTTCTGAAAACAAAAGTATACTGCTTCTTCAATATGTTTTCTAGATAGCAATATCACTTAAAAATCTAAAGGTCATTTGCAAAGTGTTTCTATTACCACATTTTAAACCCAAGTTTTCCAACCGTTTCCATATTTGTTTTTTTTTCCCTGCCAGGTCACTCTTATTTTTCTACACCAAAATTGTAATCTCATTTTACAAGGGGAACAGTGCTTATATCTACAATATTTCTGTGACATAAAAGAGCAAAAAATTTCAAAGGACAAAGCTGAACTCATAGCGTTCTGAATACTGTTTATCTCCAACCCCACTTTCAGAGATACCTACCTCTCCAATTTCCATCAAAGGTTCATTCATATCCACCCCTCCATAACCATACTGAAGATCAGCTTCAGTCAATTTGTTCTTCTTAATAAACTGTGTGTTGAGGTACCTATAGAAATAAGGATATCCTCATCAAAACAGGCAAAACTAAAAGACTTTTTAATTAGGTTCAGAACTGTGAAATGTCTTCCACACCACAAAATATAGCCTCCTTTAACTAGTGCTATTGTTATTTGTAGAAAAATATTACAATACAAATGACATTGAAAGAATGTACATCACATTAAAACAGTAGTGCTGGTAACAGAGATCAAACAGGAACCTGAAATATCACTGTCAGCATTTTCTTGGTGAGCATCTTACTTGTGTAAGAATCCAACCTTCCAACATGCACTGCTTTTACATAGATACATATATGTATCTGTTACCCATACACACATATATGTGCAAAATAACTCCTAAACTCACTGATTAGTATTAGAGTGCTAGTAGTTTATTTTAATGATAGAAAAACACTCCTACTATCAGATATTTTTAAGTTAAGAGTATTTCCTTCTACCTGGACTGTTTATTCTTCTGTTTCTCTCACACTGAAACACAGAAGTACTGCTCATTTTAACAGGGCAAACTTTTGTCTGTTATGATCCCTTATTTAGGTCATGATAACTAGCTAACAGCCAGATTACAAATTTTAAAGAGAAGAATTTTCAGAAATTATTTTAAGTTAACAGTTATAGAGAAGAAATGCTATAAATGCTATTTTTAAATTCAGTATTTACTACTGTATGCATAGTTTTTAATCAAGAACACAAAATGGATTCTATGCAAGACCTGCTAAAACATCCCTCTTGACTCTCAGTATTCCCACAGAACAAATATTGTAACATTTTAAAACTGAACCAATCTCTCCTTTCCCAGATAACTAGGAAAAAAAATTGAATATATTTCCCAACTACATTATTTCTTATATTAGAAATGCTTAAATGAGCCAACTAAAGAGGTTTTTTAAATTTCTGATCTAAGCAGAAGTTTTGAGATGCTCAGTTTCAGACACTGAAAAGAGCCAGGTTACTGAAGCACTTTAAGAGCCTCAGAGGCTGCACCTGACCAGAGATGTCTGAACACTCTTGACAAGAAGGCAAAAGCCAAGCAAAGGAGAAAAGGAAGAACACACTGTGAAATCCTGTGAACTTGAAAGAATTTAGGACACCACAGAGTCCAAAGAAGGAAGACATGTCGTAGTGCAGTGATGACAAACTGGAGTACAGCAGCTACTTTCACACTCTTACAGAGTACTGTAACCTGTGCTACCATCGATACCAACCACAAACTATAAATGCAGGTCCCTCTAGAAGGCTCCAGGCTCTCCATGTCATATAAAACCTGGGAGGACATTAGGAACACCTCGAACACCAGCCTTAAGCAGGCTCCTTGGTGGCATTTTCCCATCTTCCCCCATGTGAACAAAGCCAACAGTTGCCAATCTGCTTTTTCTTGTTAAACTTGCTAAGAAGGAAAGCCCTACACTCTCCTCACTTACCCCCTCTCTCTTCCATCAGTACATACAGCAAGAGTAGCATGTAAAACTAAAAATTGCTACACCATGACATGCTGGTATTATTACAAATATTTCAAAGACAAAACAGAACAAAGCAAAAGCTGCACCGTGTGTGTTTAGTTTTCAGGATTTTATTATGAAAAATTGTAATACTTCTTTCTCTTTTTTTCCTTTAACTGCCTTTATTTCAAATTGCTGAAAACTCTCCCAATCACTTGAAATTAAAGTAGGCAGACCAGATTTTTTAAAGCACCTATGAAACCAGCTACAGCACCAAGACACTGGTAAGGCCTAACGTCCAGCATTGGTTTTATCTATTATTTTTACCATCATAACTAACAAGAACAACAACCAAAGACGTTTCTTTCAGTGTTCCTTATTCCATCAGTTTTATCACCTTACTTTTCAAACAGAATCCAAATTTGTTTTCCTAGCAAAACACACCAAGGAGGAAGGGTAAAAAAAAAAAAAAAAATCAAACCAACCAAAATCAACACTGAAGAAAGAAAAGATTGAACTCATTTTCCAATGACATCATCAATCTCACATTTTAGGAATTTTACTCATAAGTGTCTCACATTTGAGCAGTGCTTCAAATATTGCCTATCAGGTTAGAAGCAGAGATGCAAGCCTAATTAAATTTTAAGGGAATCTATTTTAAGGTAACTTTCAGATTACCACCTGTAAACATTAATCCATTTTCATTGCTGCAAGAATTATACATACTAGAACCTGGAATACAACAGAGTCAACTAAATTATGGTACTTTTTTCAGAGTAGGCATGCAATAAGAAAAGAACACCAACTAATTCATAAAAAGTAGAATATCTTAAAGCTTTGACTCAAACCATGCTGGTTCAACTGCAAACTGCAGTACAGTGCCATCCTTGTAGAAGAACTCCTAGGATTATGAGTTTATACACTGCAGGTTTGATTAGCACCAACACATTTGACACTGCAACATCAAGCAGAATATATTAGTAATGAAAGAACTTTTGAAACTGTCTTGGATACTTACCTGTTGAGGCATTATTCCTTTTTTCTCATGTTCTGCTACCATAACTATATTCTCTCCAAAATTAACCTGAGGCATATTCATCTAATGCTCTCTTTAATCAACACTCTTCAACTTAACCTGCAGGTCATGTTAAATTTCATGTTAATTTCAAAGGTTTAACAACTCTTTTGCAAAGCTTACCTGTATAAACAGTCCATATAGTCTGCCCCTTTGCTATACTCTTCCCAGTATCTGTGATACATAACCAGTACTTGTTCTTCAGCTTCCAGAACTCTCTGTGAAGGCACACACACCCCACACACTAGAATTAGTATGAAAATAGCACACATACTTAGGAAGTTATCACAGGATTATAATTTTGGAACAGTATTTGCATATTCAGAATTGTGGCAATGACCAAAAAGCTTACACATCTTAATACTACCAAGTTTTGGTATGCCAGCTAGAACACCTGGACTTGCTTTATTTTGTATTTAAAAATAACAATCTGTATTGTTTTGTATTGATCTTTTCAGAAGTACCTGCTTGAATAAGCCTGGTTCATATTCTCACATCAAACTGGTGGGATAACTCACAGAACCATTCTCTCAGTGACACAGATCCATTTTATATTCACACAGCCACATGCACTGCACACCAGAAGAACTGACCAACTATAAAACCACTATGCTTTACTGGATAGACAAGTCCTTATATGTACCAAGAATCACAGAATAAAACAAGTTTAACAAAGCACAGATACATGTAAATGAAAAAAAAGCATTAAAGTTTTTCAAATCTAGGCCCAAATCTTTTGAAATTTAAGCAAATCATCATCTGAAAAGCTACTGAACTTCTCAAAATAGATTCATACTTCAGAGAAGTAAGTTCAACCATTTAAACTAATTAGTATGATTTGTGAGGGAGGACAAGATCCTAGGAATTCAACTTTAATTCTCTCCAGAGTTTGTAATTTTAAAATCTGGCTCAAGCAGCAAAGAAGCTCATGCAAAAAAATGCAAAAAAGGGTAAAAAAAATATGAAAGAGGAAAGTTAGTAGACAAAACAGAATTGAGAACACTTTACTCTGCTGTATGCATTTTGCAAAGGTTTTCCATCATTATTTCAGAGACAAGTGGTAGATAGCCAATTTAAAAACTGGATGTATGCTTTCCACTACTTCTCAAAGCTTCCACTGTGCTGGCACCTGCCTGATTATCCTAAGTGAGCTCATTCAGCTCATTAAATAAATGAAGAACTTATTTGGCAGAGTTCTCTAGTTTAGTGAACTGATTTAGTCTATCAGAGCGCCAGAATTGGCCTCTCTGTAGCCAGTGGAACTGCCCATTAAGACACACAGTCTATCTTGTCAAATACTCAGGTACCTAAGCATGAAGCCATTAAGCAGCACTATGCAGAATTTGCAATGCTTTACCCCCTGTAAAGACACTGATAAGCATCTTATTTAAATCTACTTCTCTTTTTACTGATATAGATGGAGGCACCATTCATGTGTCCTATCTACAAAACATGATGAATCATAATTCTAATGAAATTTGCTGTCTTAGCTGATGGAACACAAGTTAACTCACAGCTATACAGACAAACAAATATTGTTGTCATAATAAATAATTTGCCATTATTTCCTCTCCTCCCAAGTATTTATTTCCCACACATTTCAGAAGGTTTTTGTTTATTTTTAACAGAGTATATACAATCAGTTTCCAAGACACTAAAGCAGATACATTTCTCTTGAAACAGAAGGCTAATGACAAACTACAGAACATTTGCAAAATGAAGATGTTTTTCTAACTTGTTTGATTATAAACATTCAATGTAAAAGAAAGAACTTGCTTTTCAAACCAATGAATATATTGCATAAACCACAACTGTTGGCTTAAAATGAAAATTATTTCTTTTGTGTTGCATATCAATAGGTATCTATAATACCTGCCTACATTTGTGTACATGTTGTGACATGTGTTACATATTTCTTACATACAAGTATTGTGTCTCTGCAACTCTGTCACCTGTGATTTAGTCGCATAAAGGCCTATAAAAAGTCAAAAAAAAAAAAAAAAAGGATGAAGAACACCTACATGGACATCAGTAACTGTACAGGTTACCTTGTGCAAATGGCGTACATGATTCTCCAAAAAAATTTTAGTCTCAGTATAAAGTCTCTCTCCAAGAGGTTCAGGATAGGCTACACACAAAGCATAAATGTCCCTGGGCTCAAAGTCAAGGTTTGTATTAAAGTGTGAAAACATATCAACAAAGTTTATGATTTACAGAACCCTTTCTCCTACCCACATGCAGTTTAGGTTTTGGGTTTTTTTTTTACATCGAGCAAAAAAGGTAAAATGGATCATTTTCTGAAATTAGCGTAAGTATTGGCTTGTGCAGAATCCAAGTTTACAGCATCAATATTAAATTTTAAATACTGAATGCTGAGGCAATGTTAGAGCTAAGATCTTGAAACTTCTGATAGCTCCATACTGATGTGGTTTCTACCCTTTATTTGCCATGTATAATATACAATAATCTCAAGGTGAAAAAGCAGCTTTCATGCACCATTCTTCTGTATTTGCAGCCAGCATGAACTGAAACTCTTCTCATATAATGAAAAGGAGCACTAATTAGATTAAGAACATGATTAGTCAAGTACAGAGCAGAGCAAACACATGGTGAAGCAGACTTCAAGTTTTCCTTCCTGGAGTCCGAAATAACTTATTGTCCCTGAATTTTGCCCTCACTCCACAGGTAAAAACAATTTCAGGGGACACTGAAAATTAAAGAATCACAATGGTGGTCTGGATAAAAAAAAAAAAGTTTATATTCTTTTTAACCATTATGATAATTTCAGTAATCCTGTTTATATCACAGCCACAAAAATCAGTTGTACTTGCTAACTTAAAGGGGCAGCAACAACCTGTTAAGCCACCCTTAAGGTGGTTTTGTCCCCAAACTACCTTGCAGAGCTATACCTTTGGTTTGTATCAAGTTTTAAGAGTAACTTGAGGAAGAGGAATTATTACTGAGAACTTTGCTTTCAGGAAAGTCAAGCAAGGATTAGGTCAAGCTTCACATGAACAACTGTGGGAAATAAACTAATCCTGCAAAAATTACTTTAAAACATGGCTTAACCACTAAGCCTAAGCACTTTATAGAGCCAGCCATGGAAGAAATCCATAATTTAGCATATCACTTCAATCAAGGGAAGACACAAGATCTGCTAGTCTACCCTAAAAAAGCACAAGCCTGTGTGAAAGGAGGTAGAAGACAGACAGTTGAAGAGTCACCTGCTTAATCTACGGAACAGTGTAAAGCTCTCATCACACAGCTTGTCCAAATGCATGTTTCATTTTTTTATACAAAATTACTACTCAAAACAAAGAAGATTCTGATGCAGGAGAGCTAATTAGGAAAAAAAACCCTTTATACAGCAACTGGAATCTCAGAGACCCCCAGCCAGAATCTAATCTTGAGTACAATATTTCACCCACATAGATCATCTTTGCTAGAATTCTCCTCAGAACAGCAAAAAGTGTTAAATGGAAACACTGTGAAACAAAACAGGCAACATCCACTGCTTTGTAACAGTAGCTACCAATGCAATACACCATCCTGTAAAGTAATGACCCATAAAATATCAAAACAAACTTAAATAGAGAAGAATGAAATATTCTATTAAAGAGATGGTGAAGAATAATTGATTTTTACACTTTCCCCTCCCCAACAGATTTTCTCAGTCTAAGGACGGTGAATAGTCAAATGCATCCTCAATATAATTCAAGCCACAAGCCTCTTCACTATACCAAGATATTTCTGAAAAATTAAACTCAGAATTAGAAATCTTCATAATTTGCTCACAAGAAAAAGGGATATGAGTTTTTTCTCTTTCGATCCACAATTACACTACCTGAATCACCAAAATCTACAGATCTCTACTACAAGAACTTACAAATTCAGAGGAAAGAGGCAGTCTTCACCATAGCAGCACAAGAATATAGCAATGACAGTTTATTTGATGAAAGCAGCAAACAAATATCTCTGATTTTATCTTGTGAACAAGTTTCTTAGTTTTAATAAACCTATTTATGAATGAAAATGGTATCTTTACTCCTTCATGAAAATGCACATCTTCCAAACATGCCTTTCCTTATTCTAGAGAACAAATTTTCTTACAAATGAAGAAAGCTGAATCTAGTATTCTTCCTTGACGTTTGCCACTGTGTTTAATATCAGCAGATACACAAACTAAGAGCTTAATCACAGAAGCACTTGAACAGGCACCTCACCCTCCTGTATCAACCAAATACTACTTGCTGGATATCAAGTTTCTCTGGAATTATACAAAAGAAAAGCTATCATGAGATTGAAATATATTTGACTGTTACAAAACTGTTCTTTCTTGCTCAATTTGTAATTGTTTCTTAATCAATTTTATCTTTAAGTCCAGAATCCACATTTGAGGGTCATATTCAAAGTGTTGTGACTCTCTTAACAAAAACAAAACAAAAAAAAAAACAAAAACAAAAACAAAACAAAACAAAAAATCTCTGACGTGAAATTAATCACTAATCATCACTGGTATTTCACTCCGTAAACTTAAAGCCTATGTTTCCTGTGCCGCTGTCCCATAGAACAGGAAGAAGCCTTTACTGTTCAATAATTTATCTTTAATGGTGAAAGTCATCTGTTCTTCCAGTTCAGCATGCAGTTTTGCAGGGTGAGAAAGGCCAGAGGAAGCTGCAGCCAACCTGCTGCCTAGGGGCCTTCGCTCTGTATTGAGAACAAGAACATCAAAACCCTTCTGTGACTTAAGTGCTTTGGTAGCTGCTATTTGAGTGGCAACCCAGCAATGGCAAACTGAAGCACTTCCAAACTAAGAAGGAACAACAAAAAAATTACTATCAACAAGAAAATACTATATCCAAGGCTATAAAAACTCACAAATATTATCCTCAGGGTTAAAAAAGCACTTAGTTAAGACTTCTCTAGGCAACCAGTGTAGAACTTTGGGAAAATTTATATTCATCAATCTTCTGTAACAGAAACAAAATTTGCAGAGAATTTCAGGACTCAGAAAGAATCATGACCATATGAACTTTATTTACTCTTCCTTCTTGGCCAATTGTTTTTAAAGATATATGTTTAAGTTTCTGGTTCATCATAGGGTCCTTGCAAAACAGTTCATTAGAGGAAGGAGAACAAATGTCGGGAAAAAAATGGTGAAAAAAAGCAGGTGGCCATGCTCCATACTTTTAAAATAATTATGTTTGAAGCACAGCTGTCCCTGGGTACTGTTGATCTTATTTTAACTTACTGGGTAGAAGTCCCAAGACAACAACAGGAAGAGTCTGATGTTCTACCTATTCAAAAAAGTTCTAGGTAAAACGCAGTTACTAAAGTACAGAGGAACTACTGACCACTCTCTAACCAAGCCTTAACTTAAAAGCACTCCTATGCCTACTGAACAGTCTTGAAAGTGATACAATGTATTCACAATAACACCTCAAACAGAGATGTATCTGTCACTCATTTACCAGACAATGAAACAAGTTCATACACATTTCTTTCTAGAGAGAATCTTAAAAGGAAATCTGAAGGTCAAAGGTGGTTCAGGATGACTCACATTCTAAATAAAAGGACATATGGTCTTTCAGATGATCTTTTCCAGAAGATTTTAACTCTTACACCATTGTGGTTCCCAGCTCATTGCCATTCTACCATTTCAAGTATGAGGTAAAACATTTATTTAAAGATAAGCCATGTTTAACAATAAAATTACCATAAGTTACAAAGGAAACACTGTATTAAAGACAAACAAGTTCTGGGAACTAGTGGGGCAAAAATTAGTTCTAGAAGTGGAGTATGTGCAGTACAAACCTGTCATCCCTAAAATACTGTCAGTTTCCATAATCCACTGGATCTCAGCTGCCCCAAAACAGCACAAGGGAAAGGTAACACTTAGAATACAGATGCAGATTGAAACAGTGATTGCTTGCTGTATCTTATCCTTTGTTTCCACATCACTGTGTCAACTATACAGTACAAAGATCAACTGATACTATAATCAATGAAATTTTATTTATTGGGTTTTATTGAAACAGTTCAAATAATTTGCCATCTTTCTATTGTGCTGATTAAGCAATAAGAAAAAGAGTTAATAGAACATTTCCTTTAGAATTGCTGTAGATGTTTAGAAACATTACTCTAATTAAACTGAATTTAAGAGAGAATAAAAAGTTAACAAGGAACAAGACGACGTATTTTTTAAATGCCAATTAAAAAAAAATCTTTAATACTTTAGTCTTCTTTATGTATAAAACCTGGAAAAAGCTTTTATTCCAGCTGTATAGAACTACCAGTTCCACCAAGTTGTTGAGCACTCACTGAGCACCTTGTGTTAAAACACAAAGTCTGGTTACAGGAAGCAGAACTACTCAACAACCAACATTCAAGCTGGAAGTTACACAAACTCCTTGGGCCATTCAGCCACAGAAAATAAGCCAAAAGGCTCATGCCCGTGCCAAATCAGACACTAACAGTGCCACTTTCCAAGGAATGTAATTAAGAGATGATACTAAGTAAGGTCTTAAGAATTACATGCCGAATGATTATTCCAAGACTGCTTCCTGAGTATGCTATACATAAGCAATCCTTTTCTGATGTTCAATCAACTGGACTAAATCCCAAAAGAGGATCAACAGCAAATGTGTGTGCAAGGTCTCCACATATGAAGTTGTGAGCAAAACAGTGTGACAAGGAATCAATACAACATCTCATGCAACAATTATTATTTTGTATTTAAATCTATTTTAGATACTCTTGTTCAAAAGTTTTAAGCTACAGAATTTAACCACTTGATAAAGACTGACTTGTGTAATCCTCAAAAACTGCTTAGAAAGAATGACTGCAGAACAACTTCTCAGCATGTAAGTACCCACCTAATTAGTTCAATTTTTAAAAAAATTCTAGAGTCACTTAAACTTGACTTCAGTACAAGGTCATGCCCCCAGAAATTAATTACAAATTTTTTAAATGAAAGAGCTCTTAAAGATTATTACGCCACAAAACGTCTCCACAAGAACTAGGAGCTACGTACATATACACATGCACAAACTCAAAACACAGCCACGTGGGAAAGCAATTCTGAGAAATGGTTAACATGTTCAGAATTAGATGAGATTTAGAGTCAAGCTCCTACCCACAAAATAAACTTATGTTGTAAAAACTTATGTATAAGGATCTTCTCAGGTACTTCTTTTTTCACCCACGAGAATTAACAAATCAATAAGTAAGTCTAAATGATTCTTCCCCCTCATAGTTAAACCAAACTGTGACCAACCCCTGCAGAAGAGGTGCAAAGCCTCCTAAAATTCTCCAATTATTCACCACAATGTAATGGCTAATGAATACATGGGCACAGTATAACTGGTTAGAAATGTTATACTTCAAAAATGAGCCCTGAACCTGAAACTTAAAACTTGTAAAATATTACAGATGCATTTTACATGTAAAACGTAAACCTTTCCACTACATCAATGTATGTACAGCTGTGACTTGAACAGCAAGACCATATGAATGCAGACAGAGTAGTTATTCTTAACCATAGCTTAACTGTCATGAGCAATAAGGCAATAGCAGTGGAGGGAAAGGAAGAAGGCTTTTTAATAAATCCTTGCTTGGAAATGTCTAATATGCTAGTTATCAGTACAGTTAGAAATGCAAAGAGGGAGAAATCTTTACACAGAACAACCTCATCATCTCTCACATCTCAAATTTAAAGATGTGCACTCTCTGTCCTGGGTATTTCCCCTGCTACACATAAACACTTAAATATACAAGAAAATCTCATTGTCAGAGTAGAAGACACTCAATACCTGTAAGAGCAGCTTTAGCATAAGCTAAGTATTAGAGCTACCAAAAGTGACTAAAGCTGAGACTAATTTACTTTTTATCAGCATGGTGATTTTCACATAGAATACTTCCCAAATATGCAGAATTTCCCATCCCTTTCCACTTATTCACAGTCCTAATAACAGGTACAACCTAACAACAAGCTGCCCAGGATCACTGTTATATAACACAGGTTTACCCTGTGCTAAACACATCACACAAACACATTAAGTCAGATTTTTCACTTAAAGGATACGAGAAGCGATCATTCCACGTTGCTCTTTCAACATAATCCAACATCACAACAGCTTTAATCGTTGTTAAAAGTTTGTTCCATGTTTCATCAAAGTCAACTACTCGTGGTTTCAAGGACATTGTGGGGCTTTAGTGTTAATCTGTAGAAGAATTAAACATGTCAGACAACATTGCACAATCATTAAAAAAAAATATACACTTCCTTTGAATTTTTCAATTTAAACTTTGTACACTGTTGCACCACTATGATAGAGCGACACAAAGAACACCCACCCCCTCCAAAATGAAGCTCACAATTCCTAATTTTAATGTTTTGGAATGGAACATTAATGTTGTATGAGTAGCCTATAACATAACATCAATTAATCTAACAGCATCATGCTTTGTGAAGTTCATTATCTCACCAAACTATGCATTTAAGAGTGTCACATGAAGAAAACAACTTTGCTGTAAATTTTGATTTGTTTACTTTTATTCAAAGACTGTGTCAACTGTATCTAAGAAAGTCTGGGGTAAGAACAAACTAAACTATTACCAGAGTATCTGAAATCCCTACTGTCAGTTTGTAGCCTATGCTTACCTCAGGCTTTCATGAGACATTTTTGGTGTTACATTTGAAAAGCCACAAAACCCGAAAGCTTTGATTGGGATGAGAAAAAGAAAACACAGGGCAATACGTAGAGCTTGTGCAGCTTACTGCACTATGCAATACGACAAACAGTGACATCTTTCAAGTAAGACATGGCATGAAAATACAGAAGCTGTGCTAGTAATATCCTATCAAAAATAGCAGAAGAGATTTATTGCAAAAAAAAAAAAAACCCACTCAACATTAAATTATCTAAATAAAACTAGGGGGAAAATAAGGTGATTTAAAAAAGAGACAACTGTGAAAGCCTCATTTCCACTAAAATCTAGAAAGAACCTGATGTGTGACATTCCAAAGCAAGTCTAGTTCCTGCTAAGAAACATGACATTTTAAGACTACAATAAAAAGTGGAAAGAATACTTTTATTTTGATTTCAAACAGATGGACAAGTGACTCTTGTCTTCCCAAAATTTCAAGGTCAGAAGGGAAAGTAGAAAGCTAGTGACATACTTTGAGTACAAGAGGCAGACCTCTGTAAGGGAAAAAAATCAAATGTCATACTAAAAAACTATTTAGCAACCAGCTTACTACCTTAACCACTACTGGCTCTTACAGGATATATCACTTCTCAGTTTAAGAAAAGAAACAATAAAATCAGATGCAACTTTTAGCATGCATGCATACAACCCGCCCCCCTGACTAACCAACCAAGCTCTTCAACTGCTGTAAATGTTGTGATATTTGCAAAATGGTTATTAATTCAATCCATTTATGTCAGCAGGAGTTTACACAGAAAAATCAGTGAGAATTGACAAAACAAATATCCATCAAAGAAAGTAAGCTGAAAAACACACTGATGTATGTCTCACAGAAACATGAACCTCAGCAGAGGCAGACAACAGCTCACTTCCAGGATGGGAGAGGGGGAAGTGGTAATCTTCAAAAAGCCCAAATACCCCTCTTATGGAAAACAGAAGATCATTTCCAGCTGACCCCAAGAAAAAATAATCATGGTCCACAAAAGACACTAAGAATCATAATAAGTGCTTGTGGTAATGAAGCTGTACTTGTGCTATATTAGAAGTCGCTGTCTTGGAAACACAGGTGGTACATCCAAGAGAAAAGAGCCCTTTCTTCAAAGAGACACAAAACCGAGGGGAAGAAGGAAGGGTGAAGAAAAAGTCCTCCCCACAGTACATCCCAAGGTCGTTAATCAGTAACACCGTGTTCATGATGATTAAAACCTATTACTGTGTAAAGTAAAAGTAAAATGGTTATCCAAGTATTCTGGAGTTAAATAGTTTATAATAACAGTTATTTGGCATTCTCTTACAACTTTCATGGAAATATGAATTTAAGTGTGTTTTAGAGACATTTTAACAAGTATGGTATAACTTTTACTATAAGACACTGGGCTTTTTGGGGTATGCTATGCTCCAGTGTCAGCAATGCAAAAGCTCACCAACTTCGATTATTAAATGTCTTGTATTGATCACGGTAAGAACTCTAGGAGGGCAGAATACCTACCCTGGGGTTTAGACTATTCAGGGCGTGGGAAGCCATACCTGTTTGATAAGCCCTAAGGTAAACAGATGTTATTGAAACATATTTACTCAGTAGGATAATGAAAAGATGCCACTTCCATCGCCTCATTCTTTAAAACATACCGCTGTCATACTGCATCTATTTGTTCACACAAATAAACATAGCATTCTGTCCAGTATCAAAGAATGCCCTAAATTTCCAAGCTGTTTTACCACCTCGATGAGCAGTATTACAAGCCCGTGGCGGGTGCGCAGACAGAGGCAGGACCACTCGCGTCAAACAGGTGACCAGTGCTGCCTACTCCCGCCCCGCGCCCCGCTCCCCGCTCCCCACCTTCTCCCTCCACCAAAACAAAAGCGAAACTGGCTGAGGGCGCAGCCAGCGGATAATGAGCGGCCCCGCCGGAGAGGCCGCACCGCGCCCTCCCCGCGGGGCAAGGGCAGGACCCGGGGCAGGACGCGGCGGGCGGGCGCTGCCGCCCAGACACCGCCGGGGGATGGGGGCCCGGGGCGAGGGGCAGCGGCGGGGCCGGGGCCGGCTGGGGGGCAGGGCCCGATCGCCCCCGCGCACAGCCGGCGGGGTCGGGACCGCCACCTCCCCGCGAGCGCGGCGCTCCCTCCCCTCAGCGCGGCGGGCGGGCTGGGCCGGGCGAGGGCGTTACCTGGCGGCCCGGGGCCCGAGTCAGCGACCCCCGCCCGGCCTCCCTCGCTCCTGCCCTCGGCCGCGGTCGCTGCCCCGTTCCGTCCTCACAGCGCTGCCATTACCCAAAGCCGCTCGCGCCCCGCCCCTCCGCCGGCGCCGCCACTGCCGGGGTCGGGGAGCGGCCCCGCAGCCCCGCTCGGTGCTGTTGCCGCCGCGCCGCCGCCTCACCCGCGGTGCCTCCGCCCCCGGGTTCTGCCCGCTGGGCTTTTTCCGCCGGCCGCAGGATGAGCTGGGAACGACGGGTCCCGGCGCTCCGTCACTTTCCGATCGCACCCTCCCCCGCCGGAGCAGCGGGGTTTGGTACAGCCCGCACTGTACGGCGAGCGCGGGCGGCCACACTTCCCAGCGGCGGGGCGGTCGCCGCGCACGCGTCACTCTGCCTCCATGGCGGGACCGTTCTCGTCCCGCGCCTTCCCGACATGGAGTCGCGGGAGACGGGGACTGGAATGGGCCTCTCCCGTGGGCGCGGCGTTCCCGGGCTTCGTGTGAGGACGTCGCCGTTACCTCAGAAGTTGGAAGTGTCCCCGTCCCGCCGCCGGCCCCCAGCAGGGAATTTCCCCAGCTTCCAGCGCCCTGCGCCGGTACGGGACGCCCCGGGCAGTGCCCCGGCTGCCTCGGCAGAGCGCCCGCCGTACCCTTGGGGGCCTCGGCGGGAAGCGGCAACACAAAGTTGTTGGGTGGAAGTAACAAAGTAGAGTCGCTGCGGAGACCAAGTAGCCGGGCGTGCTCACGTGCCCCGGGCGCACGTGCGCGCTGTGGGAGCCCCCGGGCCCCGCTTCGCCCCGCGCACAGCGCGCCCGGGCTCGGGGCGCTCGCAACTGAACGCAGCAGCTCTCTTCTAAAAAAAGCTAAAAAAATAAATAAAGGAATCACTTAGAGCACATAGTGCAGCTCTCCGTAGGAGACAATAGTCTTCTGGAAAACAGACATTTATTTCTGAAAATTCTCTATTGTTCAAACTACTCAAAACTCACGCCAAAACAATTTGCTTTCCCTGTTTAAAAATCAAGCAATTGTCCATTTCATTTCCAGTGCTTGCAGCTTTATCATCAAGCCTTAATGTTTTCCTTTGTGTTCTCTTTTAAAATTACTTTTATTAGCTCCTTCTAGACATTTTAAACACTATTTCAACTTTCTCTGTTTTCACCGTAAACCCCTTTATTTTTCTATTCTGCTAGTTTAACAGAAACTAGCAGAGTTTAAAGCTCTTCTATTTGCTGGGGGGGGGGAAGTAGGTTGTAACTTTAAGCTTTTGGGTGCTTGTTATTTTCTGCAAGTGTTGGATTCTATCTGGGGCACTTTCTCATTTTCTAAAGGACTGAAGGCTCTTTTTTTAGTGGTAGCGTTAGCCACAAGTTTGTGAGCTAAACTCTTAGAAGTTCAAATATATGCTGGCACAATTTAATTATGCTATTTAACCATGCTGTGTGAATGTATTAATTGTACAAGATCACATATCACAAGATAGACGGTCGTTAATGAAAAACAATCTTATCTATACACTACCCAAACATTACACAGTACATATTTTCTAAATTTTTGTTATATAAGGAAGTTTAATCCTGAGTTAACTGGATTATACTGAGTTAACTGTTATAAACTGGAAACATAGATATAGGAAAGGAGGAATTTTCAAAACTAATAATTTGGTTGTTCAGCGTGGAAGAATCATGTAGCAATTTTCTGAAATTATGAATATTCACAATAAGCACAGACTTTAATTAGGTACCACATCCTCAACTATTCTGCACACTGTTCTACAAGTTGAGGAAGCACAATTAGGGAGTCATAATTCAGAGGAAGAACATGAACATTCATTACTGCTTTTATGTAAGGTATCTAAAAATTGTTCTTGGATTTAAATTTATTTAGGAAATAACAATTCTTACTTAAGTCACAAAACTTTAAAATCTCAATATCCTTTTCATCATGTTTCTTTGTCAATGGTGTCCAGAGAATTACCACCTGAAAACACCGAACAGGTGTTCACAGAATGGGGTATTGCAGGAGTCTGAGATGAGCAAGCAGAGAGCATTACTGTGTGTGTTGCTGAGCTCATCTCGCCACTCCCACAGCGCTGCCTGCACTTCCAAAAGAACAACGGTTCTCATACAGTCTATTAAGAAATAATTATAATGTATCTGCCAAGAGCAAGACTAAAACTTGTGTGTATACACCAATGCTTTATGTGAGTGGATACGTGATTTATGAATCAGTGAGTTCACTTCCGTGCTAGCTCTGTGGTGGGGCTGCTCCTACCTGCTGAAGCCCAGATGTTGATCATCTGAATTAAACTGCTGTGCAGATGTGCCCAAAACAGCCAGCAATGAATGTTGCCATTTGGCAAAGCGTGACCAATTAATGGTGTCCTCAGCTGGCTCAGTCATGTCTTGATGCATTTCTTGATGACAGCAGATGTGCAGACCTACTTTAAATCCTGTTTGACTAAGGCTTAGTGTTGTCTTTCAGCAGTTGTAGACAGAGAAGACACAGATGGGGAACAGATGGAAATTCTGGGAGTTTTTGCAGGATAGTCCTATGGAGAAGTCAACTTCTTCCCAGTAAATTCTTACTGGTTCTTTATATATTGTTGATTACAGTAGTGAGTGACACAGGTTATTTTCTACTACATGCACATACCACCTTAAAACTTTGCCACCACATACACAAATTTATGTTTCTTTGATTACATCTGCTATCAAATCTGCTCACTGTCCTACCCAGTACTGCAGTATTTCCTAAGTTCCCCCGTTGTTTATATGCAGTTTTCTCTTACCTGATCCTTCTGTTTCTCTGTCTGTTTGCATTAACTTGTTTTCTTTACTCTTATGTAATTAATTCCTTGGGAAGGAGCTGTCTATTTTGTTTATGTTGATGCTACAACTAACACTGTATTATTCTGGTACAGAACTAGGAATCCCACAGCCCTGAGGTAAAACAATCACTGTATTAAATGTGCCACTATATCACCTAATGCTTTATTTAAAAGTTGGTTTAGACTGCAGTCTGAACTGATACTGAGTATCCCCATTCCCCACCACCATCACCTCATCTGCAAATGCTTTCCATGTTACTATCTGCTCTTCTTGTCTTTGATTTAAAATCCTATTTTTAGAGTAACATATTCATTAGCCTTTTTCATGTATAAAATTAGAATATTGACTGGATTATTTATGTTACATTCATGTTATATTCAATTTACTAGATAAGTTAGTCTGCATTATTGATGCAGATAATAATACAAAAATTTTTAAATAATATTTTGCCTCTGAAAACAAGATAAATGAAAGCAAAAATTGACCTTTATTTCATTACAGCTATTTTAATCTAGACTTTTATTGTGGGTATTTGTCTTTCATATGGTAATGTGCAAAATATATGTATAAACTGAACAAATCCTTTGTGATTATAAAAATACACTGTAATTAATTATTATTATTATATTTTTTAAGTTTATGAAGAATTTAAAATGTGTGATTATTTAATCTGCTTTAACCCCTTTAATTTTCATTAAGAAGCAGATGCTCACTTCACTCCTGGCCACAAGATGTCAGTACTGAATAGATTAAAAAATAGCAGTTCAGGAGTTTCAACTTGCACAACCTACCACAAAACTAACAAAACCCACACCTTTTTGTCCATGAAATAGGAAAACTAACAAAAGTTGAACTCTCTCAAACAACATTTATTTGTTAGCCATCAAGTGTTTAGTTCAACTCCCAGATTTATTCTGTCCTTCCACAGGATTGCTTGGAAAAAAATTTGCAAATGTAATTTTTTTTCCATCTATTATTAAAAAGGGGCACAAATGTATTTTCATGTCATTGTAGCTAAGAAGTTATCTGTCTGATCAAATCTAGTTAGTTTTTCTTTCCTTTTTATTTTCCCAAAAAATTGCTAAAAAATATTCTACAACATTATTGACAAGCAAAATTGTGTATTTAGGACTTGTATTTAGATATCAATGAGCTGCCAAGACTTTATGATGCAGTAACTGAGCCTAAATGATTCTACTTACAGGAATTTTCAGATATTAGACAGCTTTATATATGAGGTATCAAAAGAGTAAAAGATTTTGGAGCTTTTGTGTGTTCAATTACAAGGTTGTAAATCCTTTCTGTTCAGTAAGTGCATCAGATGCCAACGGCTCGGGTACTTGCTATGGGCTGGGTGAACCAGATATAACAATTTACCAACAAACAAGCAACCTGGCATGAAAGAGGTTTCAGTGTTTCTATTTATTATATTGCTTACCTAAGCATTTGGGAAAAGAATGCAAAAAGCTTCTAAAGAAGCTATTAGGTGGCTTTATTTTCTGAATTGTTAAAAATGAAGGAGTCCTGGCTGAGACATCATCTGGCTGGGTTTGTGTTAATTACTGGGATTTTGCTTTCAGGTTTAATTTGGATATGAAACTACCCCTGAAATTTACTCTAGTAAATAAGCTAGTTTGTAGTTTTCATGCTTTACCTAATATACATAAAATCCCAAAGCTAGTACAAGTTAGGGAAGTGGGGTGACACAGCTGAGGACATGGAACTGTTCAAACATCATTGCTTACCCCTGCTGGTGGAAATGAGAGAGAGAGAGAGCCATGAAAGGATGCCTCCACAGGGGAAGGGAAGCTGCAGTTCCAAGAAAGTTCTGTTACCAGGTCATGAGCCAGGAATAGATTTTTTTATAGTACCAGCAATGAACCAAACAATATTATTCTAAATGTCTCCCCTTTTGATTCAGAAATTATGCAATTGTCTTTAGAAAGTGGCTCAAGTCCCTTTTTAGCAGTGCCTTTTTATAAAAGGCCCATAGATCATGTGCACCACTGTACAATCATTTTTAAAAATCATAGTGAAATAATCCTTTCATGGAGATGCAGCAACACAGTGAAAAGACATTGCTCAACATCTCGAGTGCTGTGTCCAGTTCTGGGCCTGCCACTTCAAGACATTGAGGTGCTGGCACATGTTTGGAGAAGGGGAATGAAGCTGGTGAAGTGTACAGAAAATTAAGTCATATGAGAATGCAGCTGGGGGAGCTGGGGTGTTTAGCCTTGAGGAATTTCAGGGGAGACCTTATTTCTCCCTCCAACTCCTTGAAAGGAGATTGTAGCCAGGTGGGGGTCAACCTCTTCTCCCAGGCAACCAGACAGGATGAGAGGAAGTGGCCTCAAGTTGTGACTGGAGATGTTCAGGTTGGAAGAATCTCTTCACTCAAAGGGTTGTCAGCTATTGGAACAGACTGCCCAGGGAGGTGGTGCAGTCACCATCCTGGGAGGTGTTCAAGAAACAACTGGATGTGGCACTTAGTGCTATGGTTTATTTGACAAGGTGGTGTTCAGCGACAGGTTGGACTCCATGACCTTGGAGGTCTTTTCCAACCTCCTATAATCCTATGACTTTATGAGCAGATGCTGTGAGAGGAAGGCAGCTGCTGCTTTTTGTTTGCTAGGCACAATGTTTTGGAGAAAATAGTCATGTAAATCTTGAGTGATTCTACCACTATACTAAAAATGGTAGCATACAGCTCTATGGCATCTGTGTGTACAGTACATATAAATATACACACAGATGGAAGAAAAACACCTGAACTTGGTGACTGCAGAACCCATAGTGATGACTCTTAGGCAACATAACTTAATGTTGAGACAAGGCTGAATTTGCAGAGCTGTGGTTTCCAAAAAAAAAAAAAAAGGTGGGGGGGGAGGGAAAGAGCAAATAGTATATGTCTCTACTAAAATATGATAAATGGGACATGTCTAGTATCCGTTTCTAACATGTCATTTTCCAAATTAAACTAGGCATCATTCAATGTCCTTAGGTTTTCTTGAGAAATTATTTTATAAAAGTATATATATTTGTCTCTCAAATGATCCAGTAAAATGCATATTTCATACTTAATGGAGATGGAAACCTCCTGTAATGTGCAAAAGTACTAGACAAATAGAATGACAAAAAACAGCTCATAACTAAACCAGCTGACAAAATAGCATCATCAAAGAGATAAATGAGTTGAGCTAGCATTTGATGAAAGATATATCCTTTTCAGAAAAATATGTTTCTTTAGCCATTTATCTGTATCACTGGTAGATTAAGAACTAACAATTCTTGACATGAAAGAAATACAGAAGCTCACATAAACACATTGCAAATAGCCTGACAGTCTTCTGTTATACAGAAAACTCTTCCATTTAGTTATTTTTCATTTGTACCTCTTCCTTCTCGTTATAGCTCCCAGACACCTTTACATTGCTCCATTTATTCAGCAGCTTTTGCTTTTCATTTTATGTTCTGCATTCTTGCTCTTCACTGTAAATTACAACCATTTACCACCCACAAAACAACCTGCTCCCCCATCAAAAACAACCTACAGTTGTTAGAAAATCTAGTCTACAGCCACTGTGTTAACCAAATGAAAATTCTTTTTATATATATTTTTTTTTCACTGAATATTTTTAATAAATATGAACTCTTTGTATATGTTTGGCTTTTACTACATAATCTGAATGTTTCATGTCACTCACATTTGTGTGAGGTAGTTCCTCAATGTCCTATTAGTGCTGGCCACATTCCTGCACTGGCTTACTCGGCCTTACAGGGTACATCTTTTTCAAGGCACGAGTGTATGCCAACTGTTTGGGATATCCATATTCCTGTGGCACAGTATATTCACATTCAACTAGAAACTGTTTTCTGTGTGCTTAACACAGCCTATTCAGAAAACTTTTAACAGTAAAATTTTATGTATTTAAATTTTAAATACAACTCAAGCAGTTATTGGGAAATTTAATATCCATGCTATAAGTACAAAATAATGCTTTATACAAATCTGGTACTTTTCACCTGAAAAGTTCAAAGATCTCTACAAACAGTAATAAATTGTAAATGGTTATGAATTCTATGAAGTACATGTTATATACATGTTATGAGGAAGGTGTTATATAAGAAAAGTTTATTGTTCAGCACAGCAAATGAAAATTTCATGTAGTAGATCTAAGTTAGCATTCTTTTTTCTGCTGCAACAGAAATATCATTATGCATATATCTTGAAGTCACCAGTCAATCCTTTAAACATTTCAGATGCCTTTTATAGTTCCCTAGTCAGAATAGTATTTTCCCATTATAATAATTTCTCTCATTAAATGAATATGCAACAAATGAGTATGCAGAAATTTATACAATGTCAAGTTATTTGCCAGACTATAGGTTTCTCCATTGTTTTGTTTGTTCTGGCTCCAGCCTGTAGGGAGACAACAGTGCTGGAGACTTAACCTAGGACTGGTAGATTAGGAAACAGTCTGAATCCTGTCAATTCTCCTCATGACTTACAAACACCATACCAGGCATCTAACTATACATTCACAAATCATTTTAGCCATTTGTGTTGTTGTTCAAGCAGTGATTAATAAAGTGATCACAGTTTAGCTGCTAGTGTACTCTGATTTGCTTTGCTATGTTCTGGTGCCTCAGTAAGCACCTCCTTTCAAACTGCAGGACATACCAGACAGTAGCATATGACTTGGGATACCTGTTCTGTATTTAAAAATTTCAATTTCTTGTTACAAATCTTAAAAAAGTAAAAAAAAAAAAAAAAAAAAAAGCAAACAAAACAAACACAAACCATACTAAAATATTGTATTTCATCTTTGGAGTGTAAAATATTATCACATTACTGCAACTTATTATCCAAAATCAAATTACAAACCCAAGAAAATCAAAGTAATAATAATTTAAAAAATGGACCTAGAATAGTACTTGATACCTCCTTCCCCAATAATAATGTCAAACCCTTCCAAATAAAGAAAGCCTACCATTTACATAGCACAAGGCAAACTAGATCTAGCTGAGGTACTGCAAAACCTCACAGCTGTTAGGCCAGGCTTCTAAGCCAGACCTGGGACTCCTCAAGGCTATTCCTTCCTGTGCTTCTGGCTTATACAACCCACAAACGTCAAGGCAGTGCCTTAGCACAGCACTAATTTAGGCAGTATTGATTTTCAGTGGTTCCAGTGATGGCAATAGCAAATAATAAGAATAAAAGGATCATCAATTTGCTCTTGTACTACTCGTACTACTCAGTTTTATTTCCAACTTGACACAGTTTAGGGAAGGAGATATTACAAAATATTTCTAATTCTACAGATGTGTTAACTTAAAAAAAAAACAACTATATACATTCAAAAAATATTTACAAACCTTTTACCTTTTACAATATAGTTCAATATTTGCCTTTCTAAGGGTGTGCCATTTCTGTTTCTATTTGTTAGCTAATGGAAATCCATATTTTTCTTGCATTGCTAGGAGTTTAGAAAAGAATAGGTAAAATAAATTATTAGTCTTGTATTTTACACTCATTAAAGTGTACTTGCCTAATCTGTTCTCTCTTTCAGACTGATCAGGATTCTGTTGCAGCATGCAGATATTGGCTACTTCTGACTTTCATCACATTCACGAAATAAATTGTGAAAACAGTGGCTATGTGTTGACTGCAATTTCCTGTGACCACTCTGCAAGATCTGCACTTGTCCCTCTGTTTCCTTGCAGGCAATGAAAGAGTAGAGGGTTATTCAATGATCAGCTGAAATTGGAGTGGTCCATGAGGAGACTTGTGGTGATATTATTAATCAGTAAGTATCAGTATTATTCCAAATAGGATACCAGTCTATTTTTTTTCTGTCAGTTTTACCTGTATTATCTTCAGATGTCTGGATTCTAATTAAAGATAAATTGACAACTAAGCTAGGTAGCATATCCATTTTGCTGTCATTGTTTATGCCAATCCATGAACTTTTTAAGAAGAAAACTAAACAGGTGTTTCATAAGATTAGAACTGAAATGCACAAAATTATTTCAATCCCCTTAAAAAATCTATTTAAAAGATAACTTTGAGATCCATATGTAGAATCAGTTGTCTGAAAATTACAGAGATAGCACTCCTACTGATGTAATGTGCATTGGTGGAATATTTATGTTCTCTGCAAACAGCACCATGTTTCTTTTTGGTTCCAAATGAAGTTGCTCCAACTCCCTGTTCATCTATTACCCTCCCTGGTTAAGGTAATACTTCTCTCTGTGTGATGGTGGAGTGGATCAGACTTAAGAATTGATCCAGGTTGAAAGAAACTTACTGCCCACCGAAGTTTAAAAAAAAAGAAAAAAGCAATGGACATTTCGAGATAGAGAGAAAAGATGACTCAGGCGGTCATTCTGATAGCAGCAAAGAGCCTGGATTTCAAGTTTATGTTCTTACATAAATGATGAAAATCACAACAAATTAAATGGGTTCACATCAGGCATTGATCCCAATTTAAAGAGAACTGT
Organism: Vidua chalybeata; assembly: GCF_026979565.1. NCBI lineage: Eukaryota > Metazoa > Chordata > Aves > Passeriformes > Viduidae > Vidua > Vidua chalybeata. The sequence continues at coordinate 13,396,318 of NC_071530.1, read as the reverse complement.
TGTTAGTCGAAGTGAGCACTTTTGTGGCACAGGTGGGTCTGGCCTCAGGTAACAAACATGGTACCCCAGCCCTGCTGTGGGGTAAGAACACAACACAAGTCCCTTTTCATTCTCTTCCTCTTCCAGCCCAACAACTTCAGCGAGCTGCATCAAGAGCCAAATCTGGTTAGTCATCCTTGTATCACCAAGGTCTAAGGCCCTCTGGCAGTTCACTTATGCCTCTGACACACTTCACTACGAGAAAAATGGTATAAATAGTAATAAATTCTTAGTTAAACATTTCAAAGTGTTTACGGCTTGCTTGAAAACGAATAAAAAATAACTGTTTGTCCAAATCCAGGCCCTAAGAGTTCATGGAAATTCTCATTTTGTTTACAGGTAACTCACTCTAGTGGTTTCCATTATTTAACACTCTCATTTGAAATTTCTTCCTGTTTGTCATAAGACCTTCAAAAATATTTTTGAGGTGCTGCTAATATCATAAGAGCCATTTTTGGCTTTTTGAGTACACAAAACTGGAATTTCTTCCAAAGGTTTCAGCAGAGTAATTCTCAGTAGTTTAACACTTGTCTGTTCATTTGATTATCTTACTATTCTAACAAATATTTTTAATTGACAAGAGAAAACATATCTTTTAATGAATGAGCATAGCAATAGTGTACGTAATGGGTGAGATCTTAAAGCAGAAATAATTACAGGAAGAGAAACTCCTATTTAAAAACCCAGAACAGACACATAATATATATGCAACAAACAAAGGGAGGGAAACAGAATGCAAAACAGGAAGGGGGTGTTCAATATTTCAACAAATATTTCAATAGGATGAAAACTGAAAACTTCTACAAGCAAGAGTGGTAATTGAAGATTCTGTATTTTTTCCACTAGATTGTGATTTTGATAGCTGTGTTAAGTAACTCCTGTGAAGCAAACTAAAGAACTAAATGCTTAAAAGCAAAACCTTTGCAAATAAATATGATTCATCTCTTATGAAGTCAGAGATAAGAGTTATTTGTTTTTGTTTTTTTTTTTTAACACAGGAAATCAATACGCAGGTTCTCTCCATGCCATGAATAAGACTGAGTGTTTGACCTGTGTGGACCTATCACCAATCCTGACACACACATCCTCCAATTCTTCAATCATAATGAATTATGTGAAATTAACTTAGGTTTTCCATGTTTATATAGCACATTGAGTAGATTCTTACAGTAAAAAAAAAAAAACCTATAAAAATGGGTAAATACATTACATAACTTCAGAATATATGTGCAGTGATGTATATAATTTGAAATTAACTGCAGTATAACCCCTTGTAACACTATTTTGTAAAATACTGATCAGCAATAAACATATGATGTTCAAACACCCATAGCAGCAAAGTTTATGGCTTACGCATTTATAGCATTTTAACATTATTAACCCTGAGCCGACGGGCCCTGCGCTTCCGGCAAAGGACGTGCTTACACCTACGGCACAAACCCAACATGACTCAGGGTATTTGGGCGTAATCCCGTGGCAGCGAGCGAAGAAACACGCACGTCGCTCCCTCTTGTTGCCTCTTGGCATTTTCTGATTTACTTAGCCAAATAAATGTAAAATACTATGTCATACTATGAATGACTGATGTAAGGAACGTGCTTTTACTAAGCAGAATTACAAAACAACCTGCGGGGAGCATCTCGGCGGGGCGGCCTCTGGGCAGGTTTCCGTGTCCGTCAAGGCTCCGGCACCGCCCAAGGGGCAACCAGGGCTTGTGCCGCGTCCCTTCCCTAGGTCAGCGCGGGGACGGGCGGGGCTGGACCCTGCGATGGAGCCCAGCCAACCGCCCTTATCGGCGGGGCCCGGCCGGCGTGGCGAGCGGCCGGCACCGCCCCGCTATCGCACGCCCGGAGCGCGGCGGGCCCGCGGCTGCCCCGGCTGTTACCGGCCGCCCCCGCCCCCGGCAGCGCGGGGCCGCCCCGCCCGCACCGCGGCGCGTCCCGCCCCGGCCAATGGGCGGCGCCGGCGGGGCCCCGCGGCGGCGGTTGGTCAGCGCCGCGGCCGTTGCGCCCCGCGGCCGCCCGGCACCGCCGCCCGCGCGCGGCTCCGCCTCCCGCCGCGGCCGCTGGCGCTGGGAGGCCCCACAGACGCCATTTCCTCGGCGCCCCCGCGGCGGCGCGGCTGCATCAGCGCTGACGTGAGGCCGACGTGCGGCTCCGCCCGGCCCGATCCCCCCCACCCCCTGTGACGGGGGCAGCACGTACAGGGCGGCGGGTGAGTGCGGGAGGGGGCGGGGACACGTGTGCGCGCAGCCCGACCCCCCGCAGGCCGGGAGCGGGGCAGCGCGGAGGGCAGCGGGCGGCGCGGCGGGCAGGGACGGGCAGGGCAGGCGGGAGGCGCTGTGCCGCGCTCGGCTCAGCCCCGCCGCGGGAGCGCGCGGGAGGCGGCGGGGGCGCGTTCCCGTCGGCAGCCGGGGGCGCGCTGCGCTCAGGGACGGCAGCGCAAAGCCCGCACGGCGCTGTGGGGCTGCCCCGAGGCGGCTGTACATCCCGGGAGTTACGGAAAGGCTGCGCGGAGCGCCGGCTCCGGTACCGTCCGGGAGCCACGGCGCTCGCCGGGCTCCGGCAGGCGGTGGCTCCAGCGCTTGCTCGGGACGCCGGCTCGGCTCGCCCGGCGTTGCGGCTCGGAGCGGGGTCAGCGCCTGCCTGCGGGCAGAGCGCCCCGGACGGGCCGTGCTGGGGTCTCCGCGGGGCTGCCCCGGCCGAGGGGAGCGTGGGTGCCCGGTGGCGTTTGTGCCTTAGTCCGTTACTCCCGGTTATAACCTTGCCCACAGAGCTTTCGGAGCTGGGTCAGAGCAAGTGGGGAGGGATCACAGTGGGCTTCGTGAGTCCGAAGTCTTTCTTGAAACTTTTGTCTGCATCCCCCACTGCTGTGATAGCATCATTTTTGGTGCTGAGTGCAACCGCGTGTTAAGTGATTCCACGGGGACTGATGCTTGCTTGATTGATCCTCTGGCCTACCCAGGGGCTGGTTGGGCCCCTCTGAACAGGGCCGTGTGTCCGCTCACAGCCGGCTCTGCGCTGCACTGGCAGCATGGTTGAGGTGGCAGGTGCCGAGTGGCCAGGTAGCATTGCCTGTGCTCAGAGTAATGGCACGTTGGGGTTTTAAGATTTTGGGGTTTGGGGAAGAAAACAGGGAAATAAGACTGTAGGAGACACAAGAACCTTAGTGATGAAGCTTCTGGTGATACTGAAAAGTTTCAGACCGAACAGTTCTGCAAACTGTTCGGTCTGTTGTGCTGCTGCACATTTCACTTGACTGAATTTACTTGACTGAATTCTGTGGTCACCTTATCAGCTGGTGTCCTTCATGCCACCAGCATGGTAAAACAGTTATTAGAGAGTTGATACAAAACACAATCCTCTTCTGAAACGAGTGTATTCTGAGAGTTTCCACACTAACTGTGGGGTTATCAATAAATGCAAAACAGGTGTTTGTAAATTCACATTCTTGCTTTCTAGTAACTTCCCTGTGAATAAAGGCCTTCAAAGAGATTTGGAGCAAGGGCTGAAGCATAGTTTGTAGCCCCTTACGATTGATTGCCTTTGTATCAAACCACATTTGTAAACAGTCCCTGATGTATTAAGGATGGTTGAAATAAAAAAGTTGTTTTTAAAAATGTCTGTGGGTATTTATTTAGACAGTCACACACTTCTAGTTATGCAAAATACTGTAGCAATCTGCTTTTGCAGTATAATTTCACTAATAGACATTAAATATTATGTTGATATGCAGAGATGTAAAGCAAACAGCAGTACTGGGAGGAGTGAAAGGATTTCTTGTGCTTTTTATTGCAAAAGAACATGTATTGCTAGGGCTGCTGTCCTTCATCTCTTACCTATGGGCAAAAATATAAAGAATTCACATCTTTAGCTGTAAATTGCTAAAATTTTCTAGGAAAAATTTTCTGTTTTCGTTTAGCTGATTCCATCTGTCAGATTTCTCCTGTCAGGGGTGGTTCATCTGATCGCAGTTGAAGAAGCTTTTGATGTGCACTTTTGATGCATCATCTTAATCAGTGTTTATCTGCTACTGATCACTGACCTGCTGTCCATTAGTCTCAGTGACTACAGTAAACATGTGCTTATGTATATTGAAATGTTGCTGGTTTGGTAACAGTTAAACTTCCTGCCACATCCTGAAGATCTCTTTGCAATGTTGTAGGAAGAAGCAAGTATCTTTGCTTCATTATGGAAAACCATTTTTGCCCCCTTTTTATGTGTGTGCAGAGGTATAACTTGTTTATTAATTTAAAAATCCAGACTAGTATTTAAAATTATTGTTCAGTCTTTGTAAGTAACTAAGATTAAAAATGTAAGAAAAAGATGTATTAATAATGAGTATAACACTAAAACTTGTATGTAATTAGTCATACATTGAAGAAAAACAATATAATGTTAAACAGGACCCAAGACCACTTACTTTAAGCTATTTGCTTAGTTTTCCCTTAAAAATAGAAGGAAGGTTATGTAAACTTTTAAGTGTACTGATAGACTTTTATAAAGGATTGTAAAGGCTTGGTGGAAAATTCTGTTTTTCTTTCTTGGAAACTTAATAGCAATGAATATGTTAATATTTGCTTGCAATGCAGACAGATTGAGTGTGATATGTGTGGAAACTGTTTTCTGAATTGGATTAGTAATACTTTCATACCTGAGTCTGTATTACTGATGTTTTAGAAACAGCATAATTATAGTATTGCTCAGTATTTTTTCTGTGTATTTATTAAAAAGTTTGATGTATTCATGTTGACATGATATGTAGTATGGGGAAATAAAAACCCTGTACAGCTGAGGTTATGAGAGTGCTTTGAAGACAGTGACAGCCTAATCTGAAATGCAGAAGTTCCTTGGCGTGCCTGGTCTTGAGCTGTGTACAAGCCCACATGAACTGGCACAGCTCAGTGTGACTGTGCCACCGCTGACCCTGTGGGCTCAAATGACTGCAGCTGACCTGCTCCTGCCAGGACAGCGATCCCGTGGCTGTGTCTGTCAAAGATTCCTAATCTTGTAACATGTCTGAATTGTGATACTAATGTGCTAGTTTGTCTTAAGTCATCGTTCTCACTGAAGTTTTATGCCAAGATAGCTCATGTATCTTTTAAAATTACTCATATACTTCATTTTTTTTTTTTTTTTTTTTTTTTTAGGCTGTGATTGGATCTTTATATTTGGATGTTGTTATAAGTCAAGTCACTATTTGGTCACAGAGATTGTCAAAACGAAGCAGGTTTGAGCTTATCTAGGAAAAGTATTTTGCTGTGTTTCAGAGTAGTGATTGCATTTTATGGCAGTCAAATTTTCAGATTTTACTCCACCCTGCTAAAGTTTTCAATTAAGCAATCATTTGTATTGAGAGTCAGCATAGACGCAATTATAGATGGAAAATCTATAAATTTTGGAGTTTTCCATGTATATCATAAATCTTAATTATGTTTGTCACTCCATTGACATATATGGTTCTTGCTGTTTTTCTAATTAGAGATAAATAATCAAAAAATACACCCCTTACTCTGTACTGCATTTCCCAAAATACAGGGAATAGCTTTGTTAGATTTTCTGCTGCACTGATGTTCTTTTTGTAGCTTTTTGCTAAATTAGTTAATGCAGCACTGCAGATGAAAAGTCTTGGGGAGAAAAATCCTGATAAAGTAGTATAAATAAATACATTTTAATACTGTTCTGTGATCAGTACGAAATTAAGCTAAAAATCAGGAACTAAATTTTTTCCAAGATGAAAAATGGCACTTTCTGGGTAGAAATTCTATGAAATGCATTCAGTGGGAATAAAAGTACTTAGGTTTTTTTGTTTGTTTGTTTGTTTTGGGTGGATTTTTTTTTTGGTTTTCTGTGACAGATGGCTCTGGATACAAAAATACTTCAGGGCCTTCATAAAGTGAATTAATTCTGACTATATTCCCATCTTTAGGAAGAGATTACAATGAATATGTTGCCAGTACCTAGGCATTTTTTATTCTTGGTGTGTGAGCTGTTCTGAAGCTTATTCTTACTAGAACCCCATAGACCTTCCATATTTGAGACTTTATGGGTGGCCCTAGTTTACAAAGGAAGAACTTTTTTTCCCTGTTTTATTATTGTTATTATATTGCACATATATAAAACCAGAATATTTTATTTTGGCAACATCTTATAGAAAATTATGATGAAAAGCTTGGTAAAAACATTTTCCCCAGAGCTGTTAGACTTTGGTAAATTTCAGTAGATATTTCATTAGATTGTATCTAAACAAAAAGGTAATTAGTGGTAACTTGCAAGAGAAAAATGTAGAAAGAGTTTAGGTGTAAAATAGCTCCCTGTGATTCTAATCTGAATTGATACTGTCATGGGGTATGTGATTTCTCTGAGTAGAAATAATCATGTTAACCCATAAAATGGTGAATTGTTTTGCAGCTTTGTTACTATTAGCTATAGAAGTGTTAAGTCTGGTCAGTAGAGTACCATTTGAGGCATAGAAATACGCTTCTCTACATCATTTGACTGGGTATCTTTTCATATTTTTATGCCTTTATTTTGGGCAAAAAATTGGTTTTTAAACAACTAATAAATATTGTTCTCTTCAAAGATTGTGGAACGTTCTCTAAAATAGTGCCACAAAAGGAGTTTGGTTACATTTAATTTCTTTAATGTCTTTAACTTATAAGAGGGACTAAATTCCAGAGCCTCAGAGTGAGGTGGGTAGCAGTCCTTGCCTACCTCTTGCATCTCTCGGTGCAAGTCCTGAGAAGAAACCAAAGTAATTATCAGCCAGTTGAAATAATTGAACTTTGGCCTCAGTCACGCTTGTCATCCCCTAGTTACAGAAACTGAACCTGGGGAACTGAGATTTGCCACCTCTTGAATCCCACAACTAATATCATGTCTTCCTTTTGAGGCTGTCAATTGGTTGTGTAGGTGGGAGCGTGCCTGCAGGGTGTCCTGCCTGCCTCTGCCTGACCCTATCCTGTCTGTGTTCTGTTTGTAAACTGACCTGTTGCCATGGCAATGTTTGACATCACCTGTTCAATGTTACACCTTCAGTGCAGGGTTTGGTAGGAGAGAAAGGGAGCCGAAGAGATCCAAGCTCTTGTTTTAAATCTCACACCTTCCATTATGACTAAGTGTGCCAAGAAATATCGAAAAGGAGCTGTCAGGTAATTGCATTTTTATATAGCAGATATGTAGCAGATTTGGAAGTTTTCTCTATGAAGTTTAAACTCTTAGTTTGCATTGAGGATCAGCAAGTTCTTAGTTTTCAATGAAATCTATCCTACTTTAAACCTGTAAAGTGAGAAGAATTGTTGTGGCTCTTGAGCCATGAGTAGTTTACAGACAATTCAAGTGTAGATGCCAGCAGGGAGTAGGCATCTTGGAAGGTTCAGGAGGGCTGTAGCAGCCCATGAGGCTGAAGGGACCTTTTGTGGGCAGCACTGCATGGGACCGTGGCACTCTGCTTGTCCCTTCCCTGAGAACCATCTCCAGAACTGCCTCTCCCTGCAGCTTTCCAAAATACTTGTTTTAGAGCTCCTGGCTATATGAGTGAATATTTTAATGCAGAGGAATGAAGAAAGGACTTCATTTTGACAGAAACATACTTATTTTCTGTCTGCTCCAAATATAAAATAGTTTGGAATTACTCTCCCTAGCTGCCTGATATGCCTCCCTGTACTGAGTTATTTAAATGTGTATGTACTTACTTTTAGACTGATGACCATGGAAATGGTTGAACAAGATGACAATGCAGTGGATTCTCTGACAGAGAGAAGTGCTGGTCCCCTTCAGAGTCAGCCAGGCCAGAATCAGATTTCCTCAGGATCTGAGGTAAGTTGAAATGTGGAAAGATGAAAAGAATCAATGAAGTGATACTCAGAACTGCTATGATTTTTAAACTATAAATCTTCATGGTATTCTCATGTTTTATAAGTCTTGGTGTTAAATAGGAAAAATATAGCAAAGATACACTGGAAACTATGCCTTCAGTAGTTAACAAAGGACTAATACAACATCAGGTCTGTTATAAGGTAACATTTTTAGGAGCCCTTTCAGACAAGAGTGATCAGTAAACCAAAGGGATTTTTTTCATTTTATTTTCACAAGGTGATTGTTAAAAGAGGAGCTACAGTCTTAAAGAGTGGAGGTGGCTACAACATCAAACATATCTAAACCATTTGTGTATCTTGAAGATGTGTTGTATAACAAAAATGGAAACACGAATAAAAATAGCTGTAGTTCTCTCCTAGTTCCATTTTTTGTACAGAATATATTTCATCTAATTGCAATTACATTTTTAATGTGTGCTTGTTTTGTTTCATCCCTCTGCATCCAATGTCAGTGTCTGGACTTTTAAAAGCATACTTTACATGTTTTTCTATGGTTGCTCTACTTCGATTATAGTTTGGTAGTTAATGGATAAAAGATTATATAGTAGCAATTCTCAAGCATTAAAAATATGTACTGTAATATTCAGCACTTGAGAGAAATAGTGTTCCTGACAGTACTAAGATTTATAGCTTCAGAAAAGTGTATGGACCACTTAAAAGGATTTTCAAAGGCCCTCTGTTAAATAAAAGAATTGATTTTCAAAAATGTCTTGCAGAATTTTTTCATCATTGGAAGTTTGAAGCTATTTGCTAAGATTTGATGCCTCATATTTATGTTAGATACTTGATTTACATTATAGATACATTTTAAAAACTGAAAGCAGCTGCTCTTTTTGTCAGATCTTCAGGCACAAAGTAGACGGCAAAATATTTATCAACCTTTTTTTGTTGGTTTTGATGCATGCAGCATTGGGAATATTGCTTGTTTTTTTTCTTTAAGGATTTTATTTGGTTTGCTCTGTTGATGTCATCACCTCATTTTTTCTTTAGTAGTTCTGTTCAAATTTTCATATGATGATTGATGTGTAAAATCTATTGGCTTGTGCAATAGTCTCTGGAGGAGACATCTATGAATTCTGTCACTTGGGTTTTTTAGTGTTGATCCAGAGACAAAGGTGTCACTAATGCTGTAGGAGAGTTTTTGCACTCCTATATTGTGCAATGTATAACACTTTCTATATTTGTCTGCATTTAATGCTTGAGTACTGTGCTTGAAGGTTCAGCTGTATGGGGTATGGGTCTCATACCTTCCAGTTAAAATGAGTAACTCTGAAGTATTGATGAATCTCCTTCAGTTAACACTGAACCAAGACGTGTACTCTGTTTGAAGGCTGAGTGTAACAGTCTGGAGTGGAGTCCCTGTTTTTGGTCGGACGGCTCAGAGCTGTCCTGGAGCTGGCAGAGCTGCTCGGCGCAGGTGGCTGGAGCTGCCGTCCCTCTCCTGAGCTCCCAGGCAAGCGGGGCTGGTGCTGCTGCACCGCCCCGAGGGCTCCGGGCCTGCGCCCATCTCCTCAGCCGCCGGCTCCCTCCCGGGGCCTGCAGCCCTCACACACCCTCAGTGCCTTCAGGCTGCTCTGCCACAGCATTTGTTGTGGTGAAACTGCCCAGACAGAACACTTACTGCTGACAGGCCTTTTGAGACGCTCCTTTGGCTTAAGATGAGTAGGATTTTCTTAGCCTGTGTTCCTACCTGGCTGGCTTGGAAGGTGAGGCACTTTGTCATGGGGAGTTGGGCCTGAGTGTTGAGGAGTTAAAGCCTGCTGGAGGCCCCTGTATGGGACATCTGACTGGTTTTGTGGTGGTCCAGATGGGAAATTTGTGTGTTTCTGAGGAGTTCATGGCTGTGCCTGTGTATTTTGACTATTACAGAGGAGCACAGATCCCTTCTCCCTCTTTGGTGTGTGGAGGAGTGCAGTTACGAGAAGACAACCACTACAAGTGACTGAAACATCTTGTGCCAACTTCAGTCATCCCTCTTACTTATTTTGTTGCAAATATGCAGAAATAGTAGAAAAGAATGACTTTGATTCTTACTGATAGTGAAAATTCCTGGTCACTGAAACTGAGGGCTCCTTTTCAAATATCTCCAAGGGAGTGGGGAGATGGCACCTATGTGGGTTTTTTTAGCAACATATTTGTTCAACCTTGGTTTTGGTCAGTCAGAAGTAAAACATTTTAATACACTGTGTTTTAATTTGTGGTTTTCTGTGTATTATCAAAGACTTAATCGTAGAAGTGTCAAACTTGGGAGGAACCTTTTAAGATTATCTAATCTGACCTTCCTGTGCAAGCAGTGTCAGCCAGAACTGTGTCTGCCTGGGATGTAAATATCCCCAAGGATGGAGTCTCTAGAACCTCTCTGGGCATCTGAACCAGCAAGTGACTGCCCTTCCAGTAAAACACGTGGAGTTTTTATGTCCAGATGGAATGTAATGGTTTTTAATGTGCTTGATATTTAATTGAATTATGACTTTGACCAGGGAGTGACTAGCAAAATGCTGAGGGATACAACTGCATAGGAGGTGGGAACATTTTTTTCTCTTCTTCTTGGGGGACAGCTGACTTATTTTCCCTTCCTCTATAGGCTTTTTAAAGAAATACCTGCCATTTAGTTTTAAAAGGATGGACCAGGTACTTCATAAGATGCTAATCTTTAGAGGGCAGAGATTGGTTTGTGCTGAAGCATTTTTAATGTCTCCCCTGTTGGGAGAGAGAGGAGACATTAAGAATGTGTGGGCTGGAGCACTGTGGTGTGATGGGATGACCTTCAATGCTAAGAAGGGTGTATTATACATTATTTGTAGAGGAAAAAATAGTGCTTGCATTTTTTTCTTAGCTTGTATCATAGATACTGCTGTATTCTCCTGCAATTTTTTTCCTGCTGAAAGTAAAATTACTTTTTCTACTAAAGCAAAAATGAGTAAATTTGAAACTAGCGAAGATGAGATGCACTTTTTGTCCATTAAATGGTTATTTTTTTAATAAAATGTCCTACTATAGAATCAGCTTATAGTTTCATTTCTGGCATCTGTCACTGTTGATTAATTGACATGGTAATGTCAATTAATTAAAAGCCAGTTGATTAATTGACGTGGTAATGTTTTTGTGATCCAGCTACCAGAATAAATAGGTAAGAAAGTGAAATTATTGGTGGCTGTCTTTAGAAGCTGTTGAAAATGTGCTGAACACCTTTACAAAAGCTTTATGTCTTTGAGGGAAGAGCAGAGGCTTGAGATGGAAAACTTCTCAACCTGTTTTGAGATGAGCTCCATGCGTTGTCTCACATGCATAGATCATCTGTTGCTACATATAGAGCTGTACTTGCAAAGAAGTTAACTTGTATTGGAATGTTCTGATAGTGTTGATGATAGTCAAACTTACATCTTCGAAGACTTAAATCTGCAATGGTATTCAAAGAGAAATTAGATGTTCCTTTTGCAGGATTTCTAAAAGCCATACTGCATTCTTTGTTGCTCTGTGCTCAGCTACACTAAATATAACTGTAACAATGTAAGATCGATGTACTTTAGCCCTTCTCAGATTTGATAAAACACTTTCAGTTGTCTATTTTCTTTAATCCTACATCTTGATGGGTTCCTCTTTGATTCACTTTTTGTTAACCTTGTCATGTTGTCTATCATTAGGGCTGTTTGCTGACCTTGTCTGAGATAACATCTGTCAACCTCTTGCTGCTGGCCCTGAATTAGACATATGTCAGGATTTACAATGTGAGAACTGCTGTCAGAAAGCATAAGTATATTTTCAGGGAGATTTTTAGAGCCTGGAGTGCATAGCTACTACAAGCTGGGACCATTCAAATTTAGCAGTTTGGGGGGTTGTCCTTGTGGGCTCTTGACATCAAAGAGTGTTAAATCTCACTCCCTAGAGATTGAGACCTATGGGAGTTTGCTAGGCTGTTTTAAGTAAGGCTCTAAAACCAGCCTGCCAAATGCAAATGCTGGCCATTTATCAAAGTTGATGTTAGAGGATTATAAATGTGCAGCTATGTCATCATTTTGTGCTTCCTTGAAGAGTATGGTGGCACCAAATGTCTGGAGTCAGCCTAACCTTATTTTCCTTAAAAGTAGGTGCTTGCAGGTCCTTTGATCATTTATTAGGTGAAGCCAGTGTGGATTTGCCTTGACTTTTCCAGAATTGCTTTTCACTTCTAGAGTCCTTGTAGTATTTAGAGTCTGCAGCAGGGGCAGAAATCAGATGGGCCTGTGTCCTGCGTTCTTCATTTGGCAATGTTGAAGGTATGAGGGGTTGAATGTGAAGGTAACCTCTCTAGTACTTGGCAGGGAAAGGATATCTGACATTCACAGGATATCCAGGATAACTGTATAGATGGACCATGTATCTTGAAGTTAAATGATGGGCAGCCTCTTTCGCTGCAAGAGTGTGTGCCTCAGTAGGAAGGTAGTACCTGGTCATTCTTGCTGGCTACTTTTCTCTCCCCACGTAGAAGAGGGAGCACTTACATTTCCAAATACCTGAAATACGGGACCATACTATTATGGTTTGCATGGTTAATATTTATTGAAGCTATTGGATGTGACTGTTGCATGCCTAGGAGCACAGAACCCATACAATGTGTTAAGCCTCCCCTCAGCCTCTGTGTTCTTGACTTGCTTCTGTGGATTGTTTTCAGCTGCTGTGCCAGACAGTCCTTGAAGTAATGATGTTAAAGGTAGCATTGCTCATCACTGATGTCAGAAATAAATTTCTTTGCCAAGTTTGTTTTAGTCAGGATTTACACATGATAGCATGAAAATGTTCTAGTATTTCAGTTGACACAGGAATATTCAGTTTGAAAACTGTTAAGAGAAATCTGAATCAAAATTCAGATTTATTACTATCAAAAATACATATTTATTATTATCAAAATAATAATTTCCAATAGCTATAAATGTGATGCAGAATATGAACGTTGAAAATTTTATAATTCTACCCTTCCCTTAGCACTTAAACCTCTTCATTTAATCTCTTGTCTGAATTAATGGGAACAAAACTTCTCCTTTAAACTTTAGTCCAAAAAAGTATTAGCTGAATTAAGTTTTCTTTTTTTTTTCCCCTGTGGGGTTATACTGAATAAGGAGCTTTAAAATGAATGTAGTTTCTTAATCTCAAGTACTGGATTATTTCCTGATTATGTGTGACGGACCCATTGTGTACCAAAAAGAAATTTTAAACTGTTCACCTTTTACTGTTTTATGGCTGTTGTACTCAGAAAGTTCTTTCTTACACACTGAGTATTGTATCAAATTGCAATTCTCACAAAGAGAGCAGTAAATAGAAAGGTTTGGTGGAATTGCCTTTATAATGTTTTGAAAAGTTAGCATGCTTTGTAAACATTTAGACTGCTCTATGATCCCTGCTTGAAGCTTGAGTTTAGGATGTAAGCTTTGCCACGAAATAGATATTATTCTTCAGATCTTTGAGACTTTCTGGAGCTTAATCTCAAATACCTATTTCTGAAAAATTTCTCATAATATTAATATTTATTGAATAGGTTGGGAAGGTTTGTATGTCCTATTTCCCTGTTACTATTTCATGCCATTTAAGGAATGATTTAAGGAACTCATTTCAGGGTTAAAAATGCCCTCAATTGTTTTGTTTTCTGAAAAGTGGTTCAGTTTCCTACAACATTGAACAATTGCATAGTGAATGTTGACAAGATCCTGTCTTTGTTTCCTAGAAACATTGTTTCTTCAAGGTAATTTGAACCAACATTAGGACTTTTTGATAGCAGTGCATTTTAATAGTAGTTAAAATTTTTAACTTCCTTCAAGAAGGGATTTTTTCCTAGACAAGCAATATCTTATGGATCAGGAATGAAAACTGCTTTTATATTCGGGTTAAAAAAACACCTCAGTGTAATTATATAAAAACTATAAAAGTTTCTTTAACTGTTTTTTTTTTTTAATATTCAGCATTCTTCATGTTTTTCTTCTTACTCTCATCTCATTTTATGTTTACTGCTCATACCAGATACCTTTGGAGCTGTGAACAAAGGAAGGGAATAATAATAATAGAATTTTATATTTGAGTCTGATTTTATTGTTGAATGTGCAGAATATATAAGACTTTTCAGTTCAGTTTAATTGAAAAACAGCATTTCTTTTTATGATATGGTTTATGTTTCTCATTGTCTTCCTTTTCTAAGTTTAGAGATGTTTTATCACACAAGTTGAGATCAATCATAGTGTTTTCCCTTTGCATCACTGCTTGTTTCTGTTAATAGATTTAACAGTAACAGAAGAAATATTGAACTATTTCTTAGCCCATAGGTGTTAAGCTGTTTCTCACCCATTTGTCCTCAGCACTGAGAGTCACAGGCTGGGGAAAGCTGTTCTATGGCTGTGCTAGACTCAGAGAAGATTCAGCTGTTTTTTATTGTTGTTGTTGTTTAAAGCACTGATACACTCCAACTCTCTTTTTCTTGATATATAAAATTATATATATAGCAGGAGTCTGTTAAACTAAATCCGTTTACAAATCCTTGTATGGCTTTATTTAACAGGGAAATTTTTCGCTATCTGAAGAGTTCTCATGTCTCTTGAGACATCCATCCAAAAAGCATAATTTCTTACCTAATAAACAAAGCAAAACTAAAGCAGTTCTAAATTTTTTTCTTCCTAAGAACATTCTGCCCTTTATGTTGCAGTGACATTCCACTCCAGTGAATATACATGAGTTTTGTTACATTTCTGGAGGTTCTTCCTAACTTTCATGCTGGCAACAGCAGATCTGGTGATCTGGTGTGTGATGGCTGAGGGTTGGGTTGGTTTTTTTTGTTTTTGGGGTTTTTTTGGGTGTGGTTTTTTTTTTTGGTTTTTTTTTTTTGTTTTTGTTTGTTTTGTTTTTTTTTTTTTTTGATTGAGAAGAAAATACAAAATCTCTGGAGGGAAAAAAACCCAAATAATTGCAGTTTGTTAGGGTACAGTTTTAAGCTTTCCAGACCATTTGGAAAGGTACACGCCTTTGGTAGTTTTATTAGTAAAATAATTTAATTTTGTGTGTTTGATAATTATCTACATCTAAGCTATTTTAGATGTGGCAACAAAATCAGTCTGTTTTAGTTATCACTTCTAAAAGCATTTGGTGAAGTCTTAAGGCATCTTACTTACACATGATGATTGTAATTTTTGCAGGTTTCTGTAGCTGCTTCCAGTGCTGGAAGAGGATCTCCAGCTGTAACTCTAGTGCAGTTGCCTTCTGGTCAAACTGTTCATGTCCAGGGTGTCATTCAAGCCACACAGCCCTCAGTCATTCAGTCACCACACATGCAAGCTGTTCAGGTTAGCTTTTTTATTGTTACATTTTCATGAATATTTGGTACCTCATAAATCTTTTCCCAACCCATCTTCAGTTTCTCTTCATCCCAACCAGTGCTGCAAGATTTATTCAGATGGCACAGGAAACAGCAGGGGGAAAAGTGGCAAACATCCAACCAGCAGCAGCTTTACAAGCATTGTGTAGCAATTCTTTAATGCTTCCTGTTTATCTTATAAGAAATTGTCTGGGAACTTGTGTCTGAACTTCTGCAATAGCAAATTTGTGTTATAACATGGCCTTACTTCAGTGTATCCTGCAGTTTTTAATCATCTTGTATTGCTTTTTGTGGATGTGGATACCAAAAATACAAGCAGCCTCAAAACACACATTTATGTGGCAAATGTTCATGTGTTTGAAGTTGCTGGAACTAGAAAACAGGGATTGGTGCAAAACGTGTAAGATTTTTCAAAGTTTTTAAAAAGTAGTAAAGGCAAGAAAGAATGAATTTGCAGTGTTTTGAAAATTTCTTGGCCTCCCACTGGTATTTTTTTTTTGTTGCTAGGAAGGCCTCTGCTCTAGTTTTTTAAAATCTGTTTGGGAAATGTCAGCTGAATTGCTTTTATATATATATATGCTTAAATACAATTGGTAAGAGAGGGAGGGAAGGGTTTTACTTGTGGCCATTGCAACCCATTAAGGAAAAGCCATATGTCATCGGTCTTGAGAAGCCATCTTTAATGTTAGAGGCTTCTTAGTAACTTTCCAGTATAATAAACAAAAAGACATATATAAGTAGGATTTATATTTGAGAAAAATAATAAAACCATGATCAGATAATGAATATTTTATTATTGAGCAGTAGATGCAGATGATGGGACCTCAAGGTTTTGAAATCCTAGATCACTGTGGAAAGAGGTGCGATAGGTGCCAATACTTGATCAAACTTGAAGTCAGAACAGAGTATTCAAAGTAAATACTTTTTTTCATTGGAATTCTTTCCAACTGTAATTTTCCTGAGTAACCTCTATTCGGTAAGCACATTAGGAATTCCCAGTTTCTGTTCCTTTAGTCAGTGTAGTCAGGACATACATGCAAATATAGAGGACTTTTTTCAAAGCTCAGAAGGAGAAATTTCTCAGGAATCTCTTGCCAGCTGCTGCTGTGTCATCATAGGAGAGTGGAAGTTGACTATTTGTTGTATTGAGTGAACTCTGGCTGCCCACCCTTTCTCAAAGGAGTAGAAACAGGAAAGTTTTGTCCCAATTAATACTGACTAGTTAGTTCTGGGGTTATGCTTTGGTTTCATCTGGGTAAGAAAGAGCTTGAAGATGCCATAGAAGAATCCATTACAGAGGGTGTTCAGCCCTTCTGTGATCCTTTTCAGTACACTGTCCTGCCACCTGGCATTTCCTCCAGATCATTTTGCTTTAACTTGCTACCTTATCTCTGCCAGACAGTGGGGAACTTGGGAAATTATATCAGTTTAAAAAAGAAATCAAGAAGTATGCTGAAGGTTGGTGTTGAAGTTTGCATGACCTCTCCCTCAAACATCTGCCATTTTCAACTGGAAAGTGCTCAGAAGTTTTTCTCATAATGCTGTTGTTTTTTAGATGAAAAAATATGTTTATAACATTCCTTATTGTCTGGTTAAAGGTTGTTTTATTTGTAGGAAGATTTAAATTGTTATTTGACTTATTGCTTGTTCCCCCCTGTAGTGTATCAGGTCTTGGAAACACTTAACATGAGTTTGAAGTTAAATTTGTTCAAATGCAGATGAAGCTGAAATAGGTAAAGTTGAAATCGGAACTGTGTCCAGGAAAAAATTAAAATTGATTGTTCGTTAACATTATGGACATGTTTTTTTGCAATTAGAGTGATCTGAAGTGTTTGTTTCTCTCTTTGTCATGATGAAAATTAAAACGTTTGAAATTTCTTGTAGAAAATGTCCTCTTTCACATTGTGGTGGTTTGACATTGGCCAAATTCCAGGCCCCCATGAAAGTTGTTCACTCACCCTCCCTGGCTACAGCTGGGTGGAGGAGAGAAAATTTAACAAAGGGTTTCATGAGTTGAGATAATGACCAGGAGAAAACACTCCAACAGCAAAACAGGCTCAACTTAAAGATAAAAAGTGAATTTATAACTAACAAAATCAGAGCAGGATAATGAGAAGTAAAATAAGCCTTTGAGGACACCTTTTTTCCTCCAGCCCCTCCCTCCTTTCCACTGACAGTTCAGGGAGACAAAATGTGTGCATTTTGGTCAGTTCATCACCCAAGGTTTTCCTCTGCTGCACAGGGAGAGAAGTTGTTCCCCAGTGAGACTGTGGGGTCCCTCCCACAGGAGACAGTTCTCCATTAACTTCTCCAGCATGGCTTCAATCTCTTGAGCAGCAGTCCTCCCAAAACTGCTGCAATGTGAGTCCCTTCCATGGGCAAACCATGCTCCCAAAACTGCTGTAGCATGGGTTGTTCTTCCACGGGGTGTAGTTCTCCAAGGACAGGCTGTTCCAAATTGGGAGAAAGACCTGTCTCTCCATGGGTTTCCTGCTGGACCACAGCCTCCTCCAGGCATCCACCTACTTTGGCATGGGCACCTCCCCCACAGGCTGCAGGGGGATCTCTGCACCCCCATGGATCCCCATGGGCTGCAAGGGCACAGCTGCTTCACTGTGGTCTCACCATGGCCTGCAGAAGAATTTTGGCTCCAGCATCTAGTGCATCTCCTCCACTGACCTTGGTGTCTCCATGTTGTTTCCCTCACATGTCTTACCTCCTCTTTTCTAACTAGAATTTAAACTATGCCCCCAACCTATGTTTTGATTTCTTCCTAAATATGTTAACACAGAGGCATTACCATCATCTCTAATTGGTCTGGGCTTGGCCAGTGGTACATCCATCTGTAGAGCCATCAGGGATTGGCTCTGCTGGACATCATAGAAGCTTCTAGCAGCTTCTCACAGAAGCCACTTCTGCGTCCCCTCTGCTACCAAAAACCATGCTGTGCAAAACCAATACACACATTAAAATGATTAAATCATCTTGTAATTTTCTTACCTTCTTCCTAAAGTATGACTGCTCCCAACTTCTTCAGCCATCTTCACAAACTAGGGGGTCTATTGGTAGCTGTTAGGGTAACATGACAATTTAAAGACAATTGAGGTCTTGTTTTTGAGCTAATTGTCCTGGGACAAATAGATTATTTATTAACCCCCAGGCCCCAGCAGAATGAAAATTCTGTTTTGAGTTATGGTGCCTAGGCTCTTTCTTGGCTGTGCAATACTATCTTACTTCTGAAGAATTATGCCAGAGGCTTGAAGGTCAATCCATGAGGAGATTGCTGAAGGTATATTGGGAGGGAAGTGTCTTTCAGGATCTCTCTCTGCTGCTCAGCATTGGTCTCTCCTGCAAAAGGAGGACTACAAATTTCTTGAAGTAGCTGTATCTCTGCAGTCAGCTCTGATGTCTGGTTTTGAGCTATACATCTGTACACATGCAGAAGTAATTCTCACCACCTAGGTGGCAGATGTAGAGTTCTAATGATGTTTGTTGCATATTACCCAGCCAAATGAGGCTACATTAAATACTTTTACACAGAAGTGTAATGTAATAAA
The DNA here is from genome assembly GCF_026979565.1 of Vidua chalybeata. NCBI lineage: Eukaryota > Metazoa > Chordata > Aves > Passeriformes > Viduidae > Vidua > Vidua chalybeata. The sequence goes on along the minus strand of NC_071530.1, from coordinate 13,377,513 downwards.
ATTAACAAGTGAAGAGATAATTTTGTTCTGCAACAACCTGCAGTTCCTTCAAGGTGGAGTTCTTGAGGTGACCCAGACCTATAACTTATACAGGTTTGAGTTGAGGTGACCCAGACCTATAAATTTCCAGAACCTTCCAGACAGTTCTTTTTCTATTGAGGTCAGGCAGGTTTTGTTTCTGGTACCAAACACTGAGGACTGGGAGATGCATTAATTCCAGAGCTCTTCCTTGTATTCCCTGAGTTTCCACTGCAGCTGGTTCAAACACTTGAAGTCTTCTAGTCTCTTACATCATGTTTTCCCAGATGTTAGTCTTCACTGTTAGTTTAACAAAGTGCTTAATCTGAAACTGGAGTCTGGTCTGTCTTTATGTGAAAAGGTTTTCACACTATTTCAATTTGGAAATCTCAGCACAGCAGTAGTTCTGAGTAGTTGAAAGAATCTAAGAAAATAAAGCCTTTTCCTTGTTCAATAATGACTTTCAGTTCTATGTAGTAAGATAGGTGCTGGTCAAAAGTGTGATTCAGCCCTAGGCCTTAATGTTGTCTGCAGTAATTTTAAGAAGAATATATGAAAATACTAAAGGTCTGAGAAAATGAGATACTGTGGATTTCTCAGGCACTTCCAAAGCTCGTACAACATTGCTAAGCAATGCCTTTGTATTTGTGAATGTGTTAGTAAGTCTAATAAATGTATATATTTAAAGAAAGTTATTTTTAAAATAGCTCTGGTGTGGTAGAGGAAACTTACATGTTTTATGCTATTATTTAAAGCACATTAGTGCAGTATTCTGTATTTTAGATATTTGACTTCACTTTAAGAGCTAATTAAATTGTATAATTTTTTATGTTTAAAGAAATCTGTTTCCAGTACTTTGTCTAAGTGTCATTCACAGAAAAGTAACCTGGATTTTATATTGACTTTTTCCTTTTTCAAATGGAAGATGTTATCTGAGTGGCTATGTCTGGGTAACTTCAGAATTGGTGATTTGTATTGGAAAAAGTCATCTAAAATAATATGATTAGTGATAAATAAGTCAACAAACTTCCCATAGGTAAACATGGAAGGGATTTAAAAAAAATTTTACTCTGCTGCTAATTTTTTTAATGAAGTTATGAATTTCAGGAACTTTGCTATTACAGGTAGCATCGATTGCAGATGAAGCTGCACAATCAGAAGTGATAATTGATTCTCAAAAGCGTAGGGAAATACTTTCAAGAAGGCCTTCATACCGGTAAGGACTTTTAATTTTGGTTTTGCTGGTTTTAAAGGCAGCTTATTTATTACAACAAAACTGTCTGATAAAAGTCAGTTCTTTGATTTTCTTATGGGTACGGATCTTCAAGTACATAAAATTACTTACATTCTCTTTTTAGAAAAATTTTGAATGAGCTCTCATCAGATGCACCTGCAGTAGCGAAGATTGAAGAAGAAGAGAAGTCAGAAGATGAAGGAACGCCTTCTGGTATTTCCGCAATGGCCATGCCAACCAGCCTGTATCATACTAACACAGGGCAATACCGTATGTTTGCAAATGTACTATGTGATGATGCAGAACAGAGATAGCAAAGCTTTGTTTCTAGGAGTTGTGTAATGCAGTAGATGATGTTTGATTTTGATGAAGAAGAATAAGAGATTCTGTATTTCTAAGTAATTGTTATTAATCTTTTCTAACATGGGGATTATAGACTTTTAATCTATCAGTATTTGTTGGCTGCTAGATTTAGTCATTCTAGAGCTTCTATGCATTAAAATATGGAGGTGAGGCTGAGCTGAAATGAAAAATGTTGACACTTTTATGTGAATGTTTAATGATACAAATCATTGCAGATTCAAATTCTTGTGATTTGCTATGTATTAGTGCTATTCATTATATGAAATGGCAAATAGAGTTTTTTGAAATGTAAGGTTGCAGTATTAAATTACTTGTTAAGTTCCCGTTTTCTTTTTTAGAAGAACTGTGTCTTTTTGTCACCAGCTTTTAAGTATCTACACTTTCACCACAGAATTAACCTAAGGCATGGTTTCCAACATAGGATACATCATCCAAATGCAAGTTAAAAGTTAGATTCACAGTTCTGTTCTATAGGCTTGTTTTTGGATATTTTTATTCCTGTGTTTATAGGAGAAGTATTGCATATCTTGAACTCTGTGGCTTCTTTGGACATAATCAGATAAGCAGTTATCAATTTGAATAACTTTGTAATAACAACTCTTTAAAATTATGTGTTTTATAAAGCTTCACTTCTACAGTTTGTAGGGGTTTTTAATGACTTTTTGTAAGTAGACACACTGAAGTGCAGGTGTTTTTCCTTTGATATAATGACAGGAAGATTGCATAAGAAATGTTCTGGAGATTTTTTCCTGAAATGAGAAAACAGAGGAAGTCTATTAAAACACTGCAGTAGCATATAAAAGAGGATAGAATGGCTCTAATTGTGTTCTAGTCACCCCTAGAATTCTTCAGTTATTTTTAATTTATGTAACTAAGCTAATTATTAATGGTGAGAAGACAGAATTTTCCTGTACTATCTATCCTTTCAGCATAGAAAGTAATTTTGCTTATGCCCCTAGGCTGCTTTTCTTACCCTTTCTGTAAGCTCTAGACATAAATAAATAAATGTTTGCTGTGTGATGTCCAGCATCTGAAGTGTTCTTTTCTGTGGAAAAGAATATCATCATCCGAAATTACAACTATTCAGTACAGAATCTGGCATGTATTAATGTATTCTTGTATTCTAAGAAAAATTAAATATTTTTCTTCAATTTTTGAATTGTATTTTTGATTTTGCTTAGGTTTAATTAAGAATATATATATTTGCCATTTCAAGACTTAAAAAAAAAGTGTTCTAATGTCTGTGTATTACCTAGTGAGCCTGTAAACCTATAGGATTTCTAAGAAATTGCAGAGCTTAGGTTTAATCATGGCTTCCTCTGGGAAGCCGTAGCTGTACTGTACCACAGTGTCTTGCAGGAGGTGATTCTTAGGGGAATACATTTTCATTTGTACACACTATAAACAATAATGATAGGGAAGTGTTTAAGTGAATAACAAAATTCAAAGGTTTTGGTTTCTTGTTCAATCAGACATTTACTTCTGAAAATTAAGCAACAGAGAGCAGCACTGACAATGTGAGAACAGAATCCACAAAAATTTAATTAAATCTAATGTGTTTTAATTTAAACTTGGCTATAAGCCAAGCATGGGATATTTCTGTTCTTTGCTGTTTTTTCTTCGAGTAAGTTACAATTGTAGCATAAAACATGTACTGTATAATTAAGGTTCTCATCTTAATAGGGCATTGCTTCAAAATACGATGTCAGCCTTCATGGACTCTCTTGGTTTTGGCTCAAAAACTTTGTTTTGAGAGCTTTTTCTTTTTGGAAATAGTCTTTCTTGCTGAATTTATTAGTTCATTAATTTGATTTTTTTTCTGAAGTTCACTTTTGTAAGTCAAAATATCTTTTGCCTCAGCAAAGTCTGTGTATTTTAATTAGGCCAGGTGGTAGCAAGGATGGTCACTTCCTTATAATAAAGGGGGTCTTAATTTGGAAATTACTGAAGAGAGCTTAACTGTTGACCCCTGGTCTTTACATACATGAAGCACAGATCTGAAGCATTTCTGAGCCTTCCTGTTGGTTACCTGTAATCCTCAGGAACTGCAGTTAGCTAAAACCAGGAACACTGGGTGTGAATGTAGCAAATCCAGCCAGTGTTGATTTTAGACTGGATATGATGCAGAGGATCACTCTATGTACCTCCTTTATCTTTTATGCTTCCTGTCAATAACTCTGTGCTTCTACCTGTCGTTTCTGTGCCTGAGGACTCCTCTCTGCCTGGCCAGCATGGGCTGCACATGTTCTCCTGTGCAGGCACTCAGTAGTTTATGCATTAAGTTTGTGCAGTGTCCGTGGCAATGAAGAGCTGGCCTTGTGGTGTCACTGTGGCCATCTGTACTGTGGCCTGATTTAAAAGAGGTGTTATGTTATTACATTTGCTGGTTCCTTTTTTTCTCTACTATTCTCTCTATTCCTGCAAAGGAAGGGCAATTTTAGTCGAAAAGATCATTTTGACTGTGTGTTTATGTCTCAATGTCTGGCATGACTCTTTTTGGAAGAACTTGATAAGTAAATTTTTCTGGAAAAGAAATATGTTTTTGTCTATTAGCAGCATTGATGGCTCTTCTCTGCTTACTTTTCACCAGGCAAAATGGTATGTTGCCATGGTTTCCCAATACCCTTTTCCTTGGAGTTTCTTGGCTTTGGCTTACGGAAGCAGACAGACTGGCATGACCAGATAAAATGTCTTTGCCAGCTACCTCCATCAACATATGTGTGATCTTTCCGCTAGGCAAATGGGTAGTTTTGCACAAGGTGCTGTCTTGTGTAGGAGCCTTGTATTCTTATCTGACTACAGATAAGAATTGGCTGTAGTTCTGTCATGTTGGTTATTTAATACTGAAAAAAATTTACTTCATCACCTGTGGTAGTGGTTTAATGTGTAAGAGTTGTTTGTTCAGTTAGGAGTGTGTGAACCAGTGTCTCCACCCCCCTGCCTCCTTGTGTATATCATGATGATCTGCACAAAAAAAATGCAGAGGGAATGAAAATTGTTAGATCTTTTGCTGTTTGGGTTACTTGCTGTCTTAGAATAGACTCTTAACAATTGGAGAATTAAGCAGTCTTTTGGGAAATACTAACTTTAGTTCCATTTTCAGTTTTGGAAGGGAAAAAGATCTGGGTTTTTTCTGAATACCACTCAGAATGGTATTACTACTGTCCTCACTCCTAGTTGGAAGAGGAGATGCCGGTTGCATCCATCCACCTGCATGCCATTCAGCTACAGGGACTGTCCAGGGAAGTCCTGTACTCATTATAAAAGGCTCAATTTTCAGTAGAGTTCCAGCACAACAAAGTGTGTGCAGTGGTTGAGATCAGGACAGTGAATGGGGGGGACGGGCAGTGTGTTGTTCGGGGAATATGGCAGGAATCGGTCCTGTAAGGGAGGCAGTTACTGGAGTTAATTCACTTTTGTTTATAAAGAACTGGATTGGGATCTGAATTAATAATTGCTGGTCAGCTGTGACATAATTGTTTACCCAGGTTCACTGTGGAGCCAAGAGCTTTGTGCTGTAAACATCTGTGCTGATGTTTTACTGCTTAGGAAGCCAAACTGACTGGGGTTTCTGTGGTATGGTTCTGTGATGGTGTAGATGTACCACCATTCCTGGTGCTAACTCTGAGAGGCCGAATTTGGCTCTTTATAACTTGTCTGGGAGGTAGAGTAGACAAATCTTGTTGCTCTTGTCCTGGACTTTGTGAAGAGTAGAGGATACAATGCTTTACTTTTCTTGGTTCTCTCTCTTTTGTCCTGCCCTAAAATGGGGCACTTTCTGTTTTGGAAGCCAGACTTGCACTCTACACCCTGGCACAACTCTTCCTCTTCTCCTCAATGCCTTACAGAGCCTGTGTGCAGCATCCAACTAATTCCTATGTTACATAATCCTCATTCCAAGGGCAGGACTCGAGGTCCATGCTGAACCCTGTTTGAGTATTGCAGATGAGGCTCTGAACTTCATTAATCATGAGAGGAGTTCCATGTTTTCCCCAAAAGAAGCTAATTCAAGTGTTGGGATTTGGCAATCTCAGTCTCCTTCCAGTGTTTCTATCTGAAGTTGAGCTTTTGAGATAACCTGCTGTTGCCAAAACCGAACATTTGAAATCAGCAATCTCTAAAATTCACATAGGTATCTAACAAATCCTCTACTGAGATAAGCAGAGCTGAACCTTCAAGGATGGCGTCAAATACTGTAATCTGACAATGAATTCAGAGGAGTTGGCAAGCCTGAATCTTTTTCTGTGTCTGACTTTTATAACATCTCAGATCACTTTAAATACAATGTTTATAGTTTAAATATCTTTTGGGGGAGAAAAGATTTTTTACTTCTTGGGCATTGGATTCTCAGCTGAAAGTTTTGGGATTGTTTTAATTAACATAGGAGATGTGGGTTTGGCTGGTGAATCACTTGGTAGATAAGGAATTGGCTCAAAGAGGTCCAGTCAATAGCTTGATGTTCAGGTGGAGGCCAGTGATGAGTGGTGTCCTTCAGAGATAATGCTAATTTCAAAAGGAATATACAATTAATAATATCTCAAGGGAATTTCATTTTTATGAATACTTGATTATGGCAAGAATGCAGTATGATTTTTTTTTTAATGGGGAAAGTATATTTTTTTCTTATTGCTGCTACATTGAGGGAAGAACCCTACTTTGTTCTGTTTCTCTTTTTGCATGAGTATTGGGCTCTGTACAACTGTGTACAACCTGGTTAAATCTTATGCTAAACTTTTTCTTACACTAAGGAAAAGATTGTTAATGTTGGACATCTTTCTCTTCCTTTGTCTTGGTGTCCTGGGTTTTGTTTACTGAGAGTCAATAAACAGCTTTTCTTAAGAATTTTTTAATAACTTTTATGTTAGTATTTATAACATCACTTTTATATGGCTAGGAGCTACTATGTTTTCCCCAGTATTTGAACTGTTTTTGTAGAGTTAATATTTCTGGAAACATAGAGATAAAATGTGTCGACCACTGCTTTTTGTCGTCATATGCATGGCATATACTGCACAACAGGCTTTATATTTGTGGAAATCTAAGTTTTATCATACAATTGATCCTTAAGCAAGGAGAGGACCAGGACTCCTATAGAACAATGTTTATTTCATGTTTTTAGCATGTGTTATGTCTTTCTATTGCCTAACTTACCTTTTTTTTTTTTTTTTTTTTCTGTTTAGTTACCATATCTCAAGGTGGTACAATTCAGACTGTGACAAATTCAGGTGCTCCTCAGCCAGGCGCTACCATTGTGCAATATGCAGCACAGTCATCTGATGGCACACAACAGTTTTTTGTTCCTGGAAGCCAAGTTGTTGTTCAAGGTATATTCTAATAGTCTTCTCCATTTTCATTTTTTTGTATTAAACAGTTTTTTTTAAAAGATTTCTTATTTTGTGTTGACATTATTGCACTATTAGGTAAAATACTCATAGCAAGATGAAGGAGTCTTAGGAAGGGATTCAGGTTCTCTGCTTAGTAGGGCAGCTACTACGTTTGGTTAAAAAGAATGAAATAGCAGTCTAACATCACTTTCTGCTTTGGATTGTCTTGTCCAGATTTTGAGACATGTTTAATTGGAATAAAGGTACTCTTGCAGGTTGAAGTGAGAAGGTGCTGAAGGTGCACATCATTTAATATATGAATTTGTTTTAATATAAAATTTGTTTTAATAAATGAATTTGTTTAATATATAATTTGTTTTTTTCAGCAGTTAATAAAACACAAATTCTGAAGATTCTGGCATATGTTTAGGGCAGAATTTCCTTTCAACTTACGGCTCTTGCAGTTACTAGAAAGCAGATCCTTTACTGAAGCTAGTTTTCTCTGAGAGGAACACTTTGAAGGTCCTATCAAGTGCACACATGATGTGATGAAAACCTTTAAAAATGGGAGAAAAACCATTGAAAATGGGAGATAGATTTCTCTATGGAGACACTAAATTAATAGCTATGTAGTATATAAGAATTTTTTAAAAACCTTTTTTTTAACAAATTTTCTAAAAATTTTCTTAAGCTAAAACAGCTATCTGAAATAAGCCATGAGAAGAGCTTGGAAGGATTTAGATATGTATTCATGGAGTGGATGAGGGTCATTAAATAAATGCTGAAATACATTGTTGTCCCAAGACTTTCCAGAAGCATTTCAAGTGCTTTAAGACTATAAGATGAAAACACCTTAGGACTCAAATTTGGCTGCCCCCCAAACCAATTTCCCACACTAGTACTGCATGTTTTTCTGAGTATAAGTCTAATATGTTTTCTATGTGTGTGCCTTACACATCCCTTAAGTCAGAGGCTGCCTCCATCTCTCCAGGTACAATAATTGATTGTAGTATTTTATAGGTACTGCTTTGATTCTTCAGAGCTTTGGTGTCAGAGGCAGAAAGAATAACTCCTTAGCTGCTTCCTAAGACTTCCCAAGTCTGTGAAGAAGCACAGCATTTGAAGATTTTATTTGGCAGCATTTCAGTCGTTGGGAATTCCATTTGACTGATTTTCCTTTACAGGCTCTCCATTACAGCCCTGTTCTCTGACAGGGCTACTCAGTCTCAGCAATGGGCTCCACAAGATGGAATTGTCCATTAAGTGTTTTGCCTGTGATGGAAACTTTCAAAATGGATTCAGAGACAGTAACTGAATACCTTCTACATCATGTTTTTGGAAGCATTTGGATTCTTTTAACTAAATTGATTTGCTCTCTGTCCATGATCAGAGAAGTTTGTTTCCTGGAATTCTCTATTCCTTTGGTTCAAAGTCCAATGCTTTAGTGAGCCTCATAGATGTTAACATAGAAGAAAAATGTGACATAACATACAGGGAAAAGTACAAAGCAAACAGTAAATGAGCATTAACATGGAGATGACAAGAAGATAAAAGGCTTCAACTTATTCTACATGCTATTGATGTTAGAAAATCTTTAGAAAAAACAACATCTATAGTACAAAAAGAGATGTATAAAAATAGTGTGAAAGCACTTGAAGATGTTTATAGTAATACAGCTGTATGTAGGTGGCAAACCTGAGTTAATCACAATGGAGTGAGACAATGGAGTAAGTTGAATATACAAGTGTCTGAAATGTCCTTATTATGGGTCATCTTGCCTATGCTAGAAAGTCTGTTGGAATACAGATTATGAACATTTGTCATTTATGTGCACTTTGTAGTTGACTGTTTACCTAATGTTGTGATAACATAGATTATAACAGAAAAATTATTCTGCTTAGTAATCTTACAACTTTTTAAAAAAATTTTTATATAATGTATTTTTATAATGATTTTCGGTAGGCAGCATATATTTTTTTTCTTTATCACAGAAGAAGAAAAGAATATAACAATGCCTGGAAACAGAAAATATCTATTTCAGATTCTGTTTCAGAATCTTTCAGATAGCATATATATTGATATTTTTTCTAAAGTATTTGTTAATGAATCTCATGTAATAATGGATAAGATCACATAAACCATGTGTTTGGTATTTTCTGATAACCTGTGCTGTGGAAAAATACTAGGATAAAAGTGCCAAATATATTGATCCAATTGAGTGACATTGTATTTGCTACAAGTTTACATTTGTAGGCAAAAGAAGAGGCAGTTCTAGTGTATGAGCAGTTTCCTAATACATTAAGGGTTAAGGATTTTTTTGCTAGCTGCAGAAGGAAGTGTTTTGACTATTTGTGAAAGTGAGTGTAGAAAAGTTATATAAAAATCATTCTGTTAGGATCTATGTGTGTTTTCATTATATTGTTAATGATATTTGAAATCTCTGGCTTGAATTTCTTGTGCTTTAGTGCTGATCTTCTGTACATATGATCCTGAAGTGATCCTGCAATTTACAGGTTTAGAGAACACTCCTGTAAGCACAGGATGTAAAACACAGAACATCAATACAAACATTGATGCTTCCATTGCTGCCATCCAGCACAGTTTCACAGTTGATAAATTACCAGTCTGAATTTGTTTAGTGCAAAGACCTTAGAAGTTTGCTGTGCCCTACATACAAACCAGTGCTTGGACTCTTGGTCTGAAACTAATTTCATTTCCATTGATGTAAATAAGGAGTAACTCTCTTAGAACTGAGTTGTTGTTTTTGTAATTTTAAAAAAGAGTCAGCCAGATCTCTTGGACATATTTTGAAAAAGGAGAGAAGGGGGAAGCAGTAGCCTTTACCCAGAGTTACTGTTGTGCTTGTTACAGCATCTGAAACCACTGGCTTTAGGTTAACTTACTTCGTTGGAGTGTTCCTTAATAATTTCTGAAGCTTTTAACTGAAATTAAATGAGTGGGTTGTGGGTTTTCCTGCAAAGTGAGGAGCTCTAGCCTTTCATTTACCTATTTGTTACAGCTTATTAAGCTTTCCTGTCTTGCATGTCTGTCCAACAGAGTTCTCTGCCTTTTACTGGAACTGTTCCAATGAAAACAACTGCATGTCTGTTTTAAATTTCCTTATTTTCTATCCAATCATGACTTTATCATTTGGATTCATTCATGAATGCTAGAACCACGTTTTAATTTCTGTCAGTCAGTGCTGTGAATTTTCAGGTCTTAACAGCCTGCTTTGTGGTGAGTGCTTTCTGTAGCTTTATGAATAATTCAGGGAGAAAGAACAAAGCTAGGATTATAGCAATATGGAAGAGGAAAAAAAAAAAACAGGTTTACTGGAAAAGGAATTCTTTGGGCTGCAGTTTCAGTGAGCTGTTCCAGTGATGGAGCATGTTAATGACAGCGGTAAGCAAGTGAGGTCATTGTGATGTCAGTGCTCTTGCTTGTAATCCTGCACATGCTTGGTAGTTTGGAACAGTTCATGCTGAGCTCTGGTAGAGGAGCAGCAGAATTGTGTGTGCAGAAGTTGATCATGGCTGTTACAGGAGATGAAACAGGTAAAAATTTTGTTAGCCTCTGACACGGTATTTTTGTATGTCTGTGCAGTGTTTAGTTAATATTTGTGACATTTTCTTTTGAACCTGTTGCTGTAGTTCTTTCATCTCTCTAAAGTCATACAAATAGCTTCTAATTCTGTCTACTTAGTGTAGGATTCCAGAGCAATTTTAACAGTTTTGTTTGGGGGGAAAAACTAAAAATCACTGTTAGTGCATGAGTTCTTGCACAGATTGATTCAATAACTGTTCTTTATTATTTGATGCAGGATTTTGCTGAAAACAATCTACCACTCTACTTATGCATTTTTCTTTATTGTGGTGATAGTCATATATGTTACTGTGTTTATAATTGCTTTTTGCTTTGTAAAAATGACAACTGCCTTTTTTATTGAGCAATAGACGCTACAAATTTGATAGCCAAGGGCTTCAACCTAGCTTTATAGAGATTGTTTCGGCAGTGTAAATCAATCCTATGCTTCCAGTATTAAAAAAACACTGAATGGAAACAAATTTGAGGGCAATAATTGAAGTATTGTAAAGCCTGCTTGTTTTCTCCTCCACTGTTAAAATGGTCTGTTCCTCAGCTAATTGAGTTCAAAAGGCTGACGTCATTAGATTTCCTGGAATCGTGTTGCAGTAGGGAACTGGAAAAGTTAAACTCCAAACAAGGTACACATTGACGTCAGCTCCAAGTCATGCTGCGATTTAGTCAGTTCCTTTCTGCCTCGTCAATTGCCTCCGGCAGCTTGGTAACATTAACTACTTCCCTGCCGGCTCCTACGTGCTGCTGCTCAGTGCTGGCGCACATTGTTTCATTAATCCAAAGATAAGTATCTTCTCCGGGTCGATTTTAATGCTCAGAGGAATAATGATTCATGCCTTGTGTAGCCTGTTTAATGGTGAAGTTAAAAACCCCTTGATAATCAAGTCCCACCATTATGACTCACAGAGGGGGAGAATAGGCATCCAAATACATCGGGCATTTTTTCTCCTGGGTAGTCACTGAAAGAACTGAGTGCAGGGATGCTCTCTAGTGTTCAGCAAGTTACTTTTTCCAAGAGGTGGTTGCTTTTTTAATTTTTTGGTTTTTTTAAATGCATGTTTGTTGTTTTTTTCACTAGCTGTGTTTTGGCTTTCTTAATTTTCTTTTTGTAAGTCACAACTTCAGGTTTTCAGTGATTTTTTACTCCCTTGCATTTTAAGGAGTAAAAAGAAAAAAAAAATTACCTGAGGCAATGCAATAGGGAAAAGCACCAACTCGAGGTTTGTTGCTTTGTTAACACTCTCAGTTCTACTTCTGGTACCTTAGGAATGACATTAAATCTTTGTGAAGTGTCATTAGGAACAGCCACAGAAGTTTGGCAGTCTGGATGAAGTGTGTGTGACATTTGTCTCAGATGCTGAAATGGAAGGTATGCTTCATTCTAATATAGATACATAACTAGGCTTAAAATAACTTTGAAAAAAATGAAGTTTATCCTACTGTGTTTAGAACCCATTTCATCATTCCAAAGGTCGTTTTTCTGGGGAAGTCAGTTACATTGTAATTTCTTGAGCTAATATACAAAACATTTTTTAGTCTTCCAAATATTTTTTGCAATGATATATCATAAAACATATATTATTGCTCAGCTAAAAGATACTTTGTCAATGCTGTGCTATGCTTTTTTCTTGTTTCTAAACAGTGCTATCAGGATTGGCAAGGTGGTACCACAAGAATAGTTATTTATCTCTCTTCCTGTGCTGGCAGATTTATAAGTGAGACAACGGTCAGGCAGAGACTGCCACTACTGGGACCTGCTCAGACTAGAATACTTACCAGTGGTGTTTGCTGATCCCAGCTTGAGATAGGGACTTGCTTTTGTTAAGTCTTGCTGGAGGTACATGATCACACTGAGTCCTCTGCAGAAAAGCTGCAGTAAGTCCTGTTTGCTGCCATCTGAGCATAAGTCAGACACAGACAATAAAGCAGTTGGTCTTGCCAGGCTGAGATGATCTGGGTTGTGGAGGTTTCCCCCATGACTTCATCTATAAAATGGTTTGCTTGGATTTCTAATTCATTGTAGCTAAGGCAAATCAAGATAATTTAATAACTAGTGATGAGATAGAAAAAGGTAGTTCTTACCATAGAGTCTACAAGATATGTTATGTAGCCAGCATAAAGGTGAGCCTGAAGAGTTGCTAAAATTCCATTTTTATAGTTAGCTGAGGTATCATTCCATTGACGTGACTGGGACTGCTAAGAAATGTGGAGGACTTAAAGGGTTAAGCAATTCCCCTGTAGATGTACCAGACGACCAAGCCCTGTGTTCAGGCAGCTGCCTGTCATTGCTCAGAGGGCTGTTTCGGGGCTGATTTCTCCCTCCCTCCCACATCCCCGGGGGATTATCCAGGTCAGTTCACTGGTCCAGTTCATCTTGTAATTCCACAAACACTTTTACCCTCAGGACTGAGAAGCAGGGGGAGGTGCACAGGGTTTAAGCTGATAATGATTTCAGGACATGGCTGTGGAATTGTAGTCTAAATACAGCTTGATTCTATCTTTTTGTTTTGAATTAGTGAAACACTTGCATTAATATAGTAAGAATAATAGTATATTTTTATTAAGTTTATTTCCCCCCCTATAGTTAACTGTTGTTTTTTAACTACTCAATTTGTCAGCCTCCCCAAGATGTTTTTGTCTACCTTTTATTTTTCCAAGTTGTCCTACTGCCAGTTGGGATAGAGTTAATTTTCTTCCTATTAGCTGGTACAGTGTTGTTTTTCGGTTTAGGATGAGAGAGATGTTGATAACTCACTCATGGTTTGGTTGTTGCCCAGCAGTTGTTGCACTTTCCAGATTCTCATGCTCTTCCAGTGAGTGGGCTGGGGGTGCACTCAAAGCTGTGAGGGATCACAGCCAGAGCAGCTGACCCCAGATAGCCAAAAGGGATATTCCATACCATAAGGCATCATGTTCAGTATATAAACTGTAGGGAAAGCTGGCCTGGGGCCTGCTGCTCAGCAACAGGCTGGACATCAGTTGGTGAATGGTAAACAATTGCTTTTAATTTGCATTTTTTTTTGTTTATTTCTCTTTCTTTTTGTTATTTTCCTTTTCATTACATTTTATTTTATTTCCATCAAACTGTTCCCATCTCAACCTATGAATTTTCTCTACCTCATCCAGCTGGGGAGCTGTGTGGGTGGAGTGAACGAATGACTGTGTGGTGCTTAGTTGCAGGCTGGGGTTAAACTGTGAGGCATGTTTTTCCATTATTTGAATAATGCTTTAAAGAACTGAAGTATAAGCTAAGTGTAACAATAGCCTCTGAAACATCAGCTATATACATTTGCTTTAATTACAAAATTAGAAGTTTTGTTCTATCATAATATAAATTACTTATGGAAAGAAATAGGTAAATACTTGCTTAGAATGTAAAGAGGAATAAATTTTTTGTTTGGTTTTGTTTTCTGTCAGACAAGACACAAGTACTTAGGACTTCCCCCGTGTTTTTAAGTTGAGTACATCACGTAGGGACAAGTACATCTGAAACAAAGAAATGATGTGAGACTGTAAGAAAGGTGTTGGTTTCAAGTCACATCAGATCAGCATTTGGCTTGGGGAGGGCACAGAACTGCTAAGCTCAGGAGCTGAATCTGAACTTTTGCCCTCTGATTTACTGTGCAGCTACACTCCTTCCTGTGCAACCACCACTCCTCCTTGCTTGCTAGTGCTGCAGCATCCCATGTGTGTCCTTCTTGCCCAGGGAGCAAATGCCTGTACATCCTGAACAGTTGTCTGTTCCTTTTCATTGTAGCAACAGCAGCTCTCATTCATTTTCCAAGGTTGCCAAACTGCTGTTTTAAGAGGAGGAGAGGCTGTAAAGCTGGTACTGTTGCTATCTCAAGGAAGGAGGAGAAATTTGTCTTCTGAAGCAAATAGCGTCCTGTACAGGGAGAACAGGGTAGCATATCAACCTCAGTGGCTGCAGCAGCAGGACCCTCTTTTTGTGGGATTGTGCAAACAGGAAGTAAGTGTCACTGCTTGAACTGTTTCTCAAACTGCTTTCCGCATGGTGTCTGAAGAAAGCCATGTGGAAGCTTTCAGTCCAGCTGGCTAGTGGGGCCACATGCTAGAGCAATTCAGATAGTTTACAGAGTGGAAATAAATGCTATTAAGATAAAAAATATAGTTGTGTTATTACAGACCTGTGAAATCATTCATGTATCTGGGATCCTGGATAAATCATTGCCAGAAATCTGTTATTTGCAGATATACCTCTTTTTTTTTTACCATACATTTTAAAATATGTTTCTTTTATACAGCTGCCACTGGAGACATGCCAGCTTACCAGATTCGAACTCCCACTACTACCTTACCTCAGGGAGTGGTTATGGCAGCTTCACCAGGGACTTTGCACAGCCCTCAGCAAATGGCAGAAGAGGCAACACGCAAGAGAGAGCTAAGACTTTTGAAAAATAGGTAAGACTATATAGTAATTCATAGTCAGTGTTGCAAACCACTCTCCCTCCCCCACAAACATTATAACAAAGTTTTCTCCTTAAGGTCATGAGTACTGCCTATAATTGATGAAAGGAAGGCAGGAAATTCTTTGTCAGTCATCCCATGTCCTTCTAGCATAGAGTATTGGTTGTTAACTCCGGAAGATTAGAGTTGACCTTATAGCCATGGATTTTTAGTTTGAAAATATTAGGTGATTCAGAAATCAGTATCAGATAATTTTTGTGATAATCCAGAGTTACACTTTTCGTTGAATTTTACTTCCTGTCCTCTCCCACTACTGACAGTAAAATGACCAATAGGGCCTTTTTAATTTTAAAGCATCCCAGCAAAGAATTGGTTAGGAAAATAGCTGAGGATCTCATTAGCAGCTGTCCATTAATGATGCTGTGAAGAGGACTTATTCAAAGATGGAATGATAATTATAGACTTTGCTAAATAGTTGACTGCTGGGATGAGATACTTTGCAGTGGCCCTGTCATTTTGTGAGGTATATTGTGTGAAGTTGCTGTATATTTTTTAATTAGTTGTCATGGACTTGACTGAATGTTGTAAATGTCAGTCTTTCTCTGTGCATTCTTCTTACTGTTCCTAGGGGAGTCTGTCTTTTTAAAATGTGTAGCCACCTCTGTCACTGGCAGATTAATAGTAGAAATAGTCTGCTCTGCAGATCTCTAATACACTGCTTAGCCACTTGTCTTATAATTGAATTAATGGTATTGCTTTGCTCTCATGCCTGTCCTTTATTTTAAATTACTTATGAGGATTGCTGCATTGTTGTGCCTCCTTTTTGTTTCTTCTCTCTTCAGTTTTAAAACTAGTGCCTATGCTATAGCTCATAATTTGCTAGAATGTTAGCCTCTCACAATTTGATCGTTTATCATGTTCCAAGGTGGTAAAGGAGAACTCCCAGTATTTTTAATATTTCTTCTGGAATTGAATGCTTGTTTAGTCACATGCTTCTGACCCCACTAGCCAAAGTGTTTAGCTCAAATATTAGAGACTTTTGAGCAGAACTACAAAAATGGCTTCAGGCTATCATTTGCCAGCAACAAAATCCACAGACTCATGTGGCTGAAATGTGCTCAGGCAGCCAGTTCTGAAATGCTAATCAATTTTATTTGTTTGGACTTAAATTGTACTGTACATTGTTACAGCATGCTGTAAGTTTTTATCTTCATGTAAGCTTGGCATCTAGTTTTTATCTGAAGAGAGTAGTGTTATGTTTGTGTTTTTCTGAAACTATATTCTCTGGGTTTGGTTTTGAGATTTTGATGGCAGAAGACAGTGCTCCTGATAAACACAAAGTAGAATGTGACTGGAAGAAAAAATGCTGCTTTCCATCCTAATGTTTAGTACAATACAAATCAATACATCATCATTTACTCCCTGTTTTTCTCAATTCTTTTGTGTATTGGTTCCATCTTTGTATTTGGTGATGCTGGATGTGTTTCAAGTTCTAGATGTTTTGGATTATATTTTAACTATGTTACTGCTTTTGGCTGTTATCCGATGTTCTGTTTGTGCAATCCAGCAGTTGTTGGTGGTGGTGGTTGTTACTGTAGAACCACAGGGATTGCAGGTAATTGCATTTATCCAGTCTTTGCCATATTGTGGCTGTTCCTGTAGTTATTTGCCTTGTATTGGTTCCAGGGAAGCTGCCAGAGAATGTCGCAGAAAGAAGAAAGAATATGTCAAATGTCTTGAAAATCGTGTGGCTGTGCTTGAAAACCAAAACAAGACTCTCATTGAGGAACTCAAGGCCCTCAAAGATCTTTATTGTCATAAAGCAGAATAACTGTCTTTCATTTGGACCTCCTTTATTATGAACTTTAATCAAGGCATGAGAGGAAGCAATTCTACAGATTGCCATATGAACTTGAGAAAGAGACACTTGAGGCCCTTGTGGAACCCAGTTTTGCTTAGTGTTTTCAGACTGATTTGGGAGATATTCCAAAATTTGGAATTCTGTCATAGTCTCCATACTCTGCTGAGCTTTCTAATGGCATGCAAATGGCTTTTTTGTTTGCACTTTTTACTTCTGCTTTTTGCAGGGAAGCTGCTAAAGAATGTCGACGTCGGAAGAAAGAATACATAAAATGTCTGGAGAGTCGTGTTGCAGTGCTAGAAGTTCAGAACAAGAAACTTATACAGGAGCTTGAAACCCTAAAAGACATTTGCTCTTCCAAAACAGATTAGTAAAAATATTTATTATACTGTGAACTAAGATATGTCCAGTTGCTTTGTAAGACAATACATAGCCAACATGACTTACGGCTTTCTCTTTGTGTCATTTATAATATATTCCAACTCCTAACATTCCTGAATGCTTTCCTGCTTTTTGTCAATTCATAGCTCTAATTTCAGGTTTTTCATGCACCATCGTTCTGTCTCCCAAGGAGCCAAATGCTAAAAAATATAACAAAGTAAAAAAGTGCATAATTTCTAAGAGCTGTTTCTTTGCCATATATTTACATATTACTTTTTACATGTTACTGAGTGTCCTGCACATTCAAAATATTTTGCAATTGTTTTAAATGAATCATAAAGATACTGCATCCAGTAATACAAGAAAATCAAACAACCCAAGGTATCTCAGGAAAGAGTTTATAAAAGAATGTTATGATTATATGTATGTACTAGCATACTAGCCTACAGATGATTTTATGGCATATTTTTATATTAGTTGCTTTGTGGAAAAAAGTATTGTATTGCTGTCACTGAGTGCCATGGTTGAAGATAGTTTTTAATAGAACCATGTTGTTTAACCTGTGTAGTGTCTGATTTCCTTTAAAAACCTGGTTGAGATGCTTTAAAATCCATGAGTATCTGAAAGAAGACAAAGGGAAAAAAGCACAACTAAGCTCATGACATGATGCTAAGTATATTGTAAATACCTGTAAGAAGTTCTCTGTTATGTGGCTGCTATTTACTTAAATTTTCTGTAATCTGCAGAATACTTGATTCACTGGAGGTCTATATGTCAAAATTTAAATATTCATCCTGAATACTTCCCATTCTAGACCTGTAGATAGTTGCCTGTAGAGAATGAAGATTGAGTTCTTTCCACAATTTCAGCAAACTACTGAGTGGTGGTCAAGGTGTCCTAAGGAAGGAAGCTTTCCAATAAGTGACTATTTGCTGATTGACTGAGTTCTGGAGTAGCCTACAGATGAGATCTGAAGAGTTTTAATATAAACCCATGTTTAAACCAGATTACAGCTCTCATAAATGCAGTATGTGCCAACTTTCCATTGTGCTTTGAAAAAACTAGTGTATATGCAAAGTTGCTTCTGGGTACTTTTTAAATTCAGGAGTGACCTAATTGTTTGGCCAGTACAGTCTATGAGCAGAGTATTTGGGAGCTTTGTTGGAACAAATAGCTTTACTGATGTGGTAGGAAGAGAGGCCTGTTTCCTACTTAACTGGCTTTACTGAGGGTGTGTGTGTGTGAGAGTGTGAGTGTGTGGAAGGGGAGGAAGGATGGAATCATACCGAAGTCATTGAGACTTCCTAATTTAATTTAAACTCAATTTGCATTTAACCCTCTTCACTCTGACCCTGTTGGGTGGGTTGATTTATGTATCTGGTTTTTTCTTCTTTCCTAAATTTCTTGAAATACACAGGATAATTTCCTTGAATATTTTGAAAATCCCACTAAGTACCTAAGTTGACACCATTTGTAAGAAGAGGTATTCTCTCTCACTTCCTGCAGCCACATCAGTTGATTGAAGGAGGTAACAAGATACCTCTGGCCTCTAAGGCTCTGATGTAGGTTTGGAACAAAAGTAAAGTAAACTTTGAAATACCTTCTTCACTGTGAAAATACATCTGAAGTGCTAAGGTCAGCAGAAGTCAAAGGTTCTGTTCAGGTTGGACAGGCTGAATGCAGTCTGCAGGTCCATGTTGCAGCCTCTGTAGTGCAACAAGTAAGTTGTTGTGGCTCTGTCACTCTGTCACATGCAAAGTCAGTTTTCTGTTACAGGTAGGCATTGCTTCTGACTAACAAGGGATTTGGAAACTTAAATAGAGAGAAAATTGTGTGTGTGTGTGTGTGTGTGTGGTAGATATGTCTCCAGTAAAAAGTCCCCTTTATCTTCACAATAGTATCTGGTACTAACTACAGTTAGAAATTTGATGGGAGGAATCCTTGTCTATTCCACTGTGTAGTTTATACTCATTTCTTTACTAGTGGAATCATAGAATGGTTTGGGTTGGAAGGAACCTTTAAGATCATCTGGTTCCAAACCCCCATGCCATAGGCAGGGATGCCACTCACTACTAACATGTTGCTTACAGCTCCATCCAACCTGGCCTTGAATGCTTCCAGAGATGGAGCAACCACATCTTCACTGAGACACTTGTTGAGTGCTAATTTCTGAGTAAAGATTTCTTTCCTAATATCTAATGTGAATCTCTCCTCTTTATAACAATTGCCCCTTGTCCTGTCATTGTCTACCTGTGTAAAAAATTCTCTCCTTCTTCCCTAGCCTCCTGTTAAGTACTGAAGGGCTCAGTGAGATCTCCCTGGAGCTTTCTTTTCTCCAGGATGAAATAGCCTAGCCATCTCAGGCAGTTCTCATTGCAGAGGCGCTCCTACTCTGTGATTATGTTTGTGGCGCTCCACCAAACCTGCTCTAACAGGTCCATGGCTTTCCCGTGCTGGGGCCCCCGGAGCTGGATGCAGCACTGCAGGGGGAGCCCTGCCAGAGCAGAGCAAAGGGGCAGAATCCTCTCCCTGACCTGCTGACCACCCTGCTTTGGATGCAGCCCAGGATGGACTTGGCCTTCGGGGCAGCAGGCACATACTGAAACACTGATGGATGTGTTGCAGGAAAAAGGCCTTTTCAATACAATATTATTCTTTATAAAGAAACAGCAAGTGAATCTCAGTTGGTTTATTACAAGAGAATTTGAGCACTGCCCAAGTTTTGATTTGGCAGAGCTAAGAGTTTTGTTTTTTCATTATCAAGAAAACAGGCCAAAAAAAAAGGTGTTTTTTTCCTTCCTGTTAGAAAACTGCATTTCTATTGTATGAAACTCCTTTCTTGCTGGAACCACACAACTGCAAATTTCAAGATAAGACAGCTAGAGGATTGGCCTTGGAGTGAAAGTGTGTGTACACAGGCCTGCATGGATTTAATTTTTTTTTCAAAATAGATTTTCATGTAGCTCAGGTAAAATAGTCTCTTGGAAAATATCTTCAGCTTCCTAGACTTGTGGGTGGTGAGGAATGTAATAGTCAACTTCCTCTTAAGGTACAGCTTTGAGTCATAGCTGTTTCCCTCTTTAAGCAGATGTGCA
Source organism: Vidua chalybeata (assembly GCF_026979565.1). Classification (NCBI taxonomy): domain Eukaryota; kingdom Metazoa; phylum Chordata; class Aves; order Passeriformes; family Viduidae; genus Vidua; species Vidua chalybeata. Next base: position 13,357,212 of record NC_071530.1, on the reverse strand, counting down.
AAAAGAAATCTCTATAGACTACCCAGACAGATCTCTCTGGACTCTCTAGAACAGCTTCAGCTGTTTTGGCCAGTGAAGAAAGGGATTAAAATAAGTATGTTGTATGAGTGGGTGTGGATTTAGCTTCTTTGGGAGGACTTTTTGATTGTTATTCCCACAGATTTTGCTGTTTGCAAGAATAATTGCAGATTTTTTTTTTCTGCACTTATGCAGTCCTGAGGAGTGCAAGTTGTCTTCTGCTTGGTTTTCCTTCTGTTCTTGTCACACGTAATTGCTGATCTGTACTGGTACCCTGCAGACATCAGTGTAATAGCTAAATTCAGTGTGATCTTTTTCTGAATTAAATATCACTTCAAAGAAAACTAAGGGGTCTGCTCAGCTTCTAGTTTGGATTGACTCATTTTGCCCACAGTTTTTTCCTGTTTCATCCCCTTGGTATTTAGTGTGTGGGTGTGTACAAGGCAAGACTGTATTGAGTGTTGAGCTGTTAAGCAGCTGACAGAAGTAACTGCCTTTTGGTTGTCAGCCTTTTTGTAGAAAACATTGTCATGTGGGGAGAGGGTCTAGGTTTTTTTGAGATTTTTCTTAAGGCACTATGAGGCCCTTGTGGATGAGAATAACAGTGATCTCATTATTCCAGCAAAAGTGTTCTAGTATTTGCTTGATTTAATAATTGAGGAAAATAATTTAGGTAAATTCTAGAGCAATTTGATAGTCTGTCATGCCAACTGGAAATGGCAGGTAGCAAAAATCAAATTATTCTTCTGTGTCTAATGAATTTCTAGTCTACTTTCTCAGGTTTCTATTTTTTTCTTAATTCTGAGTTAGAACTTCCTTCTTGCAACAGGGTTGCTCTATACAGTATGAAGCAAAAGCTGTGTATATGCACAAAGTCTGAGAGAGAGTAGTGTGTGAGTTGAGTGCTGCATGTAGACAGAGGCAAAAAAAACTTCATTGTATTCTGTGTGACTTGAATGGAAAAAACAGTGAAGGAAGTGTCTTTGTTATGGTAACTGCTGAGCTTTTTCCTCTCTTTTAATAGCCTTTGTCAGTGAAATCAGGTGTGATTAATACATCTCTTGAATGGAGTTATGGCTATAAAAATGTCACAATTCAAAAATCTGGTTATCTAGCCAGGTCATTGTTTTTGTTTTGTGGCTTCAAAAATACAATTTCGAAACAACCTTGAATGAGGCTCTTAATATTCTCACTTTCGTGATTCTCCCCTCCACTCCTTCCCAATGTAGTTGTACTCACACCAGGTAAAAGCTGCTGCAGAGTTGTTTAACAAGCTCTGTCTGGACCAAGGGGGTTGTTTTTTTCTAAAATAATTCTCTTAAGGATTTTTTTTCCCCTAAGCAAAGTATTTATCACATTTCTAGCTTCCATTAATTCTTACAGAAGTGAGAGAACTGAAAACACATTTTTAAGTTTAATGCATACTGAGGTGTTTTGCTTGATGAAGTTGATTCTGAAGATCTAGATTCTCCAGGATCCTGGTTATGTGAACTAACAGCTTTCTGAAGTTTGTCAGTTGGCATACAAACAAAAAGATGCTGAAATCCTTGACACCTCTGCATTTTTACCAGTGAAGTTGTCAGTTACTTCAAAGATCCAGACACGGGCCTGGAGCTGCAGCATTCATGACAAGTGAGCGGCCCAAATCTGTTTAGATCTTCAAAGCAGACATTGTTCTTTTTTTCTCATTTGAGGCCTGATCTAATTAGCTTTTCTGAAGTGTGTCTATTGGAAATGGTCCTAAATGAAATACAGCCACAGAAAAACAGGGAAAGTTAGGATAGATTGAACAAAGTGTTTGAAAACAGTGCTGTTACAGAGTATAACACAAGCAGCTATTTTAAGTTTGGATGTGTTGCTGTTTATTTTTTTAATTTCTGTATTTTTTGTGTAAAAGCCCCATTGGTCTATGTAGGAATCAGAGCTCTGCAGCAGTGAACACAGGATGAAAAGTGTTAACATTTCAAAATCAGTTCCACTTTCTTTTGTTGTATCTTCTGTAAATTTTTATCTACAGCTCTCTCCCTCGTACTATCAGACCTGTTCCATACATTCTTTGTTCTTTCTCATTGATGATTTTCATTTTCCTGAAATACTAATATTGTTTCCTGTGAAATGACAGTTGCTCATGTTTGTATCGCATTTCTTCTAGTATGTTTTGAATCTGGTGGTCAACAGCAATTAAAGTTCATAGATGTGTCAAAGATCTCTCAAAAGTTCTTGAAAATAGGGAGTTAGCAATGGAGGCATGGGCTTAGTACAGGAGAAGTTGGAATGTAAGTCTTTTTAGATTCAAGAAAACTTTCTGGGAATTCTTTCCTATTAGCTTCCAGAGAATTAATTCACTGATTGCCCATGAACCATAGAAAGTGAAGTTTTGTTGCTAACAACTATTTGTATTTTTTGGAGGATATTTGAATGTCTGTAGATTGTACTATATTTGTTTAAAAGCACAGTTTGTTTATAGACAAAATGTATTTTATTAAAAAGCTTGAATACCTTCCAGACCTAAGTTGTTGGGTCTGACATTGTTTTCTGTGTCTTCAACGAGACAGTGGTAGTTGAATAAAGGAGAGTACAATGTATCCTGATAAAATACTTGCTGGATGCTCCCCCAGATTGAAACAGTTACTGACACACTTTATTTTTTTTCTCTTACCCACACTTCAGCTAGGCAAATATGTTAAAAATAGATTGATTTTGAAGTACACTCTTTGCAAGAAAAAATATCCACTGGCTATACTGTTACATTGAGTAGAATATGATAATTCTACTGAGTAGAATATAATTCAGTCTTAAATTTGAAATGCTGGTGATTTCTGACCTTCTGGGTAAAGTTCAAAGCAAAAAAGACACGATTTTTTTCCAGCTGTTTTAGAGTGACACCTTGTGGAGTATAAATGTCTGGACTTTATTTTCAAACTGATAAAGCAGCCAAAGGATGTTCAAAAAGTAGGCAATTTCTTGTATCCTATGGGGGAGATTTGGTGGGGGGTGGGGTGTTGTGTGGCTGTTGTGGACAGAAACTCATTTTTCCTGCTGTTCCTGTGTTAACATGTATTTAGAAATAAGTGATTTAAAATGTGATAGCCTTTCAAGAGGAAAAAAATTATATTGACAGTTTTTCAATTTATAGTCTCTCTGATTAATAGTCCCATTTAATGAAAGACAAAATGGGAATTATTTAATTTTGATTTATAATAATAATAATACTTATCTAAATGCTATTGCAAATACTGCTTTTGAGGCACAGTTGTTATTAATTCTAGATCACAGAAATTAAATACAGTAAAAAAGCTAAGTATCTTTTGAGATATAGTGATGTGAAGGGAAAATGAAATAATGCAGCTTTAATCCTGGCATAAGGAAATATTCTGGAAATGGAAGGGAGAAGTAAAAAGGGGGAATGTAGAACACAGGAAAAGGTAAAGACAAAGTAATGAAGAAAATAATTCTTCAGGATAGATAGATTCTACTTTTCTAATAAATTGCACAGTTCTGCATTACCAGCATGACTATATAGCATTCTGTCTCCCACAGACACATCTGCAAGTGGCCATGTGGACAGTTCATATGTGTGTTTTTCCACAGCACCTGTGAAGTGGGTGAACTGAGCACCTAAACAGAATTTTTTTTGACTCTTTCAAGAGAATTAGCCAAATACATGAGATGTGATGTCAAGATCTAGAACAACAAATGCTTTTGCATATGGTAAGTTTATAGGCCTATTCTATGAAAAATGAAAATATATGTGGTTTGGGAACTGTTGTTATTAAGAGATTAAATTAAATATTTATATAATTTGACAATTAAGCCAGCTACAAATGCCATGCAAATTTTTCTCCCAGACCAAAATATTAACTTGGTAACAGTTAAGTTTGTGTTTTAACAGAGACAGTCTGAAGGGGGTCAGTATCCACTTTTACTGTAGTGTATGACTGCAAAGCTTATAAAACTGATTTGCTCTCCCAGCTGTTTTCAGTGTAGCTGTTTTGGCCAGTGTTAGATCTCGTTGTGTATCTCTTCCCCAGACTGGAGCATTCCTGAGGGGACAAACATTATGCTCAAACAACATCTCATGCTGTTCGAATAGATCAGTTGGTTTCACAAAAAGTCCTTCTGTTTCCAATTTATACACACCCTCACACCACCCCACTTCCAAGAAGGAAAGAAAGAAATGTTACATTTCTTTAGCCAGTATTTTAGCCCTGGAAAAATCCTTAGGTCTTCTGTTTGGTCTCCCACTTGGCCATTAGTTCCCTAAGGATCAGAAATGGATTTGCTGTCATAACCCAGCTGCATACTTTTACGAACAGCAGAGGTCCCATTGTGCAGCTTGGAAAGGTATGAGCAGAGAACAGAAAGAACTCATGCAAATATGCACAGCAGCAAATATGCACTCGTGCAAATATGCACACCTGCAGGCTCAGGTCAAGAGACATCTCTAGAGATACATTTCTACCAAATCTCCTTTGTAAATGACTGGCAAAAGAACCTCTGCTTTCTACTGCTCATGTGCCCAGAACCACATATAGGAGAATTTGCTCAAGTTATTAATATTTCTGGAAGTATCACTTTTTATTGGCTCCTTTTAGTTTGTTTTTCAAAGTGTTTTTTTTTCTCAGAGCAATGACTCTTCTAGCAGAGCCTAGCTGCCTCTGGGTAACAAAGTTCAAGTTTGATTTTTTCTCTAGCAAGATGGTCAGCTTCCACCTGTGGCAAGGGAACTTGTTATTCTTTTTAATGCACACTAAGGGAACAGCTATAGAAATGTCCAAGAGCTTTTTCAAGTGTACCAAGGAAAAATAAAGGCATATGCTCAAACTTGAAGGAAGGAAAAGCTTCCTTCAAGCAAGAAGAGGGCACTCCCATAATAAAATTATCAAAGCTCTACTCTGAAGTTTCATAAAAAACTTTAAGTCTGGCCAAAGCATTTCCTCACATACTCCTCTGCCCCCTGCAAAGGTTTTGAAAATACAAAATATAACTGTCCAGCCAGTCTAAAGAATCTGAAAGATTCAGTTTACAGCAGATTATGTAAAAAATCTGATTCTGATGCCTGCCTCCACTGAAATTGTAAGTAAATAAACCTAGTGCTTTCATGGTTTCATTATGCACTGCAGAACAACTATATTTAGGACAAAGGAAAGCATGACTAACAGTGTCCACATAAATTTTGATTAGGATATGGGGTAGTCTTGTCTGTCTGAATTACTCTTGGAAAAATCTTCATAGCTAAAATTACTTAAGTACAAGGATTTATGCAATTGCATGAGAGAAATTATGTATAGATCAAACAGAAAATATGAGTCATTAGTGTCACTTATGAATGGGACAATGGTTAAGTATGTAGGTCACTTTTTAGAGATTAGTTATCTGGGATCTTGAACAGATGCCCAGCAAAATGAAACAGACTAAATGGAATTCCTTATATAAAATAATCCTATTAAAATACAATATTAGTTTTGCAATAATGCAGAGAAGTGGTGTCAGGACAGCAGCTTTGTTTTAAAATACATACTTGATAAGGAAATAAGCCTGTCAAATGAATAGAATCATAAGGACAGTGGCTAAATACATTTTAAATGTGGTTAAAGGTTTTATTCCTAATTAATTCATCTACTTTGAATCTTTAGCAACATAAAGTATGATGAAAAATATTCAAAAATATCAGCTACAAGGAATGTAGCTGATACGTGATCAGGTATGACATTTAGGCCAAATGAGCAGGTTTTGTTTGCTCAAGTCAGTCAATAATTGTAGTAGAAAGCATAACTAGACCTTGTAGCATATAAACTACCCAAAAAAACCCACTAAGCCAGTAGATAACTGAGGCAAAATGAAGGAATATACTGCAACAAAGGGGCTGGAAAAAATAGTTGTGCCTACTGTCTTAGCTCAGTACTCCGTAGTAGTGGTACTAAATGAGTCTGGAGTGCTACAGCTGGTTCTACTTCAACGTTCCTGAAACTGAGTATGCCCTGTGATGAGAGAAGCAGACTTGCCTGAAGAGCAGAGTTGGTGCACAGCCAGAACTAGGCCTGCAGATTTACTTGTGCCTCATCACTGCAGAAGTGCTAGAGGGTGAAAACCTTGAAGAGTATCCCACATTGATGGTACCCAGGGGAACTGCAGTGGCATTTGTGAACCTGCTATGGGAAACAGCCCTATCTTAAGGACCAGATACTAAATGGTCCTGTAAATTGTTGCATGTCTAAACTTCAGATATCTGGTAATTTGATGTGTACAGTGTGTACAAGTTCTCGACACAATACATGACCACTTATATTAAATAGAGAAGTTCATATGAGTTAGATGTAGAAAGTTCCTCTCCTTTCTCCTGATTGCTTGAAGTGATACTTGTCTTACCTAACAATGATAATCTAAACTCAGGTATTTCTCTGCAGACTAGTTCTGTATTTCAGTGTGATGGCAGGCAGCATTTCCATAATGCAGTCCATAACTCTGAGGATGGAGTTACTTGCTCTTGCTGAAGTCCCTTTCCTTCCACTAATTAACAAACAGTTCGAGGGCAGCTAGGAATAGAGGACTGGGGTTTTTTTTGTTGCAGTTAAGCAAGATACACTCAACCCCAATGTTATAAATTCCTGATCCTTCCCAAGACAGATTAACTTTTATCTTGAAGAAAAAGTCCTCAGAGAAACAACTGTGGTAAGGAAGGGGAGATGGTATTATCAGAATAATGGTGTACAGACAGCAGACCCTGACCAGCATGGTACCTGAAGACTTCCCAGGAGAGGCGAGACTGAATGCTCTTTGGCAGAGGAGGAGTTTGATACATCTCCTACACATCGGGGACAGTGATCCTGATTCTGTGCCATAGAAGATGTGCCATGAGCATCTCAGGCATGGATTATGTCATTTTAAAGGGTAGTAATAGTTTTGTTGGCTTCATATGTCAAGTTTGATCTGAAAGTATGAAGTAGGTTTTGCAGCTAACTGAAAACCCTAATGGTATCAGGTTGTGTTAGGCATTCAGGTTAGGTTGACTGTAAGCAGCAGTTCTGTGAGCACTGAAAAAATTGTAGCTCTTAACAGGAGCAAAACTGTAGCCACGTCAGGAGCTCTTAAGACCGAGATATCCAAGTTCATTCACATCCCATTTTAAACAGCAAAACCTTGACTTCAGCAAAATCTGGCCTTGTTGCAGTATGCTTAGTCAAATATCATGTTCTCATTAATATTTCTATTTTGGTGAATTTGGATATAATTAAGCTTGAAGTACAGAGATAATCATGACCATTAAATACTAGATAAGGATTATTTTGTTTCTCTTTACTCTTCCTTATCAACTAGTATATTTTAACTTATTTAGCATTAAGTAAAAAATTATTTCTGAGTAGTTCCTAACCTTTTGAATGTATTGTAGAAATATTTTATAGATATTTACAGAGCTGAACAATTGTATAAGAATACAAGAAGGGCTTAAGCTAATGTGTGCCTCTGCAACTCTTGGGAATGAGTCAGCTATTCATTTGGAATTGAAAATACACAATCCCAGGAGGATATTATAAAGTGTTGTGGAGCTATTTTGTTAAAATTCATTGGATTTTTGTCAATAGTTAATTTTCAGCATTGTTATGTAAATGAGAATTCACTGTTACCTGTGAAGCAGTCTCAGAATAAAAACCCAAAATTCTTCACAAGATTTGTTTTTTCTTTTTCTTTGTTAGGGAGGTTTAAATTTGAACATTGTATATTGCAATAAAGTTCCCTGACCCAAATTTCTAGTCTAACCTAGATAGTTATTTAGTTTATGTGGGTTCCCAATGTCAACTTCAAAAGTTATGTTATTCAGATGAACAACATAAATTAATAATCAGTGCATATCTGAAAATGTTTGAAGATATTTTTGTCTTCATTTGCAGTACCATGTGCCACTGGTACTGGCTGACAGCTTTAGGACGTGTGATTTGTTCTCTGTGCAGACAGAAGAACAAATTTTTTGTTCTGTATATATGCTTTCATTCTTACCAGTACCTCACCAAAAAATCCTGATTTAAAGGGTTATGTTATATTATGGATCTTGCTTCTCCAGTTCTCTACACCTGGCCTGTTCAATCCCATCTGGAAACCAGTGGTTGCCTTAAGCTCCTGCAGTTTCTGTGCACCTTACCATTCCCTTTATGTAAATTGATTTCCATTAGGAGGTAGCATAGCAAAAGCTTTTAATTTTAATTCAACAGATCAGCTTGTTGAAATAGGACTGTTAAAATAATTATCCCTAAAAATGTGTGGTCCATATAGTTAAATTGCATATGTAATAGGGTTCCAACGCATATGTGCAGTAACTATAGACTTCAGGCTACTCAGATCAATGGTGAAAATAACAGTGGCATAAAGAGTTGCAAAACTGAGATCCTTATTTGCCAAAAAAGAGATGGAGATATATATTCCTTTCTCAGAAAATTGAACACAGATACTGAGTTAGTCTCCTCTGGCAACCTATCAGTACCTCAATACTTTCTTTAGCAATGTTTTTCCCTTTATTATATAAAGGAAATTGGTTAGTGATGAAGGCACTTGTCTCCTGCTATGGCCGGCTAAAAATACTTGGTCTGCAATGGAGTAATGTTTCAGTTCTTTTCTTATACTAAAAAAAAAAAAAAAAAACCCTAAACTCAAATTCAATATAAAACATCAGTGAAGGCTTCCTTCTTGACAGCCCAGGAGTGTGAAACCCCAGAAGGATTAGAACAACATTAAAGTTCACTGTGATATGTTCCACTGGTCTCTTCAGATCTGAAAAGACCAGTGGGTGCCATTTAACTTATATCCATGATGCCCATAATACAAGAAGAGAAGGTGCTTAGAATGCCTGCTCCTATATAATAATTCCTATACTCCCCATGGATATGTGATGAAGGAACAGGACTAAGCAATTCAAATGCATTTCAAAATAAGAGAATGAGCAAAACAGAATATCTCATGTGCACTTCTCTGTGCAATATACATTAAATGCTTGGAGCTTAGAGTAAATGTGTGTTTGATAATGCTTAGTTAATGGCATAATGCATCTCTCATGTTTACTTCTGTGACTTCAGAATCTCAAATCTTTGAACCTGTAACCTATTTCCTATTTCTACTATAGCCAATAAGATAAGGAATAAGATCTAAATACTACGCCAGTGGTGAAATCCTGATACTTCAGTCTGCTGCCTAAGTTTCCTGTCCAATGCTTGGGGATGACAGTCTTGCAAAGGAAATTCTGTAAATCACATTGGAGCTCTGCTGAGTTGGGTGGTTAGTGAAGATAGCACAGCTTTATTGTGCAGATGTTTGAGCTGAAAACAGCATTAGTTCCAGATCTTGTGTAGCAATACAATCTGAAAAAATGGAATCCCAGTTGTGCAACATTTCTCTTTCAAGCCTCATTAGAGAACTGGGTTTTGTGTTTATTCAGGCTTAGTGTTTTAATCCACTTGTTCTACAGGCAGATAAGGTCTTGCACCACTGGGGTCTGAGGGTTTGCATGCTATTCGTTATTTGTAAAAAATGCATTTTTACTTTGTAGGAGTGACTTAATTTTGCTTTCTTTGACTTTGTGCTGGCTTTGGCTGGGGTAGAGTTAATTTTCTTCACAGTAACTGGTATGTGGCTGTGCCTCAGACTTGTGGTGAGAGCAGTGCTGATAACACAGAGATGTTTCAGCTATTGCTGAGCAGTGCTGATACAGCATTGAAGCCTTTTCTGCTTCTTGTGAGGAAGATGGGGTGACACAAGAAACTGACCCCAGCTGACTGAAGATGTACATGCTGATACCATGACTCCACAGGGTGCCATTCTCTGCATGTAAAGCTGGGGGAAAAAGGGAGGGGTGGATGTTCAGAGCAATGGTGCTTGTCTTTCCAAGTCACCATCAGGTGTGATGGAGCCCTGCTGTCCTGGGGATGCCTGAAAAGCTGCCTCCCCATGGGAAGTGGTGAATTAATTCCTTGTCTGCTTTGCTTGCATGCACAGCTTTGGCTTTACCTGTTAAACTGTATTTATCTCAACCCATAAGGTTTTTTCACTTTTACTCTTCAAATTTGTCCTGTATCCCAACATGAGGAGAGTGAGGCTGCATGGAGCTGAGCTGTGGGTTGGGTTTAAACCATGACAGACTTGTTAGCTAAGTACAGAAATGAGGCAAAGCTCACTTTAAATGTGTATTCCCCAGAGAGCTGCCCTAAAAACAGGATGAAGACCGGAGGTGGTGGACTCCCATGCATACAGGAAAGGACTGGGATATGCCTGAGTCAGGATTTATGTCCCAGGGCTGTTGGCAATCCTGTGCCTTATGCAGATTCCAAGTTCTGCAGCAGAAGCTTGACAGTGGAGGTAGGAATTGTTTCTCTATTAAGTTACATTTATAGACATTCCAAAATTACACTTGCAAATGGACAATTTTTTTCTTGAGTATACAGATACAATAACTAAGACAGCCACTACTCATCACTGTATGTATTGCAGGTGAGAGAAGCTTCAAAGATGTAAATGATTCTCAAATGCATAAAATAGAGGTACTAAAAAGGGCCTGTGTCCCTCATTTGAAAATGAAAAGTGTCCCTGGAATGCCTTGACAGAGAAAAGAATGTAGGATTTCCCAGACTTCAGGAGCAAGAAAAAGCAAGAATACTTGATATACACAGCGAATATAAAATGCTGTAAACTTTACAGGAAATGTGAAAAATCAATGTACATAGAGATAGCAGCCATATGACATGGGCAATGCATTAGTCCAATAGGAACATATCTGGATCTAGAAATCATGGACACAATCTGAAAAACTTTGGCCTCTGCCTATAAAAATATTTCCAGCTGAAGTTCCAGATATGTACAGTAAAAGGTAAAAGAAATGTTTCTGTAAATAAAAGTATTAATGAGATATGTGGAACAATACACAAGTACCTTTATCTCAAAAATGCTCAGAACTAAAACTGCCCATTCCTAACCTAGACTTCAAGAAATTAAGGAATATTTTTTCTTTTATTTCAGAGAGAATTCAGTAAACTTTGAGACAGCTGCAAGGAAGCTAAGACTTAATTCTTCCAGGTTATGCTTGTTCTCCAAATGTGTAAAAGTTAGTTTCCCAGGACCCTCATGCCAGTGCTTCACATATAAATAATACTCTATAATCTCAAAGGTGTTAGGAAGCACCGAGAGAGCCTTGCATTTGTAGGCCCTTCCTCAAAGGGTAAATCACCTCAAATTTATTATAATTTGTTATATCCTGATGTAACATACTTTTGTTGGTTTTGTGAAGGTAACAGCCAGATAAAATCCTTCTCAATCTTTCTCTATTAGCTCCTCTTATGTTCAAGTAGATTGCTAGAAGTCAAGATTAGCATGACATCACAGCTTTGGAAGTAGAATCACATAGCTTGCAGTTTTCACATGTCTAACTAATAGTAAGTTGGAGTGGGTGAGTGATTGTGCAATAACTGTTAATATTTTCTTTTTGAGAAGCGGCATGAAAAGAGATTAAGTTTCACTTGGCTATATAGCCTCATTTCCATGAAAATTGTTATTTTGTCAAAAAATATATAACTCCTCCTTTGACAGAACATTACAATTCTAATTTTCCTTTGGCACAGCAGAAAACTTTGCATCTGTTTCTTAAAAATATATTTCAAGTATTGCACCAGCAGAGACCCAGCAACTGTGCTTGTGAAATGAGGTAATTAAAAATTATTATTTCCAGCATGATAGGTAAATGTAACAGATTAATAAAAAGCCAGTGCTGGTTTTAGTATCTGTATTACATATTTCTGGTTCTTGGTCTGTGCTCAGCAATGCTGTCTGATGTTCTAGGTTCTTGAAGTGGAAGCAAATGATATAACCAAAACAAAGAGAAGAGCACAGTGGAAGATTTCAGATAAAACTGCTGAAGCTACAGTTGTCTGGCACTAGTCAAATTCACATGATTAAAAATCCCCTCCTGCTTTTATTTCAGCATCTTAGAAAAAACATTGAAATGTCCTGCAAAAGCAACTGGCAATATAGGAGTAGTGATAGGGGGGATTCATGAAGAATACATTTGCTCTTGGAGATGATTCCCAAATTTAGGCTGCTGTCTCAGTCACTTAAGCCCCTTGAGTGAGCCCATGACCCAGAAAAACAGTCCTATCTTTCCCCAGTCACGTATTTCCACTGCTTCTCCTGAGCCGGTAAGAATGTTAGCACAATTACATGGTAAGCTGGGTTAGAGAGTAGCTGAAAACTTTGCCTGATTAACTTCAAGCAGAACAGGCTGATTGAGTTTCCTCTATGGCCATACAAATAATGATGTGGGCAGGGGGGAACAGACATGATCCTGCATGTGGGAGATCAGGACAGCTGGTTTTATCACAGTGAACACATGATTCAGAATGAGTGTCAATATATCTTGTGGTTTTGAGGACAGGAATATAAAAATTGGAAAACTATCATTAGGGGCAGCAAAAGTTCCCAACTGAGGTGCATAGCGAAGGAATTGCAGACAAGGCTTTTCCTTCCTCTGGTTATGTGCTGATCCCATGGAAAGGAAAGGGGGACAGTTTTTTGTCTTTCAGTGTTGGCCATTTTGAAATACTTTGTGTACCATTAGTAGGATCTGGAAGAAGTTCTGCATATTGGATGCATCTGTGGTAAACTGAGATTTTCAGTGGTGCAAGTGAAAATTAGACTGTTGGATCTTGTTTACTTTCACTGGAAAGGAGGCCTTTACCTCCAAAGCTCAGAGTGGCAAGAAACCCTTCTGAAATTATTCTTGTACATTTGTTCAAGTGTTGCAGTCATTGGGCCAAAGTGATTTGACTCTCCTTGGGATAGACTCTACTGTGCAGTTTTTAGTGATGCTCTATTCTGCAGGGGCCACTGACACATTTACTGCTTTGATGGCACCTGCAAAATTGTACATTAAGTTTAAGCACATCTAAAAGCAGGATATTTTCAAGAGTGAGCACTTGCAGTGAGACAGTTAACTCAGTGGTTGTATTTCTGCTTCTCCCAGTGGTTGTTCTGGGAAGTTTTGTTCTGCAGAGCTGGTTTAGGTTTTTTGTTTTGTTTTTGGCACTTTTAAAAACTCTTATCAATGGGATTGTGCATGATTAAGAGTATAGATCTAATTCAAAGAGTCTGTGGGCCCTAATGCTCTAGATGAATGATAGAAAATTTATTTTGCATTATGTAATGTATAATTTTTTTTCTCCTTTTGTTTGCTACATTGTGGCCAGCAGCATGATTTATCCTGAACCTAAACACTTTGCCAACACATACTTGATTAGAAATATTAGACAAGACACATATTTTAGCTATGTAGGCAATCCCATACCAGCTGTGAATTCTTAAGATAACTCAGTCTGAAGAACTGGGAAAATTATGAAACCAATTAACAGGCTCAGACAAAATACTGTATTATGCTTATGGATAATCCACAATATTAAACAGTGAGATGTATCTTTGTCTTATTTTGGACAAAGACAATTAAGGTTGAGGTTAGAGACTTTGTAAGCTTGAATACATAATTAGAGTCCAAACATTGCATTTCACTGGTCTTTAAGGGGCAGCTGCAAATATCTGACCTGAATTGCCTAAGCACTCCAAATAAGGAAGTTTGCTTTGTAATATTGTTGCATCCCGGAGTTTGGGTTTAGATTAGGGTTTTTAATTTATGTTAAAATAAGTCAAGTGCTGTAATCCCGCGTTTCCCCCGCGTTGTTCCCCCCCGCGGTTTCTGGCCCCATGTTGCCCGCTGCCGGCTCTTACCCCTGTGCCGCTCCTGTAACCACCCTGCCGTCCGGCCCCGGGAAACCCCGTGCTGGCCGCCCCGAGCCACACGGTCCCGCTCAGCCCAAGGCTCGGTGCCCGCCCCTGCGGGGTTCTCTGGTTGGTCGCTGTTGCTGACGTCACCGCCACGGCAGCCGCCCCTATTGGCCGGCAGGCCGTGGATCCTCTCGCCCCGCCCCTCTATAAAGCCCTATCCCGCCGGCAGTCAGGCGCCATTTGCTCCCATGCGAGTGCCGGGAGCGGTCGCGTCTTTCCATCGAACCGCGCCACGTGACCAATAAACCGTTCCTGCCAAGCACGGAGTAAATGGACAAATTCCTTCCTCTTTGCCGGATCCCTAGCGCACGGTAACAGAGACTGGTCAGCCCACGCGCCCGAGACACGGAGCCGTGTCCGGGAACCCGCGGCAGCAAACCCCGGCAGCACGTGGAAGCTACGCCACAGCCGGGCTCCCAAGAGCCGCGTGCAGCCGGGGAGAGCAAAAACCCACGCCGCATAATATAGTACCAAATTTTAAAATTCATGTAACTCACCCAGCATTAGAAATTATTTTAAATGAGAGATTACAGAAACAAGTATTTTTCAATGTGTTTTTGTCATTTATTGGAAAGGTCATGCTGCAATTTTAGGAGTTTTACTACAAAATTTGAAGAAAATGTGCATATGCTTTTAGACAGCTATTCTGTGTTACACAAGATACTTTTCTGGTTTTCAAAATGAATTTGAGGAGGTCTTTCTTTTCTGTTTGGAGCTAAGCTTATCTAGAGGGCTACAATTTATAGTCATATCTTGTTATATGCTTTTATGTATTCTTTAGACCTTAATTGTCAAATAATGTGACAGTTCAAAGTTCCTGGAATGTAAAATTCTGGTGTCTCTAAATAATTTCTAGTTAAGTAGCTTTAAAGTAAAGAGACACTCATCACTGAATTAATCGGTGTTATAGAAATGTCACATGCATGAGCACAACAGAAATACGCTGCAATAAACCTGGTGATGCAGTGAGCTGGACCCAAGAAAATACCTGTTTTAATGCACTCACTTTATTTCCTGAAGCAGTCCCTAATGGGCATTTTTTGAGTGACAGCAGAGGACACTTGGGCGAAGTGTTAGCTGAAGAGTTCCAGCACTGAAGGGTAGCATTAACTTTGAATGAAAAACAGCAAGCTAGTTCCTTACTTGAGATAAAAATGTCTTCATTAATTATATTCTCTTTAATTTGAAGTATAATTCAAATTGACTAGATTCTTCCCAATGTTAGTCAGCAGTTTCCTACAGAAATGGCTGTGCTGAGTTCCCTGTTTAACCATACATTGCCAGATGCAACTGCAGGTCATGGGGCCTGCTGGCTGGTCAGCTCCTGAAATTCCAGAGCTGCCACAAGGGCTGCAGGACACCGAAAACATATAATAATTATTTCTTCATTAAAAGTTTAAAAAGTATGGCTCATTTTGCCTTTTGATTATTTAGAATACTTGTACGATAGTATAGTTGTATTTTTATTAGTTGCACTTGGTTTTATTTTCATGTTTGCCACGACACTTTATTCTTTATTTCACCATAAAGTCCTGCTTCTTTAGCTGCTTTAATTCTTGTCACTTTTAACTGTGTGAAATGGATTCCCAGACAGCCAACAGGAAGTGTTTTTAGGTCAGCAGCTAATTTTCCCAGGCCTGTTTTGCAGACTCTTGTGATTTATACCAACTCTATTTATAGAGGAAAGACTTTTTTTAACCTATGAACTTGCTATCCTCACATTGGCATTTTTTCTCTCAGCTGATGTATCTGCTTGTTGAGGGATGGTGACAGCAAAATTAATAAGCTACACAAGTGGAAAAATGTATTACAACAGACAAGAATTTAATAATTTAAAGATGATCTTGGCAATGCCTGCATCCTGCAGTGTTAGTGTGCATGTCAGAAGCACCATGGAAGGAGGACAGCACATCTGTGATTACAGAGTAATCTCTATTTTATTTACTTGGTCCCCTTTCCTGTAACACATCAACAACTTGCTGTTTTAAAGATTTTAGTCTTAAGAAACCCCTTTCATATTGTAAATTTTATGATTCCCATTCACTGAAAGGGATATGAGATATGAGGGTTAAGTGGTTTTCGAAAGTCTTGCACAGTCTGCAATGGAGCAGAAAAATGAATTTGAGTTCCTTGACTGTGGGCAAATCTCTGGGTGGTTATTCTCAAAAATAAAACAATCATTAGTCCTGTCTCTCTGGTTTCATAGTTTAAAATGATAACAAAAACCCATGAGTTTCACCTGATTAAAGAAAAAACTTTCTTCTTCCCCTCCCTTTCCCCAGATAATGGAAACTTAATCTAAGGATCATGCCAGGTTTTGCTGTATTTGAGGGGAAATTTTTAAATGTTGACAGGAAAGCCTCAATTTCATTTCTGTTGGCTTGCTAATGCCCTGGATACTTTTCATTGAGAGGGAAAGAACTCTGGAATACAAAGAGGTAATGTTTTTATTACTTTCATTGATTTTGTAGCCTTTCTACTCAAAGGACATTGATATCAATGACCACTGATAGTGGCCAGAATTCACAAGAAAAGCTGTTGGCCTGTTTTCATGTATAGATTTCAATCTTGCATTGTTCTTCAAAAGAAAATGTCCTGCCACATAGGACCTGAGGAAGTGGAACAAAATCTGTAAGAAGTACACACTCAAAATGACATATCAGTTGCTAATTTGTTAAGTACATTAATTAATTTTTGGTTCTTTAAGATCCATATTTCCATTTTCTGTATTTCCAGACATATACATGGGGGTTTTTGGCCTCTCTGCATTTCCAGTTGAGTTCCTACAGGTATTCACAATTGTAGTACCTTGCTAAAAATCAAAAAGGCTCATTCCTGGACACTTTTCTATTGAAAACTTTGATGCTTCAATTTAATTTTCATACTTCTTTTAAAAAAAAAAATTCTTACTTTTTAATTTCACCTCTTGATTTGGAAATCAACTGAGTAAAGTCTGTTTTCACTCAAGACAGATGTTAATACTTAGGGGAACATAGCTTGAGAATGTGTTTCACAGGAATAATTCTTGAGATTCATCTGTACAGCTCACCATATTTAGCTTGATTCCTGTCTCTGAAACCTCTAACTTTTCTTCAGATCTATCCTTCAAACAAAGCACTTTTTTTTATTCTACTTTAAAAGGATGGTCTTCTGGGGAGCTGTAAGATAAAGCAATAAACTTCCTTCATATTCTTCTTCATGCAGAGAGCTCAGCCTGACACATGATAGACACATGATCTTCTGGTGAGCCATGTTTCGAAAGACTTCAGTTACTTGCATATTACCCTTTATTAGCTCATATTACAGGACTTGTAAGCTCATACTACACAAAAACGTTTTTAACTGTGAGCTGCCACAACTGATACTCAAAATTATGAGGTATTGACAGTGGGTAAAAGTAGGGGATGTTATTTTTTCAAGATGAATTTGAGAGAAGATGGCTTTGTATGAACATGCTGTCCCAAATTGCTGGGCCTGGTTCAGTTCTTATTCTTGGTGGAAATTAGGCACAGCTACATTGAAACTAAAGAAGTTGTATTTGCCTAGACTTGTATGAAATAAGAAGAGACTAACACATATGCCTTCATAGAATGGGATCTTTCACAGGCAGGACAGATTAAAACACAGTTGGCTCTTATTCATAATCCATATAGACTCTCTAGCTAGCAAAGTGCTTTGTGGCAGCACTGCCTGGTTTTACACATTTTGTTTTGTTTAGTTAGGCTTTTCTCTACAAGGGGTTTTATTGTTCAAGAGGGGGCACTCCCACCCTTGCTCATAGTCGAGTCATGGAGTAATTACTGCTCTTTACATGCCAAGATCTCAGACCAAGAAAAGGCAGCCAATCCTGATACAGGAAGACACACACTGGCACAAAAAAAACTAACTAGGGAGACAATGAAGAGAGGAAAACACAGAGTGAGCCTGTATGGGATTGTGCTCTATCTGCCTGTGACAGTAGCATCAGGGGCAATGTTGTTTTTCCCCAGTAGCTTTCCAATATGGTTACTCCATTCACTGATGAATTGAGAGTATGTGAAACTGTGCCAAAGCTAATCAAATCAAATTCCACCCAGCTGGTTAAATCCAATTGCCTGTGCCTTCCTCCACAATGCAAGGGCATCCATGGAACACTCTGCTGACCTGCCTCCTCCCTCCCAAAGCTCACTGCAGGTCTGTGCAGTGTGGGTGATCTTGCCCCATAAGCGCAATGCATGGGTTTCTGGCTGCTTCTGAATGCAGATCTTATCTCGTTCAGTCGCTGAAGAAACAATAAATAAAAAAAAAAAAAACAGTTACATATATATATGTGTGTGTATATATGTATATATATAGGTAAAAATATTCTAGCACCGTTGTTCTTCAAGTGTTTCCCCTAAAACAATGAACAATCTTCCCCTACTTGTGGGGAAACTGCCTCTTTCTGCAGTGATTTCAAGCTGAGAAACATGGCACTAATAAAAAAGATTGTAATATAAAATAATATGCACTTATCTGGGCTATGGATGTTTCGGGAAGTACTCCAACACTTGCTCTCTGGTGTATCACCTTCCTTCTTGAAGCAACTGTTTCGTCCTGTATAGTAAGTGGCAATAGGCAGAGTCCTCTGGTTGCCACACACTTCAGAGTAGGAGTGTGACTTAGGGCTTTGCATTGTTGCCTAGAATAGTATTTCCTCATGGGCTAGCATGAGACTAATATCCCAATTTATGCACTAAAGTCGAATACATTAATCAAATAGCCCCAATTTCTGCCTTGATCTTCAAAAGAAATCTTTATTTACTCTTTCCCCATTTCTCACTGATTCCAGTAAGGCACTTGATTCCTGAAAAACAAATGTGCCATTCACCAGAGGAATAACTCCACTGATATCATTTGTGTATTTTTAAACCGGGTCATATCTCTTACACACTCCTTGTTAGGTCTGGGTGTCTTTCCTGTGAGCAGTAGCTGCAGCTATCTGCCATGCACAGAAACCTCCACCTCTCTCTGGCGATGGCTCAGCGCTTGGGGCTGGCAGATAACTTGTGTCAGGGCTGAAAGGATGTCTTCTGGCAGGCACTGGATTTCTACCTCCAAGAAAGAGAATACTGTCTTAACCCTGGAAGAAGCAACACCTTCAGCAAAGAGGAAATCTGCCATAGGAGTAGTCTATGCAAATACTTGTGGGAGGGAATCTAAGACATGATCCATGGATGCATTCCCTTGAGGAGCAGCACAGTAAAAGGCCATACAGCCTGGGTCAGAATCAAGTGTGATGCATTCTGAACTTGCCTTCAGGAAGGAAGTCTGCTAATACGACTGAATTCATGCTTATAACAATAAATGCAAATATTAACAATAAGAATTGTCAGAGGGATAATAACATTCCTCAGGTGTGTTCATGACTGGTTTTAACTGATTTGGAATTTATTACTATCATAAAAAAAAATTAGCTATTAACAATCAACAAAGTCTAGGGTATGATTCAGTTGACCAGGCTGAACACTTTGTACATGGGAATGTTAATTTTAAGCTTTTGCTTATACTCCAGACGATGATTAGCTCTGTGAGAAAACTGACACAATGGCATTTTAGAGTGGCTGTACACCCAAACTGCGAGTACAACTCCAACTAAACATCAGATGGCGGTGTGGGGAAGGTATTGTGTGACGTGAATTTCTCAGCCTGTATTTGAAAGATGAGCAGAACCAAAAGATCTGGTTATCACCACTCATCTATCTTAAGGTCATTTTTGGACAATGTTCCAGGAAGATTTTAATCACAAAATTTAATGGGTCACATAATTAATTTTAGCCTGTTAAAATCCATTGTCTTTTCTATAGTGAAGTATCTTCTATACAGTGGAGATGCTACAGATTTAAAATATTTTTGTGCAGGAATAGGCACTTTTTAAACAAAGGTATGTCAGCACTGACCAATCGTGAAAGCCTTGGCCTTAGTTTAGGGAGCTTTATGGTGTTCCCCAGCTGATGCAGTTGCTCTAGAGGGCAAACCCATAAAAATACATAAATCATAAATCTCAAGAACAGAATAATCTCTAATCAAAGAAGGACATACATTGATTTCTAAGCATGTCAGTAAGATACAGTGAGTTGTACCTGCTTTACTGTATGAATATTTATTAAATAATGCAGTTACATTTGCATCATGCACTTCAGATAGCTGAAATAAAATAATCATAATCAAACCTCAAATATGTTTCCATGGTATAAATTTCACCTGTTCTCAGCTCTTACATACCAGCAGGATACCATTACCCTAGAGGAGCATCCCTTTTCTTTGATTTGAAATATGTATTGTAGCACCTTTGTCATTATAATAACTTCAGCAAGCTCCCAGAGTGAAAAGAGGAGGAATATAGGTAAAAATTTAGAATGAAAGGCTCCAAGTAAGAAAATAGGTATCTATACAGAATAATAGAATTATGGATAGAATATAGAATGGTTTGGGTTGGAAGGGACCTTAAAGGGCATCCATCTAGTGATCACATAGTCACATCTAGTGATTAGTGGCCACAGCCAATGATCACAAATTTTAAATACATTAAAGCAATTACAATATTTAGTTTTATAATATTAGTTTTAAATAAAACACAAAGTTTAAATCAATCATTTCTGACAAAGAAAACATGTCTTTTTAAGCTCTACTTACACATTTAGAGAAGCAAACTTTGTAATTAACCCATCTCCATCATTATGTGGCCTGTTTTGTTTCAAAGCTTATGAAAATTGTGGAGTAGTATAAACTGCAAGTTTTGTCTAAGATTTTGCTACAATAGATTTACAACTGTTACAAGTTTCTAAATAATTAGGGGTTATGAAATGTTTATGAAAAAATGTAGTGGGATTGATACTGCAAGATAACAGTTGCCCAGTTAGCATTACCCAAAAAGTACTTAAAAGACAATGGCACTGGTGCCCTAGGAGTAGTGACACGTGAAGTTGTGACACATGGAGTTGAAAAGGCCACAAATGAGCACATGTCCCTGATTCCCACAGGAAGGTGGAATTTAACAGGGCAGGTCAGATAAGTCTTCCACAGAGATCTCACTAGCTTGAGGTCCTCTTGTAAGATGTGGTAAGCCAGGCATTTCAGGAACATCTTACTGTTCTGTTGTATATATACTGAGATGATTTGATTCTTTAAAAACTGTGTTGAGATTTTCTGATTGTTGCTTATGCCCGTTTGAGATTTAACCTAGCCTGCTGCCAGGTTAAGGTCAGGCCTGGTCTGAGCAGGCTCAGGCTCAGCTGGAGAACAGGTGAGCTCCAGTGGAGGGGCTGAGGTGCCCTCAGCAAGTGATGACATGGTGGTAGAAGACACTGGTGGAGGCACTAGTTAGCATGACATCCTCCTAGACAGCATTTCTAAACCAGAGCTCAGCAAAGATCTTCCTTTTATCTGGATGCAAACTACTGAAGACACTAATACAAAAAAAAAAAAAAAAAAAAAAAAAAAAAAAAAAAAAAAAAAAAGCTAACCTTAATTTTTGAGGTACTCAAACACAACGGGACAATGTAACTCCAAATCTATTGCCCATCCATGTTTGGGGAGGGGAGTGTCACAAAACTAGTTAGAGGAGACATCCCCGAAACAGTTTGATTTTGAAAAAACCTCAAATTCTTTTTCTTTCTTCTTGATTCTTTGTACCCCACTAGAGTACATTTGCATCAATAAACATTCAAAAGGTAGTTGAAAATAACAAATTAATTTTCTTTACAATGTGTGATCTGAAAAAAAAAATAGGATAAAAATTTACAAGTCTTTCATGTAATCATCTGTCTTGAGCAGATCTTGTGAAAACATCAGATACTATGAGATGCCTGATAGATTAAGTAATGGCTT
This sequence comes from Vidua chalybeata, assembly GCF_026979565.1. Classification (NCBI taxonomy): domain Eukaryota; kingdom Metazoa; phylum Chordata; class Aves; order Passeriformes; family Viduidae; genus Vidua; species Vidua chalybeata. Next base: position 13,335,540 of record NC_071530.1, on the reverse strand, counting down.
CCTGGACACAGGGCTGTAAGTCAAAGCATCTTTTATAAACACATAAAAGTGCTTTTCTCTTGTCAAATTATCAGTGTACCCATTCAACTACCATGACTCAGACCTCCAGCAGTCAAGAGATTTGCTTAGATTACAAAAATTTAAAGAAAAAAAAAAAAACAACAAGAAAACCCAACAAAAAAGACTAATGAGAGCCATGCACTATCCCCATCTTTAACATTACTTTGAATAGGGCAAAAGTGGATTTTGACTGGGAAAGCCCTAAACACGGGGAAGGTGCTACAAAGGGGCACTTAACACCTCTCATTTCTCTGTGGCCTGTTACCTTTGGAACGGTGAGTCCACAGGAGAGTTTAACAAGTTCTCAAAGAACTCGTGCAGTGCCTGCAAATCTCTGGGACACCAGTGACTCTCCGGTTGGATGCGGGTCCCCACGGCGGGGGCAGGGCTCCGGCCTAGGTCCGGGCGGCCCGCGGGGTCCCCGGCGGGGACGGGAGCACGGGGGGGGTTCCCGAGGAGCCCCCGGGCCAGCGGCGTGGCCTCGGCCCGGCGCGGCCCCCGCGGGGAGGGGAGCGCCCGGCGCCGGGACGATCGAGCGAGGAGGGCCGGGGACCTAGGGGCCAGCGCGCCGGGAGCCCCTCGGCCGAGCCGGGCTCCGCCGCCGCTCCCGCAGCCCGCCCGGCGGGAGGCGTCACCGCCCGCTTGAACCGGAACCGGTTCGCGGGGGCCGCCCGGGGCGGCTGCTGCTGCCGCCGCCGCTGCTGCTGCTGCTGCGGTGTCGCTGCCGCGGAGGCTGCGACGCTGCCGCGTGGGTGCGTGCGCGGAGCGGGCCCGGCGGCTGCGCGGGGGCGGGGGAGGATGGGGCTGTGCCCCGGCGGGCCCCGCGCTGCCCGCCCGCGGAGGAGGGCGGCTTAGCTGCCGCAGCCCACGCCGGCGGGCCGCGCTGCGGGGCCGCCTCCGCGGATGAGCCGCCGGGGGGAACCGCCGGCGAGTGCAGCCGCAGGGCGCCGCAGCCGCCGCCTCCTCCCCCGCCGCCGCTCCCTCTTGTCGCCGCTGCCGCCCATGGCTTCCCGCCACCCCCGCTGACCGGCCGCCCCTCGCCTCCTCCCGAGCCGGGCCGGGCCGGGGCCGGGCAGAGAAGATGGGGAACACCACGTCCTGCTGCGTCTCCTCCAGCCCCAAGCTGCGCCGGAATGCCCACTCTCGGCTGGAGTCGTATCGCCCCGAGGCCGAGCTGAGCCGGGAGGACACGGGCTGCAACCTGCAGCACATCAGCGACCGGGAGAACATCGACGGTGAGCTCGGGCGGGCGTCCCGGGTAGCCCCCGCAGTCCTTTCCCTCCCCTCCGCTCCCTGCGGCGGGCACGGCTCTGCCCCGGCCGCTCCCCCGCGGGTGGGGCCGGGCCGGCCGGTCCCGCTGCCCCGGCACCGTGTCCCTCCGGGCCGCCGCGGTCTGTGCTGGTCACCGTGCCCGCTCCCGCGGGGCTCACGGGGACGCCGCGGTACATGCCGCCTCCAGAGCTGCTCGTGTCCCCGGGGAGAGCTGTGCGGGACCCTTCTAGCGGGGGCTGGGAGCATCCTCGCACCGCGCCGCATCCTCTGGCAGGGTGCAGTTTTGCAGCCCCGGGTCTGCGCTGCCGAGACCCTTCGCCCTTCAGAGTATCGTGAGGTGACATTACGGGCAGTCCCGGCGGGCTCGGACACCCGGGGCTCGGCTGTGGCCCAGGGGAGCGTCCCTCGCCCTTGGCAGGGCTGTCTGTGCCGAGCTCACGTCACCTGCCGGGATGTCACCTGCCAGGCCTCTGCAGGGGTGAGCGTTTAAAGGACAAACCCTGCCAGCGATAAAAGTGGGAGAAATGTTTCCCATGACAACCTTCTCTTCCAGTGACTTTTTCTTCCGTTACTGTCATGGTGAGGCGCAGTGCTCATCGTGAATACTGCCTTGCCCTCTCTTTCTCTGCAGAGGTATTAAAAAAGCCACATTCCTGTTGGTTTAGTCGTGACTGAATGTGGTGCTGTTTGGCTGGCCAGAATACAGCTTTATTTTAAAGATGTGGGCTGAGTTAATGTATACATGTAATTTAGTTTTTGATTAGCTGAAGTATTTAGTCCTAAAACTTTACTTGCTAAAAGGTCAGCTATCTCATGGGTTTGTTCACATGAACTGCTTTTGGTAGAAAGCCAGAAAGTAGGACTTTGGTGCCCTTCAGTTTGCCTTCTACATTTTTTTCACAGCTTATTACATTGTGTTATTAGTGCAGAATTCAATGTTCAGTCACTTCTTGACACTGTTAAAGTTGTGAATCCCATGGAAGCATATAGGTACCCTCACTGGTTTCTTTCAGTGAGGTACATTCTAGAAACAGGAATGTTTTTCAGATATCTTTGCTACATGCAGCTGAAAAATGGAGTGTAACAGGATCAGTAGGTGGAAAAAAATACATAATGGTCTGATCTGAGAAAGCCAGGGAGATGAAAGAACCAATTGTTGATCTGTGAATGATTAATTCTTCCAGCAATCAGTGGTGTACAGTGTAGCAGGATGCAGCTCTCTCTGATGGTACGGATTTCTCCATCTATAGCAGCACAGGCTGCAGTAAAGTTTTTGGTCAGAGGTGTGTGGATTTTGTGCCTTGTTCTCAGTGTGTTTTTTGTGCTTTTTTTTTTTTTTTAATGGATGGGAATAAAGGCTTCGATGGAAATAAAGTGCATGAGTACTTGTTAAAATGTGCATGCAATCCAGATAAGTTCCTGCATCTTACTAGTTATTTGCAAAAAAACCCAGATCTTTATTGGTGGGTTGTTTCATTTGTTGTGTCAAGGTACATGTGTGTTCTGTCTCTCTTCTCCTTTAAACTGTGGCATGTGTCAAGTGTAGAGTTGTAACCTGTTGTTGGAACACAGAAAACACCTCATGCATTATTTATTTTTACATTTTGTTGGTTTTCATCTGGGGCCATTGTCAGTGCAATGCCACAGTTTCAAATGGGCAACCTGTCCAAATTTGTGAATGAACAGTTACGGGTTTCCTTTTTATGTTTTATTCTGCTCTTGGCCCTTTTTGTGGATAGAGTCTGAGAACTAATTTTTCACTGGGGAGACTGATGGGTAATAGATGTCTGTACATTCAAAACAACTGGGCAGACTGGGATAAAACAACTTTGAAGCGTGCTTTGTTGCAGGTCTGTTACCCTGGAGTCACGCTCATTGACGGTCTCTTGGTTAAAGATAATGACTGAGTATTAAATGTAATAGGGTGATTGTTTGTTTCTGAAATTTTATTTTGTATTAGACTAACTATTATGTTTTTGTTGTTAGATTGTTTGAAGTTGTATGGCATACAGATGTTATGGATGTGACATTGGGGTAGGAAAAACCCTTCACAGTAGAGAACTCTGAAGATGTTTTTGCCATTTTAGAATGAAAGAACAATAGTCTGGTTATCTCTGTTGTGAAGAGAGAATGCTGGATGTTTATTCCTTAGTGTTCCTGCAAGTCATAAGGTTTCTCAAATTGGTAGTGTTGCCAAATGTGCCTTTTTTTAAATTAAATAAATAATGACAAAGACTAATGTACTGAAAGGAAGCTTTTTTGACACTTCAGATTTATTTCTCACTGTTCTTCAAGTGAGAGCCCTTCTATCCTGCTTGGGTATATGTGTCAGTGACAGGTCTCAAAGTGCAAATTCGTGTCTCTAACAAGCATTTACTTTGTCACTGGTACTTTTAGGAATTGTAAAAATCATGTCATGCGGTGGCTTAGTTACTGTGTTTTGTGGGGCAATTGTTTTCATGCTCATATTGATGGAAATTCAGGAAGCATTTTATTTTTTGAAGTGGGTAAAGCTACTTGAATAAATCAAGAACTTTTAGAACCTTTAAATCAGCTGTGGGCTATTTTAAGCTTTTAAGAGATGCGTGGTTTTCACTGTTCCAGGCCCTGTTTCTGGCAGTATGAGAGAGAGAAAAAAAAAGAGGGAGGGATGTCAAATCTTAAAGAGTAATTTAACTGGAAATTTTAGTACTAGTGGAACTGTTTGACGTCTGCCTGTCTTGGATACTTCATAAGGAAATACTCATAAAATGTGCCTTCAAAATCATGCTTTTGAATTCTTTAATTCAAGTTCCATACCCAATGCACTAGTAGTTTTTCAAAGAACAGGTGGAGAAATTATTTTCCAGTAGGAATTGGTTTTATAACAAAATACCTCTACATCACTGGTACTTTGCAAGAAAAATCTCAATTTCTGTAATATTTTACAACTGTTTATAAATTGGTATCTGAAGGAGAAGGGGAATTTTGAAAGAGTTTTGATGAGGAGGAATTTATCAAGATATTTTTCCAGAGAATCATAAAGTTGAATTTACCTCTCTTCCTCTTTTTTCTTCTCCTCAAATTTCTAAGAAGGTAGTGGACTTCTACAAAAATCCACACATGCAAAATTGCCTCTCTGAATGTTGTGCACTCACCAGAATGCTTTGTTTTTGTTTGTTTCTGAATGCTTTTTTGTTTATTTAGTGTTAGTTTCTACAGGCCCATGATAATGAAGAACACTTAACAGATTGTTAATGTTTTTCTCTTTTGAGGAAGAGCAAGAAGGTAACTGTAACATACAGAGGTTACCTTCTGGTCTTGATGATTATTTATTGCTTAGGGTGAGCTTCCACATTTTTCAGTGCCTCACTTTTAGAAGTTTACTTTTAAAAAAATTGTGGCAGTGGATTCATAACTTGTAGATTCCTGCATCTGTTTGCCATCAAGACCTCTTTTACAGCAGTTTATGGCAGCCATAAGTAATCATGGTCAAGACCTTTATGTGCCAGATCCTTTATGTATCTCTTTGGATGCAAACTTTTGCCTGTGCAAGCCGTGTAAGCACCTTGGTGTATGGATCGTGTAAGTCTGCACTGGCTGGGCTGCCACAGCCCAGGCTCCCCTGGCTCTTTACATCAGCAAGGCACAATCAGAGCCAGTGGTGGTTTAACTTGGGAAAAGGCAGCATGTGCTCAGGTGTGATTCCTCTGTTTGAAGCATCATTTCTACAGTCAGCTTTTCAAGTATGGAGCTGTAGTGAGGAGGGTGAAAGGGAATGTCTTACCACAAATATGATGGTGTGAAGCAAAGATGATACCATACAATGAAATTGGCCGAAAGGCTGTTCTTGAAACAGAGACTAGATGGAGATGCTATGCTATTTCAAGAAAAGATGGTTCTTAATGTTCAGCTTCTTCCTTTTTTTTCCCTTCATCCTACAAAAATCAGATTTATTTTTTCCCTTCTTTGTAAACTTCTGCTAATCATGCATTGCTAGCTCAGATAATGTCCTGTGCAGCTGTGCATCACTGATAAACCTTTCAGCCCTTTCCACGATGGGTCAATGTTAATTTTTTTGCTGCTTAATGCACGGGCTCCTAAGAATTGACTGTTTTTTAAAAAGCTATTTATTTGTTGATTTATGTATTTTTCATTCCTCCAGCTTCTTGGAACTGGCGCAAGATGGTCTCTGACATGGGATTAATTACTATTTGTGTATTGTATGCTGGGTTTTGTAAGAATGATGAGATTTTAGCAAAATACAAGGAAGTTTTAAAATGTCTGCCCCATATACCTAATGGAATTTTGCTGAAAGGGAATACTGGTGTTTTCAAGAGCTAGGGCATGATGGGTTGCACATTGTGAAGGAACTGACCTACTTCACAAAAGTCAAGACATAAGCATTTCGGAAGCAAATTAAACATCCAGTGTGCTGCACACAGACATTCCTGCTAAAACACAGATTGTAAAAGGATAGCCCTTCTTTAAAAACAAAGCCTATTTGGTTTACAGAAAATTCTCTTTCAAAAAGTGTTCATGTTCCTTTAGCCAGAACTCCAGCACAGAGGTGATCTATGTGTTTTTCAGTACTACTGTTTAGGTATTTGGCATTATCTGCCTAAGCATTTGTCAGAGGTCACGTATCAATGTACCCCTGTATTCTGATGCATCAAAAAATTAAAAAAATTAAAAATGCAGCCTGCTGTGGCCTACATTGGTGAACCTAGGCCTATATTGCACCTTGCTAATGATGCCTCCTGCACAGCTTTCTTTTTTCTTCTGTTATCACCCTCATCTGGTTATTCTGACTGTGCCCTTCTTCTCCTAAGAGACACCATCGTGTCGTACAGAACCTTCCTAAAACCTCATTTTTACATTGTTTACATCAAACCAATAAATTTACACCCTGTATGAAGTCAGTATTTTCATATTTAGCTGCAGAAGCTTTCAGAAGTGCACATACTAAGACTAGTCATATCTGAATTTACCTCTGAGAAATTTTATTAGTGCACTGCCATCTGATTAATATTTTCTTTGAAAGTGAGTTACACAGTCTTGACTGGGTAAATTGGTACTTGAAACAGAAGGATAAAACTTAAAATTATAGGTCTTAGAAAATGGAAGGACTACTGTATTTTGAGTTGTTTTGGATATTTTTTAATTTATATTGGTTTTTTTTTCCCCTTGGGTTTTATAATAAGAATAATGTATTTAAAAGGAATGAAAACTTCTTCACTTTGTGTTCATAGCTGGTTTGCCTAATTTTATGTGCTTACTGAAGGTTTTTCAGACTTCCAGTTTACTGCGTCTTCAGGCCTTACTCAGGTCAGATGATACAAAAACCAGTCCTGGTGGGACACCATACAGCAGCTTACTGACATCATGAATGCTTTTTTCTAGCTGCTCGCATATCCTGAGGCTGGAAGGGGAATAAGTGAGCAATGTTTAGCAATACCTGGTAGCTGTCCTTGTCCTTGTCCTGCCAACCAGCTGCACGTCACACATAGTCTAAATATCTTCCTTGCTTAACATCTTTGCAAGAATATGAAATATACTTTGCAAACTGAAAACATATATATAGCCTTTCTCTGAGCTTTCCATGTAGAAATCAATCAACATTACTTTTGCTTCTTTTCCATTCTTTGGACTTGGATAAATAGAACTTTTAAAATTTATTAATTTTCTGTATGCATTCTGACATATGGATTGATCTTTTTCACTTCATCCTGCAGAATATTTAATATATGTGCCATACCTCTCTGAAATGTATGTGAAGAGCTAGTAAGCATTAATAAATCTTTTAAATCTATGACTATGGATGGACTAGATGGCCGATTCCAAGCAATGTGCATAGGTGGTGCCTTCACTGGAGTAGTTACTACTTCCTGTATCTTCTGTAAGAAGAACGAGCAGTTTGTAAGGAGTTTTTATCTCCTTACAAACCAACTTTAAAAGCAAATATTCCAGAATTTCTGAAATGGACTGTTGGGATGTTAATTTCCTTAGCTGAAACCTTTTGCAAAATTGACCAAAATTCAGAGATGGTTTTACTGAGCTCAGCTTAAACTTGCTTTTGTTGCTGATTTTGTAAGCCCCAGTAGGAGCATCACCAACCCTTGTGCTGCTTTTGGAAGGACTGGTTTTAAATTTGGAGTGCTCAGTAGCCTGAACTGGGTTGAGAAAGAACTTAGTCTTCAGGCTAAAGCTCCTGCTTCTAATCCTTAACTAGTATAGAAGCTGGCTAAAGAGCCATGGTTGGCAATAATGGAAAATTACTAATTAAAGCGGGTTGGAGAATTTGCACAAAATCCTGGTTTTCCCCCCTTTTGTTTTAATTTGTTTGTTTCCTTTCTCATCATGCTTATAACATTTTGGGCCTGCAAATTGGAAAGGATTTTTTAGGTCATTCAGCTACGACAAGATTCTCAGATCATCAAGATTCACATTTTCCTTGAACTGGTGTTAGAATCATAGAACATTCTGAGTTGGAAGGGACCCACAAGGATCATTGAGGTCCAACTCTTATTTTTTTACTTCTCCCTTTATTTCTTTGGAAATGAATACTGTTTCTTTTAAGTCAGGGTAATGCTGTGACCACGTTGCTGAAATACCTTTGGTATGCCACCAATAGGTGCAGTTTGCACTTGAAAACTGTGTCCTCCTTCTGTAGCTTATGGTGGTTTGAACAAAATGTATCAATAAAATCAATGTTTTTAGTGCTGTGAGTGGCACTTTATTACTGTTTTTGTTGGTGTGAAAATGTTGCAGAAAACTGCAATAGTTGAATGCTCAGACACGGTTATGGAATAGAGCTAATCCCAAGACTAAAAGCAAATTTTCATCCACCTTATGTAACATTTCCCATGCTCTTTTTTGCTGTGATTCTTAGAGGGAGAATCTGTAAAATCCTTCTCTCTTCAATAAGAAGAGTCAGCCTTCAACTACTGACACCTAATTTTCTTTTAAATAAAACTCCACCCAGCCTTAGTTAAAAAAGTTGTAGCTCAGACTTCTGGTTTGCTTATCTTTTTTTTGTCTGCAAAATGATTCTTAGCTGTGGCTGAGATCCAGAAGATATCAGATGGGAAGTGAAAGTATTTACTTTCAACAATATTGAAACCAATATGAGAATGTGTTGAAATTTTAAAAGATTGTTTTCTTTGCTGTGTTGGTATTTCATTAAGAGTGGGAATGGATGAATTGTTCCTTCATCTGAAAGTTGGATTGTAAGGAGACAAAACTTACATAGATACAGCTACAGAGTACTCCAGGGCTTTGTAAAGTCAGACTGCACAAAGTGACGTGATAAAAGTGCAGTGTCACTAAATGAAGATGCAAGACTTAATGGTACAGGGGTTCTTTTCTTGATTCAGGATTGAATCCAGAATTCAGAATTACTGGCATGCTTGAAATTATTTCTGTTCTGCATTTTATCCCTGCACATCAGTATTCCAGGAAGTGGTACCTTTTTGTTGCCATGTTGTTATTTATTTTATGACATCTTAAGGGATACTTCCAACTGAAAAAGATACTTATTACCATCTTTGTTCCTAGAAAAAATACATTCATTTCAGATATTGAAAGTAGTACTGCATGGGAAAGAAACTGTGCTTGGTCAGCAAAGATATTTTACATTGCTATCCTACACTTTTTCACTTCTATACAAGCTCTCTATGAAGGGGGTAATTTAGGAATTGTCAGCAGATGAGGCTGTGTATGTGAAATGACTGGCATTAGTTATGCTTTTATGCTATTTATTAATAGTTTCATTTTAAAGCTAAGTATATGGTGATTTCTTTATCCTCCTTCCTGGCCTTCCTATCGAAGGACAATGTGTTAGATTAGAAGATCCAAAGTTTGGGAATTGTAGCTGATAAGAACACAGCAGACCATGCTTCCCTGCTTTGACTAAAAGAAGTTTTCAGGCTGTGGTTAGTGGGCTTTACAAGCAGTAATTACGTCTCTGAAGTACTTGGTGAGCTGTGTTGTGCTGTAAAGTAATGCAAGTGATCTAAAGACCTTGAAGAAGGTCTTTCAACATTTGAAATTAATTAGATCTCTTCATTCCTAGGCTCATATTAGGTGTTTTAGACCTCATCTGTTTTTCTAGTTTGAAAGAAGTTGACTCTGTCTTATATATGCAGTTTTCATTCAGTAAACTGTAGTCTCTACTAATTTGGTGTGGGTCTTCCCCCACTTCCTCCTCTTCAAAGAAAGCTGTTAGAATAACCATTGTGAAATACAGGTTGGAAAAAGAAGAAGTTACAATTGAGAACATACAGATAATTCTAAAAGAAATTTTGGGTTCCAGACAGTTGGTTTGCTTATTATAGAACTGCAGTTTCCACGTGTTTGGGAGGTAGAACCACAGCTATTAGGAATTGGGATCTTAAAAGTCGCTTTTTATTCCTGTTTTTGTTTTCTCTTTATTTTGGAGAACTTTGAAAGACTCATTTTGTTTTTATTAATTAAGTTTATGAAATATAGAAATGAAATCAACTGAGTTAAAATTCATAATAATAAGTCCAGTGGCAGAATATTTTGCCTAACAATTCATAGCATTATTCTGCTTTGTATGTAATTAGGGAAAAAACAGTTTCAGATTTTATTAGAAAGAATATTATTTCTAGTTGCTGGCAAAGTTTCAGCTGCTGCTATATGCAGAATCTTAAATCTGCTATATGCAGAATCTTAAATCCAAACTCAGTAAAATCTGTTGAGGATGATCTTTAATGTGAAGTTCTCTGCCCTGTTCACTATCACTTTTAAAATAAAGTTTGTAATTAACCACTTCACACAGTTGTTCATACATGTGGTTTGAAATCCTAGGGTTTCAGTTTTTAAACAGTAGTCAGTGATTGATTTATTTGCTTTTATTTGCTATTTTCAGTTCCTGAAAAGGGATTCTAAAATTAAGATACATGAACTTTTTTCTGGTTAGTATTATATTTCTTGTTAAAAGCATGTGCAGAAGATTTCAAAGTTCAGATAGTAAAATAAACATCAAGGTAAAATCCAGTTACAAAAGTGAACAGCAAGATCTTTTGCATGTGCCTGTGCTCTGAGCTGTGTGTCAGTCCCACCTGATGCTCCCTGTGATTGCACAGCTCTCAGTGGCATCTCCTTGGAGCTGGTTGTTGTGACTATTCCTGGCTGGCAGAAATCCATATGCATTTTTTCAGTCAGTCAGTGGAGGCTGAAAGTGTGTGAAGAGTTTGGAAGTGCAATTGTGTTTTAAGCTTTCAAATCACACTTCGTGCAGCTAAATGTCCTCCTTTCTTCTAGGATAACTCACTTGGGGTAAGTGTCTAGAATGCTGCATTCACAATATACAGTTACTCCCTCTGTGTCAGACATAGAAATTGGAATTGTAATTGTATGGAGGATTTTCTGTACTTTTTCATGGGATTAGGGACAGGAAGGATTCCTGTAACTGAGATGGTCTTAGAGATCAAGTCTGTGATAAAAAGAATAAGGAGATATTTAACTGTTTGTTTCATGGAGAAAAAGAAACCAATATGGCCTTTGAAAGCTAAAAGAAACAAAAAATAATTCAAAATTCCATATATAAACAGTGATGCAAATTATAAATCTAGAAACTAATTTCCCCTGGGCAAAAATGGATATTTAAGTGAAGGAGACAGTGCCAAGTTAAACTGGACTGGAAATTAATGTTTTGTGAAAAGTAAGCTCTCGACATTAAATCACTTTTCTTTAAAAATATTATGGTAAAGAATTATTTTTGTAACAAGTATTTGAGTCACTGTGTGTGCAATCCAAACGATGAGGTTTTATATTACTACATGAGAACCTGAACTTATATTGTACAACTGCTCTCATATTTTCACATATTTGGTTGTGGGGTTTTTTTTTTTTTTTTTTTTTTTTTTTTTTTTTTTTTTTTCTCCTTACTGCATGTTTTAATTTTTGAATATAAATTTGCAGTTCAACAGCAGTGAAATTATGTATGTATGATTGTGGTAGAAAAGGAGAAAAGAACATAAGGAAGCACTTCTGTAGTTCTTTTGTCTCTGATTTTGTGATGAATATCTCAAAATGGGCTCCCATGGATGTACCAATGTATTTGTTAAGGTAGGGAAAAAGCAAGTGTACTCATACTGACTGTACAGGGTGGTTATTCAGGTGAGGAATGGTGCTGGCACTGCGGCAGCTGCCAGGCCTTGGTGCTGCAGAGAAGGCGCTGGCAGTGGCATCCCTGCACCAAGGAAGGGTTTGTACAGCATGGCCTGGCCATGGCCCCTGTGCCCAGGTGTCCTCCTGCCCCTGTGCCCAGGTGTCCTCCTGCCCGTGTGCCCAGGTGTCCTCCTGCCCCTGTGCCAGGTGTCCTCCTGCCTCTGTGCCCAGGTGTCCTCCTGCCCCTGTGCCAGGTGTCCTCCTGCCCCCGTGCCCAGGTGTCCTCCTGCCTCTGTGCCCAGGTGTCCTCCTGCCCCTGTGCCAGGTGTCCTCCTGCCTCTGTGCCCAGGTGTCCTCCTGCCCCTGTGCCAGGTGTCCTCCTGCCCCTGTGCCCAGGTGTCCTCCTGCCCCGGAGGCCAAGGTCAGCTCAGGGCCTGCTCTGCTGCTGCGTAACTGATGCAAACCCAGTGTGCCATTTGTCCTTGGGATATCTGTGAGCTTCCTCCATCCTTGTTGCTTAACCAAGACTGACTGATTTTTATCTCCTTTCCCCTCTTCCCCTTTGTTTTGTGTCACTCTGTCATAATCTGCCTTACTTGCCTCCTGCCTGTGCTCAGCCCAACCTTCTTCTACCCACACCACACAGACATCCTGATCCTGGTCTCATCTCCTCTTACTCGACCCCTTCTGTTTTGTGGTTCTTTTTGAGTGGTGAGAAGTGCACAACAATTTCAATTTGTCCTAGAGCAGGGTCAGTGAAGATTCCAGGGTGGCATCATAACTGTCAACACTGAATTCATAGCCCTGTATTATCTTACATCATGTTTTCACTTCAACATTTGCTCCACATTCCTACTTTCCTCCCTCTCCTACATGTTTTACAAACAAGCAAATAGTTATCTCGAATCTATATGATGGTTATCCACAAATTGGTAAGATTTCTGTGTTTCTGCACTGTCTTCGGACTTCCAAGTGCATTTTAATCTCTATAATTTTCTTCATATCTTTTGGAGATGTGTGTTTTATGATGAATGTTTGTCCTGAATTACAGTTTGGGATAAATAAACCATGGTGCATGAGTTTTAATTCTTAAAACAGGCTGTGAAGCTGTGTATGTTTTTTCTTTTTAAAGACTGTGGAATGCATATACACTGCTTTCTTTTGAATAAAAAGCTGAAAAGAGAGTTAGTCAGTAGGAGTCTTAAGATCTGCATTTCATGGAAGAAATTTCCTGGTAATTACCATCTTTGTAATTGATACTCTGCCCATTATTCAATGTGTCCAGCTGTATGTAAATCTTCTCTAACCATGTGTTTTTGCATTTCTTTCCTCATGCAAATGAAGAACCTGCTTGGTTTCTATTAGGGGACTCAAATCTGACTAGTTTGCTGTGTCCTAATTGAAAGACAGGGTCTCTTTCTTGAAAAGGTTTTCTTTCTATTGAAGGAGTGGGAATGTGCTCGAGCTCAGCATTGCCCAGTGGGATTGGTTGCTGGCCTCTTCTAGCCAGGGTTACCTGGCAGAGCAGGTGGCACCCTGAGGGGCTGGAAGGGCAGTTGTGCTGTCACTGTGGGTTCCTGAAGTCCAGCCCAGTCCTGTCCTGCCAGGTAGTGGTGGGACCACGTCTGGTACTCTTCCTCCTCTTGGTTTTGTTAGTCTGGGCTCTTGTTTTGTAGGTCAGAAGAGCTCTCTATCCCTGCCGGCTACTTCTGGAAAGTGTTTTGCAAAAGGCTGCTGCCATGGTCATGAGTGCTTGCTGTGCTCCCCTTGCTGGTCATGCAATCATCTCCACCTTCACACTGGTGATGCTGTGCTAATCAAAGCTGGGGGGAATGTCACATGCTAAGTCAGCACACTGTCAAATGTGGCTGTAGCTGTATAACTTGTCTTATTTATGCAATAAAAATTATATTTTACTGCAACTAGATTTCATGAGAATGTGCTGACTTGCTTGAGCCATTTTCAGTTCTTACAGGGTGTGGTATTCACATTCTCTGAACAGAGAGAGACACGATTCTTTCTCCCAGGATTTTTCCTGGGAAGCTGTCCGAGGCAGTGTGAAAGCTCAGAGAAAAGAAAACAATTCTTATCTCTATTCTCTGCTCCTGTTGTTTGGCACATGTGGAATGTGTTATGGAGATTGTTTACTGAAGAGTGATTTGTTAATTGGACACTGGTGATGGTTGTTTGGATTGATTGGCCAATTGGGTCAAAGCTGTGTTGTGACTGTCTGGAGACAGTCACTGGTTTTTCTTTAGTATCTTTTTAGTATGATATAGTTCTAGTATAGTATAGTATTAATATAATATAATTTAGCTTAATAAAAGCAATTTGTTCAGCCTTCTGCAACACGGAGTCAGAGCACGTTATTCCCCTTTCAAGGGTCACTGCTTCGGTAACAGGGAGGTTTTAATCCTGGTTTTCATTGAGGTAAAACAGTTTTAATGCAGGAATACCAGAAATAAGCTGTTACAGGTAACTATCAAATGGGGGGGTGGGATAATTCACATTGAAAACGTTTTGGCAGGGGTGCAGCAGTATATAATTAAGTGTGAAGCTTCAGTTCAGCAGTGCATGTAAACTGTATACTCAAGTGCACTGCTGGCTGTAAAACACATTTGCAATGATACTAAAGCATTGAAGCTTGTTGTTATCAAACAGTTAATTCCTATGGTAAATTTTCTAACCAGGGCCCATGTGAGAATAAGTCTTGTTGAAGTTATTCAGAACATGGAACTTGCTCTTGCAAGACTCTTAGTATTCAGCAAGGCAGTTGTTGAAAGAGGATATAGCATCTGATTTCTAAATAGTCCTATTAGTCCTATTGCTTGCTGCAGTTCTCTTTCCTCAAAGAGAAACTAAGGTACTTTTTTCTTTGTATCTGATAGAAAATAATATGCATATTGCATGCAAGTATGCACTGATAAAACTTTATTATTGATGTCTTCTAGAGAGTTGGTAATTGTAACCTGGAAAATAAATTTTACCCAGGAACCTGACTGATCTCTGGAAAGTTCTCTGGCATCTTTCAAGTAAGATTTGACAGTATTTACTTATTGTTTGGAGAGAAACCCAAGACTTGGTTTGAAAAAGCAGTTTTATGCCATTGAAAAGTGGCATTACTTGTCTATCTTGCTGTTTGGATCTGGTGGTCTTTTTTCATAATCTAAATTTTGCTTGCATCCTTTTCTTTTGTCTTCTGTCTATCCCTTTTTGGCAGGGTTTATTGTTTTGCCACACGTAAGCTTTCTTATCATAGCAAGCTGAAGTTATTATCCCGGACTCAGTCATGATAGCATTTTTTGGTGCCATAACTAAACTTGGGATGAATGTATTTTCTTAATGGAATTTAAAATAGGTAGGAGGAAAAAGAGTTTCCTTGGTAATATATAGCAGCTGCATCCAGGCACATGCCTTTGTGTTTTAAATAAATAGCTAGTATGTTGGTAGTTAGCATTAATTATTTCCATTAGCTTCATTCCTTTGATTAAAAGGGATCATTGTCATCTCCATGGTGGTACATTGACGTAGTAAACAATGGAGAATCAGAAATTACTTGCAAATGAAGGTTGTTGTGATGAACAACACTTTATGTGTTCATGCTTGTGCTTATTAATATAATATATTAATGCTGGGTAACTTATTTGTTTTCAAGCTGAGACAGCAGTAAGAAATGTCCTTGGCTCTCTATCAGAAAAATGAAATTTAGAAACCCCAAAAAGATTGGTTATATGAACAAAGAAAGCTGAAAACTATTTGAATATTAAATAATTTGCAAATACTGTGACTGACTCTTGGGAACAGAATTTATTTTTAAGTTAATAGATGTCCTCTTCCCCTTAATGGGAATTCTTTTATTTCCCTGATACTAAATATTTTTTAAAGACAATATCCTGATGCTGCATGCTAGAATTAAAAATATCAATTGGCATCTTTCAAGCAAAGCAATCTCCATGTCAACGAATAATATTTGTGAGAGAATGAAAAGCCCTTAAAAGATGCTAGAAGACTTAAAGTGGGTGGGGAAATAATTGCTTTATTCACTGGAACTGCAGGCTGTAGTAGAAGTTGCAGCATCCCTAATTTGCTTGTTCCAATAACCTTCTCAGGGAATTTAGTAGAATCACATTTAGGAAAATTTGTCTCTTTATTTTCCAAGGTGATGTATCAAGGAAGCTCTTGAAGTTAGATCTGAGGTTTGGCAGTTCCTTCAGTGTGTGGAATTTTTCAGAGGCGTGCATGAAGAGAAATTGAGAGATTTTCTGCCAGTTTAGACCAAAGAAAAAGTTAATCTAGTTCTTGTAGTAAAATTGTTTCCTTGAATATAAAGTAAAAAAAATAAAGTAAGATTTGGAATAGATTTTGTTTTAGTTATGGTGCTATTTGGGGTTTGTTTTTGGTTTTTTTTTGTGTACATGTACATATGTATACATGTATTTATGTGCATGTATATAAAAACCCTCACAACTAAAACATTTTGTTAAAGAAAATTCAGGGTTCTGTGTGACTGTAGAAATTCTAGGGACATAGATTCCTGCCAGGAATGTGTAAATTAAATAAAGCTGATAACAGCCAAAGACTTACTTTGCTAATTCCTTTATGACTCTGTATACTGTACAATAGCTCTTCTTGACTTCTATTGTTTGTTCTCAAAAAAAAAAAAAAAAAAAGAGGGGAAAAAAAGATGAAAAATAACCTCCTTGTTTGCAGTCAAAACCAAGGTATCCTTTTGGGGTTTGGTCCTTAGTTCCTGGCTCATATAGGAGTTCTTTATTCTCACCAGTCCTGGCTGAAAATACCTTCTTCTGTACTGATTGTTAAGATGTAAAGGACACACATCGAGAGGTGCCCGATGGGACCTGCAAGGTGAACAGCATGTGGTGGGCTCACTTGGCTGAGATGTAGCTTGACAAGAGCAGCAACTTTGGTCTTCCTTTGAAGATTAAGTTGGCATTAAATTATACATTTGACTTGCAGTTTTCTTTTAGAGTGAAGTTCAGTTCATCTCTACTTGGAGTTTAATTTATAGCTATTTTGATAATAGCTAGAACCTTGAGCTGTGGAAAAAAATCCTTTCTACCTTTTCAACCACCTGGGTTTTAGCAAAGGACAGATTTTTTACTATCTCAAATATTTTCTCAGTGAAAGTGTATTTAACAGGTAGCTGACCAACTGGTCTTCTGTCTCCCTCCCTGTCTTCAGACTAGGGGTCCATTCCTGCCTCTGTCATTTTCTGATGAGTGTTTGCTATGTGTATATTATGTTAAGATACTCACTAAATGAGACTAACTTCTAGAAAGCCAAACCTCTTGATTACTCAATAAAGTTAAAAAATAAATGCAGAATAAGCCTTCATTAAATTTTATTTCCTTCCAAAAAGTGCCTTACGTACTTGTGTTCAAGTGTGTTCACATATAGCAGAGAATTTGAGAAATCCCAGTTGGCCAAGACAATGTCTCTGACAGCAGCAGCTGCTCAGAGGAAGTGCATAGGACCATCTGCACTGTGCTGTATTAGAAGAGCTTTACAGAACTGGAGAATACCTGTAAACATTTAACACAGAGGCAAGAATTACAACTTTCTTTAGATGTGACTCTTTTTTTAAAGGGAGGATAGTACTAGCCTTAAAAAAAAAAAAAAAAGTTTCTTGTTTATAAACCTCTGTATTAGATTTGGATTGCTTCTGGTACAGGAAAGTTAGTTTGTCTGTGGGATTGTTTTGGAATGCCTGTATTTCCCAGGCAGAAGGGCACGTGCTGGAGTCCTACAGAGCTGTGCTGGTATGTGAGCAGCAGGCATCCCTATGTATTTGACACTTTAATTTCATAAGGCCTAGGCTACATTGATGGTCTAGGAGCACACAGTGACAAGTTTTCAGAGTTGACTAGAATGCTAAAATGTACTAATTATTTATTGTTTACTTAATTTTGTACTTAAAAAAAAATTACATGTTTTCTAAGGATGTTCGAGTCAAGTTGAATTTTCAGTGTGAAATATGATTTTAGTGCTTGTGCTGCACAGTTGCATGGCCATAAAGGCTGATGTTTGATTTGGACTTAAAGGGAGGAGCAAGGGGGCATGTTTCTCAGTCAGCTATGGAACTAGGATAGGCTTTCTAAAACTCAGTAATTAGTGTATTCTAGCCTTGGCCTCCTGATTTCTGAAGGAGCTGTACACAGACTTATGGTTTCTTTAGGTCTCAACTTTTTTGCATAGACTGCTGGGAGTGATTTGAGTATTGCATGTCCTATAATTACACTTTGGTAGGAATGCAGTGGAGTCATCAGCTGGTGCTTCCCTGTCTGGGTTTTCCTTGCCTAAGCAGTGTGTGAAGGGGAAAAGAAACTGGAAACATGAAACTTCCGTTAACAGTTACTGTTTTGCTGCTCTGTGTATTGGGGAGCATTGTTAGCATACACTAAAAAGAAAACTGGATTTATGTTGGGAAATACATTGCTACTGGATAAAAGGAAGCATTTTCTTCCAGAATATACTGTACTTGGTTATATAGGCATCTTTAGTAATTGCAAGAATTACATACTTGAATGGTAATTAAAAGTTAGAGGTCAAACTAAAGTTGAGGACTAGCCACTGAGTTGTGTTATCAAGTCTGATGATGCCTTAAACAATAGATTAAGAGGAAAAAAAATTCTGTTGCTCCCCTCCCCCACCTCCGAATTCCATACTGCACTTTTTCACAAGATAGATATTCAAGGAGGAAGCAATATTGCAATTTGAAACCACAGTCAAGTGCTCATACATTTGTGGTGTTACTGTTTCAGTTCCCCTTCATTTCCAATGAATAGAAAAAACTCCTGAAAGATTGTATTTCACAGAAGATTAGTGTTCAGAATATTCACTTTATGGTAGTCAACAGGTGACAGTCTACTCCTTAATTTTTATGGATTTTATCTAAAGCCTATCCAGAACACTGATTAAGAAAATACTTTTACCGTGGCAATTTTTGTTCAGTTAAATAGATTTAAATTTTGTACATCTGTTTGCATATCTTGATTTGAAACCTAATGAGGAACACGTCAGATAAAACCTATAAAATGTAGGTATCAGTATTTTCAAACTGTGCCGTACCCAGTTCATTTTCTGAGGTTTGAAATCTTGTCCATTTTTAATCTGTTCTGCCACCATTTAAAAGCAGTTTCCAGTCATTACTGAAATTCCAGGAAAGTCTCTATATTGTCTGATGCTTGCAAAGTCTGGATATAAAAGTAAATAGACAGAAGGTGGTATTATTCTGTGATCTGTTATTGCTATTATCTATTTGTAGTCACCGCCTGTGACTTCACTGATGTCTCAGATGCTGACTTCTGTTTGTTTCCTAAATGTAAATGTTTTTAAACATGTAATAACCAATTGTTTGGCTTTTTGCCCTTTATTGTATCTAGAGATAAGAGAGAACCCACTGATCAGTACCTCCAGTGCAGGTGTACAGTGTGACATGGGGTATTATATATGGAAAATGGGCATTTTAGCAGTGTCCCTGCCCAGGGCTGTTCCCTGGGGTGGATTCTCTGTCTTGCTTTCTTTAGATGTGTGCAGCAGTGGCAGCTGTGCTGGGGACAAGGTACAGCAGCACATGTTGTGTTTCTGCCTGGAAGTGGCTATATTTAATTGATGGATGAACAGAGTCCACTATTGGCAGGAGTCCTATTATTGTTTTTTAACCAGAAATTGTTCAGTGATGGGCATTGAAATTCCAGTGAGGCAGATGGAAAGGCAGCAGAAAGCTTTTAGATTTAATAAAATTGAAGTCTTTGCTTTGGCAAATCTCTCAGTTCTTTTTTCTGTTTTAACTTTGTCATTAGGGAGGGGAAGAATGTTGCTCTAGTTAAAGAAATTAATTGCAAACAGGTGCTAATATTGTTAATTCTGGTTTGTGTTGATCCTTTCAGCTGTATCTGCTAACAAAGCCAGCTTCTCTGTGAGGCTGCTCTTCTGTCATTTTGATGAGATTAACTTATCTCTTTGATTATTAGTATGTAATTCCAGTTTTAATTGTATTGCTCTTGAAATATTATTGATGTATTCATCATAGATTTTCATGCTTAAAAGAAAAAGTTCTGTTACTCATGAACACTCTTGTTTTCTATTTCAGCTGGAATGCCTTACCTCATTCTGACTGCTGTGTAGAAAGTCCTATAGACTACTAAAGAATTGCCAGCTTTCTGGATGACTGTTCTTATTTCTACCTTGTTCTGAATAGTTAAAATATTCTGGTTTTGAAATTAATATATTTCCAGAAGCTTCTTGTTGCAGTTGAAATCCTATTAATTTGCTTCCAGTGTTTTCCATGTCAAGTGAATCCTTTATAGTCCTCTTGATTATGTACTTTCAGTTTATCTTTTCTCTATTGTTGTGAGGAAAATGCCCTTTTGCATAAGGTAATTCCACTACGTGATGCTGTGCTCATTCTTTAAAAAAAAAATTACACAATCCTTCTAGTAACAATGACAATCCCTACATATTCCTGCTTGTGTATATTCTTAAAATAATGGAGAATGGTTTGGGAGTTTTGGTCATTTATACACTGCAGGATATTGAGAACTAAAGGATGCATGTAAATACAGCAAGAGGCCAAAAATATGGTTGTAGGGATTCTAAGCAGATACAGTGTCTCTGTCCCTCCCTCTCTGTTTCTGTATTACCATTGCTTATTAAATGGTTGATATAGGAAGTTAACATGGATGAATATTTAGAAAATAGATGCATCACCTTGAAATGTAAATGTGCTAGGAAGTGAGACCAATAATGTTTAATTAATGTTTTAATGTTTCTTAAACTGATCTAAACTAAGAAATAGATATTTTATAGTAATTTTGATTTAGGAATTGATGCCTAATCATGCAAATTAACTTTTTTCACAAATACGCATCTGCTGGTTTTCTTTACCATAAATGTGATTTATTAGTTATTAGTTATCTGAAACTAAAACTTCTATAAATAATTTAAGTATATTCCCAAAATTTCCCTGGAAGGAGTGCAAGAACAATGACAGTCTGGATTGTGTACAAAAGTTAGAGAGGACCTGCTGTGCTTATTATTCTGTTTAAGTAACTTGCTGGGACAGCACTGTGAAATCAAGATACAGGTACCAAATCTTTAAAACCTCTGTTACAGCATTTAAGTGTGTGAAAGATTTGACTGAGTTATTTTCTTGTCCCCTTTGAAGAAAGCAAATGATTCAGTAGGCTTCAAGCATATGATTGAATGGCCTTTTTTTCCCAGGAAATTTGAGATATGTTATATTTAGGGGAACACCAAATCGCATCTGTATGCCTTAGCATTTAAAATACTAGTTTTGTATTGGTTAACAAAATTGCTGGAAACTGCTTTTTTATCACAAAGAAGTGGAGCTTCTTTTTTAAGGTTGCTTTAACCTGTTGCTGGATGCTGTAATGCAGAGCTTGTTCCTTTTCTAGCTAAACTGAAGTCAGAACAGAATTGCAGTATGCTGAGAGCAAAACAGCTTTAGGGTTAACCCTGGTCCCTGTGGATACACTGATCCCTTGGAAGGGAGTGTCTGTATGTGTTCTGTCTCTTTCTAATCTTTGCTTCTTCAGTGGAGAAACGCAACTGCCATGTAATTAAGTGATTTTTTGACAGATTGTTTTCCTTCACTGGATTAATTTATTTACAGATTTTAAACATTCTAAATTCTCGAAAGTCCCAAATTCTGATGCTAATTCCAGCTAAACCTGTGACACCTGTGCTTATTTATCTCAACCATGCAATCCCTTTTAAGGGCTTGAATTTTCCTTTCTAATCTGCCAGCTCAGATCACAGTGTCTCCTTTCAAAGCAACTCATGTGTGCTCTGAAGTTGAACACTGATATCATCTGGGGCTGTGGCAGGCTGGAGCCCCATGGGTTTTATCTCTGTCTGCCATAATGTGCCTATAGTAGGCAAATTTCTGGTATGATTATATTTTGTTTGCTTTCTGAAAAGACTGTGTCAGTTGGTTTATTTCTAGGACACAGTTAACCAACAGGTAACCAATAGAAAACTATAATATTAAAATGTTTCTTGTGCAGTTGGTACAAGGCTGCCATGTGAATACCAGCCTTCAGAAATGTGTGAAGGACTTCAAATTTTACATTTGGGAATTTGAGAAATGACTGTGGTGTTTATCAAGCAGTGGTACTGTGGGACATAAAATGTACAACGTGCTTTGATTTTAACTTGGGGAATACTTGTAAATTGTATATTTGTTTCCAGAGTTTCATATAAATGAGACAGTGAGCTTGAAATCTGCTGCTTCATGAAGAATTCCCTGCCTCAAAGCAGAAATGCACCAAATTTGCATCCTATGTGTTAGTCCTGCTTCTTGGAGATTTAATTTAAAGGCCTTTCAGTGCCTAGAAATATTAATTATCAGAGCTGGCTTTGAGCTCTTGGCATAATTACATGGGGATTCCAGCATGCTTTAAGAGAGAAATTGGATAGTCTTTCCTTACTTTGCAGTTGAAAGCTCCTTTGTGTTTTGTCTGTGAAGTCACTGTGTCACTGTTGCAGGAAAAGGGCAATTAGGCTGGGTTTTTTACCACTATGAATTGAGTTATTGCTTCTTCCCTCCGGGAATCAGTTGGGGATGAGCTTGAAATGGAGCTACTATGAAGCTCTAACTGTCGGGCTTCCCATATCTGAGTCTTTATCATAAGAGAATTGGGTAGGTTCTAAAGTTCCTGTAAAGCAAGAACAAATCCTAACCCAATTATGTCTCTTCAGAAAGGTGAATGGATGACTACTAGAGGCTGTATTTTATAGAGGCTGTATTTAATTTTGCATAACAACAGTCTTGACAGTCAGAGGGTGAAAAAATTGTTTGAAACAGACATACAGCTTTGAGATAGCAAGGAATTGCAGTGTCCTGTCTAGACGCAAAAGTAGATATTAACCATTAAAATATACAGCAGATATAATAACCAATGTATTAAAAACTCATAAAACATTATACTGGGTTTGAGTCTCTTAAACCTTTTTTGTTTGTGTTTTTGTTGTTTTTCTGTTGTGGGAGTTGTGAAAACGGAAGGATTCCAAAACCTTCTGAATTAGCAGCCGCATATGCCTTTTCCAAAGAGGAGATTTGGTTTGCACTTCTGTATATATTTTTGTCTTCCATGTGTTAGAAATATTTTCGGAGGCCTTTCCCAAAGCTATAGAACACCTGCAATTTTTTTACCCAGAACAATCAATACATTGTTAAACATAAGCAGCCAGCTGAGTTTGTGGTTCCTGTAACTTCCAATCTGATTTGTGGGGTTAGCTTGTTTCATACATACTTGTTTAGTTCTGAGATATTTCAGGAACAGATCCCCATTAGTGTTTCAGTTTCAACATCAATACATTTTTTAATGGTTTGATTGACCATTCATATATTATGTTATGTCACTTGCTGAGAGGGCTGAAGTATTAAGTATTAATAATAATAAAGTTTTTTCCCCCATTCTGTCTTCTGAAAACAAGAGTGCTGTGTAATTGGACTTGAGGAGTCATCTGGTGGAGGACTCTGCATAGCTTATTCTTTAAATCTGACAAGGTTGTTGTAATTTTTAAGAATGAGCAAATTGCAGCTAGGAACTGTTGGGAAACTTTTGCAACTAGAAACTGTTTCCCATAGGATGGGAGAAAAGGGATCCAAATTCATACTTTTTGTTGAATTTATGTTTTCCACATGTTTTTATGACTGGGGAAGAATAATTTTAACTTACTTTCTCTTTGCGGAAATGCTCATCTTCTTTCTGTAAATTAGTTTAGCATTTTACCAGGTGACTTTGAATAGGCTTCCTCCTTCTCTCCCTGTCCTCAAATAGCCCCTCTTTCAAGTTTGGTGCATTTTAGCTTCATTTTTGCTATTGAGGTTTGTAATTAATATTATTTATTTCAGTGCTAAAGGGACACTACTTGCTGGTCATGCTTCCCCTTGGCTGAGCACTTTGTGATGGGAAAGAAAACCTTCATGTCTGTGCCTGGCTGATCCAATGTGGACCCATGGCCTGAGCAAGCCAATATTCTCCTTTTTCTTAGGGATGTGCTCAGTGCTGATGCAAGCCTTGTAGGCTTCTATTATGGGCTAACATTTGGTAACATCCTAAGGATATATGGGTGGCCAGTGGCATGTTACAGACACATGGAAGGTTGTCACTTAATTGTTTGTTCATAGGGAAAAGTATCTTGTAAGAGAGATGTTTGCTGAAGAAGTGTTTGTCTGGACAGCTCCCTTGCTTCAGCAGATTTCTTCAGATGTCTGACCATTTTTGCCTGCAAGTGGTCACCCTTCCCAGTGTTTGCTCTTCCATCTGTAGAAGTTTGTCTTTCTTTTGGGTTGAAATAAAACAAGTGTTGATTTGGCTCTGGCTATCTTTTCATTACAAGTTCTTTTGAGTTTGTTCTCTCCGCTGTTTCCTGTATACAATTTCAGCAATAGTGTGATGTTGGAGGAAAAAGACAAAAATATAACATTGCTTGCATTTTTTGTCTCTTATCGCTTAATTCTCTGGTTGATCTCATTGTTGATTGTGGATCAAGAACTTTTTCCTTCTTTGTCAGGGTAACGTGACAAAACAGGAATAGAAATGAATGAACTAAGATTTACCATTTTCTAGTATGGTAAAGTTTAAAACAAAGGAGGAATACATTTGTACTAGGAGGTGGAAGTGAAGGACTTACCCTTACATCATCTCTAAGGATGTATTTTACTGATAAGCAATGAGGTATGCCTGTAGCTCGAGGGTCGTATATAACATAATTAAGCATACATACATATTTCAGTGGATGCCAACTAGTGGAAACCTCTGTCAGACAACATCAGAAGTAGAATGCTGAATGTACTGTGTAATACATTAAGCAGAGACTTCTGTTTCTTCTTGGTCGTAGCTGAACCAGTCTTAGGTATAGATTTGGTTCAAGCGTGGCTCCACTGCGTGCAGACGTTCTCCCATGAGCCAACTACATTTTAGTTTTTGTGGTTAAACCACAAAGTGTGTGGTAAACGGAACTATTTATCTTGGTTTCCTTCATACTTATGGAAATGTACAATGAGGATTTTACTACGTAAAAAGGAGATTGCAAATTAAGAGGTGTGTTATTCCCCAAACCTTTCCTGTTCCCCTCAAATGGGAAGTATTTTGTAGGGTTATGTTTAAATCCTGTCTGAAAAGTAAAAATAAATCCATGCAAATGTCAATGTCTCCTGCCCCATCTCGAGTGGGAAAATGGAACAAATTTGAAGTCTTGTTTATCATCTGTCTGAGTTCGAATGAAGGACTGTTAAGAGAGAGTCACAGCCCAGTAAATAGTCACAGAGATAATGACAAGTTTTCATAGCTGGTTGAAAATAATTTTCCATTTGACACAAGTTTTGGTATTTACTCTTAATTCCTGCTGCTTTCCCATATGCAGTTTAACTGAAGTGGTGTTAATTATGATGCTAGATCATGAACATCCTGCAGGCAATGGGATGGTTGTTCTCTGTTCCTTAAACTAGCACAAATGGAGACTTCTCCAGCTTTTGGCTGTGCTGTGAAGTTTTATTTTCCTCCTGCCAATGTTGTTCAGAGAAACAGTTTCTTCTCACATGTCCTACTGGGAAGGCAGCTGGTCCAGATTAAATGAGATGAATTTTGGTCATATGTGGACTTGGGCTTTTGACTTGCACCGAGACCACACGCGTTTTACCTTAGACTTGCAAGTAAACTCTCAAATATCTTTCAACCCATACAGCTCCCACCATATGGATCAATAACATTGTGGTTTTTGATTATTAGGTTAATTCAGAGGAGCTAGTTCCACTAATTTTTCTCTTTCAAATGACTGTATTTCTGTATTTAGGGTTGCAAACTGAGTACTAACATACTTTAATATCACAAACTGTTCTTCAAGCTTGAAGGTACTTCTCTAACATTTACTTTGGTAAACTTAGTATTTGGGGTTAGTAATTCAAGGTTATATCAGGGGGGTAGATGCTCCTTAGTGACATCTTTCTTTTTATTCCTCTGTGGCAAATATGATGAGTACAGAGAGTTTGTGTCGTACCAGAGAGTAGAAAACATGGTACATATATATGATGAATGGTTTGATTTAGTGTTTTCCAACAGTCTTCCATCTCTTCCTTCTGGTTTCATTCCTTCTTCTCTGTAGATTCTGTTGTTGTCAGATCCTGTATTTGCTTTTAGTATTGCTTTTGCTAGTGTAAGAGGGAAGCCAGTTGGGTATTAATAAAAACAGAGATTCATGCTTCGAGGCCAGGTGCGTGAAATTAATCTCTTAAATTAAAGGAGCCCAATTCTTAATGTGTGTGCTGAGTGTATAGAATTTCTGTGGAAATTGTATATGACCAGTATTCTGTCCCTCTTTGATTTAGGATACTAATCTTAGGGAAGTTCAACTTTGAAACAACTTGTTATGCTTATGTTTTAATAATATTGAATGGCAAACACATTTTTGTTGCTATTTTTAAAAGGCATAAATATGACAAAAGCGAAGCTTTAAAGCAATTTAAAACTCTCTGTGATGAGGCTTTCAGTCATTTCCCTTACTTCACCTAGATTTGATAACTAATCTCTGGGGTGTTTGGTAGAATTTGCTTAAATGTTAATGTGCAGCAGCAGCAATATGCGTAAACTGTTAAAAATGGATAATTTAATTGCAGACTAAGTCAGGAAAGCACAGACCAGATTCGCTGAATGGGACCAGGATGTCACCTTCTGTTCTTAGTCTGCTCTTTTTGTGTTTCAGGCAGGTGGCTGGCAATGTCTTTGGTAAGTGGTCTGCCCTCAAGATTGCAACATAAATAACTCCATTAAGACAAAAGGAGGAATAGAATTACAGCATCTTCCGTCTATTCACAGTAACGTAATTTGGGTGTTACAGTTCTTTCTTAGTGTACAGTCAGCTAGGAAAGTCTCCTAATGCCCTCTGCAGCCTGGGAATTTTATCTCCTGTCTTTTCTCATAGATTAATGGAAATGGGCTTTCCAAGAGCTGTGAAACAGATGTGAAAATTGCAGCAGAGAGCAGTGACAAACTTTGCCTCCTCTGTTTCTTGTTATCGTTGGATCTCAGCATGGTTTCAAAGCAGGATGAAAGGAGCCACATCAATATAGCAATTCCTTTTGCTTGTGGTGGATGTTTATTTTAAGTGTTGGCTTCAGAATATTTTTGGTACATTCAGAAATCTGTCTGTTAGAACAGCAGGAGAGATTTGGTTTGGGTACGTAGCTGCAGTGTGCTAGGGAGTCTCATGCCTTACTATTGCTAATGTCCATGGTAACGTGTAAGAAATCAAAATGCTGTCTGCAGTTCTCCAGCTTTCCTTTCTCCTTGGCTCTGGAAATTAAAAAAAAAAGTTTTGGAAACTTTTAAAAAGAACTTAGTTCTTAATTAGCTTACATTTTTAATGTTTATTAAAAGCTGTAATACAATTCCTCCCTCCCCCACTAACAAAGGGATTTGTTAGTCTGGAAGTTTGCAGTTTGGAAAACGTGCAGAGGTAAAAACTGCTGCCGGTTTTGTTACTGTTAGAGAATGTTTTTTCCCTACAGTTTCTGCAGTCTAGTCTGTTCTGTACATATTATTCTGAAGCTAATGTTTTTAGGGCTTGGGAAAGAGGAAGATACCACCATAGAAAGACTGTGAAATAAAAACAGGCTTAGAAAATATTCACAAAGTGTGTTCTGTTGTGAATAGCCTGAATTTGTATAGTGCCTTGATTCATAGAACATCTAAACATATGGTGCAGTTATGGACTAGGTTAATGAAAGGTGTTTTTATCCTCGTGTCAATATTCAGCGTCTTGTTTCTCTTAATAGTATCAGAATGGGTGAGTTGTTACACTGAAGGTGTAGCTAAATCGAGCATTCCTGCAGCTGCTCAGTTGTTTCATTATGTTCTAGCCAAAGGCAATTCCATTGCAATTTTATTTCTTTGCTATGACTTTGTTCATACTTAAAATTTTTTCCATTATTTTAAATTAAGATGTAAGATTTTCTGAGGCTGTATGGCTTTTTTTTTTTTTTTTTTTTTTTTGGTATTTTTATCAGTCTGAGCAGGCAAGGACTCTTAAGGAGTGCTATGTTCAATGGAGATTAGATTGACGTTAATTTACCAAGAAGAAAAAAAAATTACCAAGAAGAATTTACCGCCCATGCTTACTCTTTTGGCCTTTAACTGAAAGAGAACCATGCTACTAATATGTTTGCAAAAGTTTTCAGACAGCCTGCAGATAAATACTGGATGATTGAACAGGTTGTTACTTGTGTCATGGATGTCAGTGCCCCTGTATTGACAGTGAAGCAGGTGCCCCGTTTCTACAAATAAAATAAAAAATCAATTTGAATTTACAGTATAAAGGATTGTTTATATCCATTACTTGATTTTTTTTATTAGTTTCTAAATTCCTGCCTTAAGAAATAAGATTTTGAACCCATGTGGCACAGTGAAATAGGTCAGTGGCAAATGCATTGGAAGAAAACTAAAAATGTCTCATTGCTGTCTTGCTGTTGTATTTCTGAAATTTTGAAGTCACCCCTGCTTAGTCTTCCCTCCAGGGGGTTTCACATTGAGATGCTTCAGTGATTCACCGATGCTATGCAAATGGCTCAAATATTTTGAGGCACTTTTCCTTCAGGCATCCCATGCTGTGTGGCAGGTTACAATGTTTTGAGACTATAGAAAGTCTCCCCTCAGCTGAGTGGTCAACAAAAATCTATGTTGTCCCCAGGTACACTTCTCTAATCTGCAGTTACAATTATAATACAGGAAAGTACTTCTAAATTCACATTCTCAGATGGAGAAAGATTTTGTGAAAACACTGTTTTCAGGTCACTCCAGAGAATTTTATATTGCTCAGATAAAATGATTTATTTCAGTACTGGGCAAATCCAAACATGTATTCTCATATATTAATTTTTTTTTTTTTTTGTTATAGCAACTTAAACTGATGAAAGTATTTACTCTTAAAGTATAAAAACATTTAACTTCAATTTGAAGACTGTAGTGAGTTGACCTTGGCTGGATGCCAGACACCCACCAAAGCCTCTGTGTCACTCTCCTCTGCAGCTGGACTGGGGAGAGAAAATATAACAAAGGGTTTGTTGGTTGAGATAAGGACAGAGAGAGGTCACTCACCACCATCATGGGCAAAACAGGCTAGAATTAGAGATATTAATTGAATTTACTAGTAACAAAATCATAGCAGGACAATGAGAAGTAAAAACAGACCGTAAGAACACCTTCCCCCCTCCCCTCCCTCCTTCCCAGCTCTACTGTCTCTGCCAGTGGCTCAGGGAGATGGGAATTGGGGCTATGGTCAGTTCATCACACCTTTCTCAGGCTGCTCAGGGAGAGGAGCCCTTCCCCTGCTCCAGCCTGGGGTCCCTCCCAGAGGAGACAGTTCCCCATGAACTTTTCCAACATGAGTCCATCTCATGGGCAGCAGTTCTCCACAAACTGGGTCACTTTTCCACAGGGTACAGTCCTTCAAGAACAGGCTGCTCCAGCATGAGTCCCCCATGGGGGTCACAAGTCCCACCAGGAAACCTGCTTCAGTGTGGGCTGTGTTCTCCATGGTTCTATAGGTCCCTGCCAGGAGCCTCCTATGGGGTCAGAGCCTCCTCTCAGGCACCCACCTGCACTGGCATAGGTCTCCTCTGTGGGCTGCAGGTGGATCTCTGCAGCCCTGTGGCCTTGTCCAGCAGCTCATCCATGTTGGAGCCAACTGGGATTTGCTCTGTTGGACATGGAGGAAGCTCCTAGCAGCTTCTCACAGAATCCACCACTGTAGCCACTCCTGCTACCAAAACCCAGCCATACAAACCCCATACAAACACTTAGAAGAATCACCACAATAAATAAAATGTTGAAGATTAATGATCCTCCCAGGTAAATGTGAGTTTTATCTAAATGTATTTATCACTGTTTCCAACTATTAGATTTTATTATGGCTTTAATAATACATTCTATTGTATCTACTATGTATCTGTGCAATTTTTTTTCTTAAGAATTTTTTTTCTTAAGAATTTAACACTCATCAAAATACTGCTTTTAGTGGTTTTTGGGCTCTGACCTTTCTCACATACTCCTCTGACTGATAAATTTAATCATTGCCAGAGTGGTAAATTACATTTTTATTTATAGTCTTTTATTCCACTAAATAATCAATGATAAATTTGAAGTCAAATCAGTAGTCTTCTCCATCTAGCCCTTTTATTCAACCACTGTTTTTCCCCACTCTTCCAGAGGAGCTGTGTTTTGCTGTTTTTCTGTCCTGTTTGTTGCTGCTCTGATGATAACGATGGGAAGTTGTCCATCATACAGCCTCTGGGACATAATTTAGCCATAGTAGGGCTTGTCTATACTATAGCTCATGACAGCCTGCCCTTGGTGTTGGTGCCTTATGTGTGCCAGGTGTGCGATAAACCAGCAGAACCTGTGAGATCTGTGACAGCAAGAATCCACTCCCTTACTTTCCAGTTTGTAAAATAAAGGGAGCTGAAGACAATTTTCTAGAAGGTGGCTTGTAAATGGGTTTGGAGGGATTGTGGAGGTTGTGTATGTGGCACAGATGTGAGCAGGCAGCTGGAGTGAGCAGTCTGTGGGCTGCCCACTGGGCCTGGCTCCTGCCCAGCCTGGCTGGGAGGGCTGGCACCGCGCTTTTGACTCCTCTTTGCCACATGCAGAACTCCTGTCTCCCAGGAGATGCCTGGTCATGGGCAGGCACTGCACACCTGGTGAGCCCTCAGCAGCAGGGCCCTGCCTGGGGTGCAGTGGGGAAGGGAGGAGTTGTGCCTCTGCCCCTTGGGGAGTTGTCAGCTCCGTTCAAGCCATAAACACCAAAATTTCAGATGACTTGGCAAAGTGAGCTGCCAAAGACAAGCCAGGTCAGTTACACCCCTCAAGGGCCTGCAGCCATCCACGATGTGTCCTGTTCTCCCCTTCCAGCAGCACTCGGGGAGTGCAGGTGGCTGGGGATGCTGCCCAGCGCGTTCCACCCGCTGGGTGTGCGTGCCGCCGTCCTGCGAGGGAATCGCGGGCAGCGGCTCTTCCTCTGCGCTTAGGCATTCACACAGTTAGGAGGAAATCCAGACACTTGGATCTGTTTTCTGGCAAACTGCCCTGCAGGGAAGTTTGGTATTTTAATGGTGTTTCTGCCTTAATTTGGAGGGAGGTTATATTTTTATCTGCTTTAGTGGTCAGGTGGGAATTATTGTACAGTTAAATGCAGCAATATTAAGATTACATGGCTTTTTTAAAAAAGAAGAGTAAAAAAATACATGCAGTGTTAATGTAACTTCTATTTTCTTGAGTGGGAGGTTTTTTCCTTGTTAGGCTTTCATTCAATTTTTTTTTTTTTTTCCTAATGGACTTTGGTATATGAAGAGTATGCAGCATAGGCAAGCTCAAAGCTTCTTGCTTTTCCTAACCCTGTACAAGCTTCTACTATGCCTTGATAGACCTTTGGGATTAATTAGTTTTCTTAAAAAAAAAAATTAGCTATGCTTATTACACTAGGCTTGAATTTTGCACTGAGGTTTCATTTTAATAAGGTGACTGAGGTGTAGGAGGAAAACATCTGTGACGTCTGTCCCAGCTATGTTTTCTGTAAATACAGTTTTTATAGGGCTAAGCTGTAGATCAATGCAATATGCAAGTTGAATCTGCTGTATCAGCTATATTGTTTTTTTAAAAAATAATTTAAACAAAAGCTATGTTTTTTCTTAAAATTTGAAGCAAGCTTCTGTATTCTGAACATGCTTTTATTTTTCTGTTTAATTTTGATACTTTACTGTTATGTGATTCTGTGATCTCTTTAATATGATGCTAATTTGGGCCAGTGGTGTTGATGTTTTTAAGATGTACATTAACTGCAAATGGTGGTTGGTAATTGTGGTTTCTCTTACTTGCCTTGCAAATGTCACCTGAATCGGGATTCTTCCTTGTGATTTCTTAGTGTCACTGCTGTTGCACTGCAGGTGAGAAGAGTGAGGAGTGCTACTTCTCTAGCACAGCAAATTTCTGTCCTACTTTTTTGACAGCATGCCTGAGACTAAGGAAGTACCTACATTTTGAAAAATGTTTGTCTCCTCTTCTGAAAATATTAAGACTCTAGTACATAATGTTCTCTCAGCAGTTGCCTTTCTGATAGATAAAAATAAGCAGTGATTCCTGAGGAGGACAAAAGCTATCATAAATTCCATTAAGATCTGAACAAATGCTTCTAAGTGTTCTTGGAAGTAATAATGCAAAAAAAAAAGCCCTCCGTTACTTACCATATGGCACTGCTTTAGATCTTATTGGGAGGTCTTGACTGTTTTATTTTAATGGTTGCATAACCTCTCACTTCAGAAGCTTGTTCACATTAATAACTGGCTAAGGAAAGCCTGGACCTTTATCTTCTTTACAATGTATGGACTTCAAGTTTTAGCTTTAGCAGGATTCACTGCAGGAATTCAAACTAGCTTTCCTTCTCAGCTTTGTTGTTGGAAGCACGAGGACTCTTCATGTGACTAAGCAATAGTTGATTTCTGGATTTTTTTCCTTTTTTATTTTTCTTTCTCCTCCCTAATCAACAGTGGATTTATTTTAAGAAAAATTCAGGGTCTGAGACTGCAGTTTGTTTTTTTTTTTTTTCTTAAAAAGTGCAATGGTTTGCGTGGGGAACAGTTGACATGAGGAATGGTTGACAGTCTCTAAGGACTGAAATTTAAAAGGATGAGAGATCAGAATGACATTTGTAGAAAATACTGTTACTTGCTAATTTTCTACTTTGCATGTTTTTGGATTATTTTATATAGAGCCTAATTACTGGTGTTTTGACAAGAACTGCTAATAAAGGGGGTTTTGATGTTGGGTTTTTCTTCCCAAACTCTCCAGTTCAGGTTTTTAAATCTCTCAGGCAGTGGCATGCTCCCTTTCCCTTGGGAGCTTGTTGTAATTTTGAAGCATGGCCAGTGTTATGTTTCTTTAAAGATTACCCCCTGACATCTTTTCTCCAGCTTTTCCTCTACATACATCTTCTCTGATTTAAATAGTGTTAGGAGTTGCCTTCAAGATTTTTTTGCATACAGTGTAGGAGAAAATGGACTCCAGGAAATTACTGCATCTCTCTATGCTCTTAATTGTACTGGAAGGACTGTGAGATGTTATTTCAAAATCTCAGAAGACACCACACTAATTGTATTTTTTACTTTTAGACAGATTGGTGCAGTGAAATGCAGACAAGGTGATTGGGAGTGGGGCATTATGGGCTGCTGTCTATGTGATTTGTACTTGGGTGACATTTAGGATCATTTCTTTTTGTTGAGGGATGACTCCTTTGCTTCCAAAACACAAATGCACATCAAAGCAGTGTTCTCAGAAGTGCACTTATTGTATTCTTGATTTTTTTGTTGTCGGATTTTTTGTATGTGTAAAATATCTAGCAGTGTAGGTATATAATATATTTTTTCCTTGCAAGGTTGGTAAATCTGCCACTCTGACTCTTGTTGAATAATTTTCTCAGTAAGTGTAACTTTTTAATTTAGCTTATACAGTTTATTTGGTAGAAATACTTGCACTGTAAAATACTTTCTGACATGATTAAACTTGCAGAAAATAAATCCAATAAGCTATTAGATGCACCCTTTCTTATATGGGGAAGATATTTCCTACAGTTCCTCTCCTACTGTCACACCTGCTTTTATTATTGTAATTTATCCATTTCTGTAATGCAGTTTCATGATTGAAATTGTTGTGGAATTACACATTATGTCAGTAGGGATCTCTTCACCTCAATTACTGCCAGCTACTACAAGCCTTTTCCCTGATGAAAAGCACTAGCTATGGCACAGACACCAATAACAAAACAGTTTAAAGATTTGAGTGGATGTACCATGGACTTCTAAGGTTGCGTGACTGGAATTTTTAGCCCAGTACTAAATCTATGCTTCCTTTTATGTCTAGTAACAAAATTATATCAAGTAACAAATTACATTATAGTCTTCTTTGGCCACCATCTTAGACCTAGATTTAATGCAGGAGCATGTGTAGATGGAAGATTGATTTTGAAATTAATGAATTGAGCTTCTCCACTCCAAAGTGAGACCAAGTAAATGTGTAGTACTTGTTCATTGCTGTTTTTTAACCCTGGGACTAAAATCTGTACTTACTTCCCCAGGAAGCTTCATGTTTCCTGCATCTTCAGGCATGAGTTGTTTGAGCTTCTGGTGTACACACCATTAATGTGTCATCTTTTGTATCTTATGTCTCAAGAAACTATTTGCCCTGCCTGCTCTGTGGAAGACCTGTAGCTTTGTGTGTTGGACCTTGATGTTTGCTGACAAAGTTTCAGTCTGTGAATATTGCCACTGTATTTGTCTTAGGCCTCCAAGTATATCGAGTCACCTAAGTACTCCTGATGTGGAGATATATCTATTTTAGCTGAGTTACACAAAATCTTCAGTAGGTCTTCAATCTAAGTAAGATGATTTTCTTTTAAAATGCTGGATTGTGAAGAAAAATCAACAGAGGCAACCATTGTGCCAGCATCCTGTCTTGTAGACCAGGAGGATTCTTCAAAACATTCCTTTGAATATACAAATACCTTTAATGATACTTTGTGGCTTCCTGTGCTTCAGCATGAAGTGCAGGTAAGTATAAAAACATTATATTTGTTTTTGTAAGACAAACCTTAACTCTGTGTTTTGCAATCCAATTATTTTCTCCTTCCAGAAGAGTTATTCAGGCAACTAATCCTTCTTTCCTCCTCTGTGTTCAAAAATGAGTTTAATGCTGGGTGAAACAGACTGTGTAATGGGCTGCCTGTGCATCCTGAAGCTTACTTGAACTCACTCTTCTCAGCAGGTATTTACTATTATTATTATTTTAAAGAAAGAACAAGAATCGGAGGATTAAAAATATATACCGTATTTGGGTATGGAATCTACTAATCTAAAGAAAATGGACTTAATAGCAAGATAATGATATTAACTTGGTGATATTTAGAAATAATAAATTACAGTGGAAATAATCAAAATAATCCTTTTTTTTTCTCTCATATCTTTTTGGACAGTTAAGTTCAAAGCTGTTCATTTATTTCTAGCTATGTTCTAATTTTATGTTTAGTTTAGTTTACCCTGACTACATCACATCAGGAAGTACTGCTTTCCCAAAAATAAATATTTTTTCCTGACATCTATAAATAAATATTTTATATATTAAATAGGTAGATAGGCCCATTGGCTTTTGTGCATTAGTGGTAATTGGGCTGTAGAGTTGCCTGGGTAGTGTCAGTGCACTGCCAAGGACCACTACCAAAAGTGGACCTGAGGGGGTCGTGAACTTAGCTGAACTTGTGTAAGTTATCCTGTGAATTGTTGTTTTCTCTCCTTTAACAGAAGTATTTATGTTGTATAGAATGCATAGGAAAAGAAAGAAATGTGGGGACTCAACAGGCTTCCCAAATCTTTACTTCTGTCATTTGGTTTTCAAAATAAGCTTTTCTTGTTAATGGCGAAGAAGTGAGTTGCAGCAAATGTGTCTTGTGTCCCTGTGAGTCTGTGTGCACGGGTGTGCCAGAGCCAGTGTGGGCTGGCACAAACTGCTTTCTGCATCTGCCTTGGCAGCAGCAAGGAAGGAGTGATGTTCAGTCTCCAGGAATGCACTTTGGGGTTTTGGGTGTGGGGTTTTGGTTTTTTTATAGTCTCCAGCTCCTTCCTGGATAGAGGTGTGCCTGTTGTGCATTTCTAGCAATTGTTTCCTATAAATACTTTTAAAAAGTTGTGTGCAAACAGTGCCCTTTTTATAGCTGCTCTTCATTCTTTGTCTGTGGCAAAAACTTGCTAATCTGTTTTGCCTTTGGTTTGCTATTTGCCCCCATATCTTCTTGAAAAATTAATTAAGTGGTGTTGATGGAATTGGGTAGGCTTTGCCTTGGGGCTATGAATTTGGGGTGCTAGAGATGGTATCTGTATTTCTGTTCAGCATGGGTTCCTTGCAGAAGTGTTCCTGGGGAGTTGTCCTCCCGGAGGGGCCGTGTTTGGGCACTGCTGCAGGAGGCACTCACCTTCAGGGAGAGGCTATATAATCTGGTAAATGACCATGCTGCTGGAATGAGCAAAAAGCACTCAAGTTCCTTATTGTGGCAGGTTATTGGAAAATTTTTAAACAAACCAACAAACCCCAGACCAACTAAACCACCCACAGTGTTTTTGCCATCATTGTTTTGAAGTCTCTTGAGTGTATTCCTGGTCATTTCTAGCAGGAGAAGACCACAGATGGAAGTGTTCCTTCAGGGCAGCAAAAAGCCTCTGGAACATCAGTCTCCAATTGCCCCTCTGTGCAGGAACCTCCCAGCAGCTTCAGAAGGAGTGTCCATTTTCCAGTCTTTATTTTATTTTTTTTTTCCTGGCTGCTTTTTCCTTTTATCTGTGTGGCTGGGCAGTTCTTTTTATCTCCCATTCTCTATTTTTCCATGGGTGCTCCCAGCTCTCTGGAGGGGAGGGCTCAGCAGAGGTGGCTGCAGAGAACAGTGTGGGTGTTGGCTCTCTGCAGCTTATTGCCACAAACACTTTTTGAAACGTGCTTTCCTCTGCATTCTGGGTTTGATTCCCTTGGGCATTTTTCCATTATTAGAATGGTAATGGAAAATAGTTTCTGTCCTCTCCTGATGAAATTGGTGTATCTTGAAGGAGCTATTAATGTCTTTCCTTCTTCAGGTTTTAGTAATTAAAGGCTTAAAGTCTCTTACATCGTGCTTCTCAACAAATTTTTTTGTGCTGCCTTTCTCTGATTTTCTTTAGATTTCCCTTGGTACCGTTCACTCCTTTGTTTTGGTAATGTACCTCCATTTTAGCTGGAAAGTGATCTCTCCTACCAATAGCCCCAGATGTTTTCATCTACATTTATTTTTTTGAGAAGGGAGCCTTGATTCTTGTGTGAAGGTTATTTGTAAAAACCACCAGATTTCTTTGGATAGATTTGTTTGATTTCTTGCTTTCAGCAAGAATTCAATTCTACTTGAATAAAATGAGAAACATTTTATGCTTTAGCGTTACTCTCTTTTGTTATATTTTCTGTTATGCAAGGCTCAATATTTTACTTCAAAAACCTATCCGACAAGCATTGTGTATTTTTTCTGTCTTATATTCAAGGATGCTTCTTATTCTGAGTCATTTAGCTAGAGAAAAATTACCTTATATATTTGTGACATATGTAAAATCACCATACATATATATTTGTGACAAAGATCTGTTTGGTTTATGCCAAGTGTGGTGTCCTATCGAATGGGCCATGATGCTTGTCAGGTGGCAGAGACACACAGAGGTTAGTGGTTCTTAAGATGGAATATATTAAAAATATTTAAATATATTAAATATTTAAAAAAATAAATGCTTCTGCTCCTGGACAGGAAAATGATGCAACTAGAACAAGAGGCATTGCTAGTGGGGATAATAGATCTTTTTCTTATCCTGCCTTATATAAACAAGGGCTACTCCCTGGAGTTCATGTCTGGTGTATGAAGTGCATGGAATGTGCACCTGAGGTCTTGATTTGATTTTTGCCTTTTCTTTGGTCAGTATAGGTCTCATCAAAGTCGTGGCATCCTTCTGAAGTACTGCAGAGGGACAAGCTGGGTTGATTTAGGTATTCCAAATTTGTCATCTGCTTTTTTTTTTTTTTTGTATCTGGTATGAAATGTTTCCTTCCTGTCTTTTAAATTTAGTATTCCATTTTCATCTGAAAAACTTTCAAAGTCCTTTTGGGCATCATGAAACAACTGAGCTAATTAAATTTGTTTTCACTCAACTTTAGAGGCACTCTTAGCTCATCAGGAATATTTTTCAGAGGTTTCACATAGTGGTTAATTTTGTTGTCTTGCTCTGTTTTAAGCAGCCAGTATACAGAATGTGCATTTAGAGTAACATTGGTTCTTACCTTCTAGGACATAATGTTTTGTGGCTTAGTAGTTCATCTCCACAGACTGGCAAATTTGCCATTTCTAAGTGAAGCTTATTATAAGGACAAAGTTAAAGGAGTAGATTAAAAGAGAGAAAACCAAGTTGTTTTCTTTTGTTCAATGAGGCAATAGAAATGATGTTTTAAAAATGCTTCAGAAAGGACTTGGCTGAACTTCAGCACACTGAAAGCTAAAGATAGCTCTCTGAAGCAGTAAATTTGTCCTCTGTTCATGCATTTCACTACTTGGTCAACCCTGAGAGCAGGCAGCCTGGCTTTTGTAAGGAAAACTAAAGATTAAAGACTGGTGACATGCAAAGTAGTTACAGATGATGGAAGGAATTAAGTCAGAACAGTTCAAACAAGGTATTAACAGAAACTTTTTTTTTTTCAAAATATGGTCTGCAAAATGCCTACTTTCAAGGCTTCTGTTTTTCTATGTTTATTTTAACTGTCTTCTTGAAGTGTTTAGTGAGATGAAGTTTTTAGCTCAGTTTATGGGACACAGCTGTCACTAAAATGTTCTGCCACCCCCAGCAGAGAGGTAACATTCTTTAATCTTGGCATGTTGAATTGCTGCTCTGAAAGGTAAAAGGTTGCATTGAAATTACTGAAAAATATATTTGATGTTACAAAGTAGTATTCTATATCAGGTGGAAATTCTTTGCATGACCAGGTAACATTTGATCAATTTATTAAAATGTCATTGGCTGCTGTTCAAGGCAAACTACAACAATAACCAAGCTTATTATAGTAGTGATACTGGCTTACAGTGCTGTATTTTCATTTTCTTAAGGTATATTGTTGCATTTATCTAGCATTTCCTCTCATATTATGACCTTCATCTGCCCTGTGGAAGGTTTTCCTTGCTTTTCCCCCCTTTCATTTCTTTTTTTGTGCAAATTCCCAGCTGTGGCTAGGCACCCCTACTTGCCCATCTGCAGTGTGTGGGGTGGTGGAGAGCCCTTACTGCTCTCCTAGTTTGTGTATGGGCTGTGTTTGTAGGGGTGCCAGGTTCTGGCTTATAGACCTTGCTAAACAGGCATGTTCTGACCCTAATCAGTCTGTGATTCTGTGAAATGCCTGATTTGATTTCACTGCTCAGGCCCCTGGGTGTTATCCTTCAGTTGGCAGTAGTTGGTCGTGGTGCCCATCACTGCCACCAGGACCAGCCCTCACGATGGGGTGGCAGAGCTGTGTCTGAATTACCCGTGTGCCTTCAGTCTTCTGCTAAGCTTCCACACTGTTGTAGGCCAAGTCTGCATGTGTACTGCCCCTCTATTCAAGTGAAAATGAAATTTGGAATTTCCTGGAGTCTTTTTTGCTGGATTGTGACTCCCTCCAGAAGCAGAGACTGAGTGTCTCATGGAAGGGTCTCCTGGTGCTCATAAAGGGAACAGTTAAAAACACATTGTTAAGCCTGAGGAGGAGAACAGGGACATTTTCTTTTTCTTTATGATTACCTGTTAATGCATTTAATTTGTTTGCCAACAAGCTGTTACACAGCCACATTTCCAGTTTTCTTAATTTCTTGAGCAATATGTGTTGTGGATAAACTTGGTCCAGGTTTACTGTGCCTTGAACTACTGTGGGTCATTTGGGTCTGAGGTTTCCAGCTAGTGTTTTCTTTTTGCAGTTTTCCACCAGTGCTGCTGTCCAGGTAAGGTCAAGTGGTGAAGGCTGGTTTGGGAAGGCATCATGTGTCCTGACACACTGTTCATGTGCCTGTCGAGGGCAGTTATATAAAACCCCTCAATAAGCAGGCATGACTTCTGACGCAGCCTTTTGCAGCCCAGGAGGAAGAATGTAGAATAAGGCTGATCTTAGGCTTCTGGAAGTATGTTATAAACTGCATAAATGTACCTCTAGCAAAAAAAAAAAAAACCAACAGAGGGATTCTGGAGCTGTCAGCTCTTCCTCACAGCCTCAGGGTCACTTTGGGCTTGCTCTGCATTTTTCCCACTGACCCACGGTGGATTCTGCTTCTCTGTGTAGGAGAATACCTGTGGGACAGCACTGTCTCTCACTTCCCACCTCTGTCAGTAAACTGGTAACAGAGAAGCCACTAGGCAATTTTCAGTTGGTGATTTTTTTTCCATAGGGATACTTTATTCTTGAAATTCCTTGTGCGGCTTCATTTTAACTCACTGGCTGAATAAACAGCCGCCTTTGCAGTGTATATGGCATAACACAGAAGTAGTCCTGCTGCTGTGGATGCTTTCATTTCATCAGGGCTGCTGACCAGCTGCTACACAGTTTATAATTGGGATTAAATGGGAATAAAAGCCGTAAAAGTCTTTATTTCCCTCATAACTGGGTAAGAAAAAAAAAAAGTTTTGTTTTAGAAGAAGATCCGTAAAGGCTGGATTTTTTTGGTGTTTGGTTTGTTTTCCTTGTAGCAGAAGTTCTGCCCTATTTAGTGCAAAAATGCAGTTGACATTTATGTGCTTGTAAATATATCTTTTAAATACCTTATTCTGAAATGAATGACAGGTAAATCTTCAGCTTTTATGCCTTTATCTACCCTGCATAATGCGAAACTTGTCTGTTCTGTGGTCAGCAACTTGAGTCATAGGCTAAAAATGGTGTAGAACAGTAATTCCTTTTGCAGGTCTTAAGCATACCTCTTTTAATACAGTGTTAAACATTGTAAGAAAGCTCTTATTATATTGCATTGAGATAAAAATTCATTACCGTCTGCTTAAAATAAATTGTGGAAAATATCCTTGTAGAGATCATAAGTCCTGAATTCATCCACCCTGATGAGGTTGCACAAGGGCCTCCATCATCCACAGCATTATTTATTTTTAAATACACATCTATCTTATTCAGAGTCTTTCTCACCTCCCTTTATTTTATCGAGCAGCTGTTTCAGTCTGCAGAACCTTTGCTGTTTTTATAAGTAACAAACAATTATGTAGCTTCTACATACATCTCTTAAAAATTTAACTACTGATTTAATAATGAATATTGCCTTATGAAGATATGTACTTTTTCTGATAAAGGTATTATGACCCGTTTTAGCCATTTGGAGGAGTGTCAGTGTAAAAAATTTTATTTTCTTAAAGAGTAAATAAAATTCAAACTACATATTTGTGTATTGCAGTAGTTATTTCCTTGGGAATACTAAGGTCAGTCCCAGAAGAGCTTTAAACATCACTAAGGTACTTGTTCTCATGTCTTTAAAGTGATGTTTAATAAGAGCCTGTAAATGCTTAGTTTGTTTTTTTTCCACTAGCAAACACATTACAGAGTGGTTGCAAGTTCATAGATGGCACATGTGATGCTTAATCCCTCATGTAAAGCCTAGATAATACATGTATAGCATGCAGAAGTGATAGCAAAAGGCTTATCCTCAACACTTGAGTTTCTTAATTTGTTCTTCTGATTAAAGATTTTGGCCTGAAATATCCTGCCCAAGCTTAAGTTTTCATTCTGTGTGTGTTCCATGGTACAGAACAGGAGACAGTTTCTGGAGCTTTGTAATAAACCTAGGCCTGTTGTAAATCAGGGCTGAATGTTGCTTGCCCTACAATTAGTTTAGAACCCTTGTAGGTGTAGACCTCTGTACTGTTTTCTTTCCCAAAGCAATTAGTTGAGTACACATGCCTTATGAATGTGCCCCTGATGAGTTCACAGGCTGTATGCATGTGGTTCTGTCTTGTTTGTACCAGTCATTTGTGCCCAGAGCAAAGAAGACACAGTAACATAATGACTTGAAGGATTTTTCTATGCCTACGTTTATGTGGCAATTTATTTTTTTCCACCTTCTGTTTGACTGTTTGTTCCAGCACTGAAAAGGGAAGTCTTTGGGGACTTAAATAGAATGAAGCTTTTTTGTCAGAACATCCCACAGTGATAAATGCCTTAGAAATGTTGATAGGTATTCTGAAAAACTGCCTATCACTGAAACAACCATTTAGTTCTGCTCATTCAGTGGTGTGTAAACACCCTTAATTTAGCCTGATATTTGCACACATTCCTTGAATATAGGATGCTGGGAAATACTATTGCTTCAACTTAGTGCTAAGAAAATTGTGGGGGGGAAGGATAGTTCTGATAAGATGACCAAGTTGCAGTGAGTTGAAAATGGACAGAATTTTTGACAGGAATATGATCTAGTGTTTTACTGTTTGACATAATTTTTAACTTGAGTGATGCCTGTGGAGGTGAGAACCTACATTAGCCTAGTCTTTTATTTATTTCTTCTCTCTTTTGTCTACCTCTTTTCAGCTTCCTCTGAAATTTTTAGTGCTAGTGTCTCCAAGATCAAAGTCTTGGTGTAAGTGGGAGTGTATCTGATGGTATATAGCAGCTACCGTCCTTAGGCTCAGATATGTAAGGAGGGGACAAGCACCTGAAGTGTTTCCTAAACCGGCTGTGTGAAGTGCTTGCCAAGAGAGGAGACAGATAATAAAATTTATATAATCAGTTTATAATAATTTTGATGCTTGTCTCCAATTGTGTGAGATATATGAATTATATAAAGAATATATGCATAACAGATGCACTGTTAAATCAGATATGCAGTGTGCCATCCTAATGAAATATCCTTCTGTCTCTTTTTCACATGTGCTTCTGTTTGAGGTGCTGTGCAGAACGTGTGAAGGAGATGCACACGTTTGGTGGGTGTGTTCTAGCTTGCCAGGTATCCATAGTAGGACTGCAGGCAGTGTGGGAAGACTCAGAGCTTGCTAGAGAAATCAGAGATGGAGGAGGCAAGGATCAGTCACTTCTGCTGGGAAGAAAAATGAAGGTGCTGCCAGCTTTCCAGGAGGAATTCAGCCATTTGAAAGGTAGTGAGCATGAGGAGGTCAGAAAAGCTGCAGACCATGCGTGAGAGAGAACAGTATGCTTAGACAGGTTGGAGAGCAGATCCCATTCCCAACCTGTAGCTGGAACTATTTTTCTCCTCACCTAAAATTCAGTTAAGGCAAACCCAGGGCACAGCCACATGCTATCACAGTTTTCAATGTGATTTTGCAGATTTACTCACCATCTTTCTGCTGTTTGTTCTATGGATGCACCAAAATAATGTAGTGCTTTAATTCCACGTTAGTGAATTTTTTTTTTTTGTGTTGGTTTGGTTTTTTTGAGGTAAT
The DNA here is from genome assembly GCF_026979565.1 of Vidua chalybeata. Classification (NCBI taxonomy): domain Eukaryota; kingdom Metazoa; phylum Chordata; class Aves; order Passeriformes; family Viduidae; genus Vidua; species Vidua chalybeata. Next base: position 13,293,044 of record NC_071530.1, on the reverse strand, counting down.
TCTTCTCCAAATTGAATCGATTTCCCTATTCCATGTTGAAATATCCCCAGAATAACACATAGGCAATAAATTAATCTCTGTCAACTGTGGCAGGAGCCTGAGGTGACTAGCCCATAATTTAAGGTTTATTTAGCAAGACAGGTTAACTGTGAGCCTAGAAAAATTATTTTGTTCTTTTTTTGGGGGGAAAATTAGTAATATTTAAATGCAATTTAGTATTGTAGTATATTCTCTGGTCTCATGTAAGTTCTTGCTGTTCTCATGCAAACCCCTTGAATCATCCCTCCTTTAAGCTGCTTTATTCTACAGCACACTTACCCTACATAGCAGTTTTCTATTTTAGCAACTGAATTTCTTGTATTGAAAACATAAACATAGTGTGTCCTTTGCATGTGAGAAAATTGATAACACTTCCCTTGTCCCAGCTGCAGCATCTATGTGGCTCTCCAAAGTTCCAAATGCTCCTGTTTTTCAGTAACTCATGGTATCCTGGGTCATCTCTTCTCCTTCACACTGAACCTTTTCTGGCTGCCTGAAGCCACATGGCCCCTTCACTGGAGCATTGCCTGTGGACTGAGTGAACACATGGGTGCCTCAGAAGTCTTTGTCACCTCACCTCTTACATACTGAAACTGTTTCTCTGTTTTCTACAGCGCTGGAGCCCTTGAGTGAGCTCTGCCAATTTATTTCAGACTCTGATTTTGATATTGGAGGTCCAGGTAGCTCAGCTGCTGCAGAGTGGACAGCCACTGGTGCAGCTGCTTTGACTTTGTTTGGTGCTGCATGTGTTTCTGAATGGATGGAAGTGGGTAAAGAAAATGTAGGAAGTAAATGAACCTAGTGAAGAAATAGCTGAGTGCTCAGTGTTGATGTCAGGGGAGGAGAGAGAAGTAAAGTTGTCTTTATTTCTCTTCTGCTAAGGAAGAGAAAAGAAGATACAAACATAAAAACCAAAGCCCCGGGGCAAGAGAAATAAATCCAAAAGAGGGAGAAGATAAATTATGTAACTTCGAAAAATTTTGGGAGGAAAAAATTGAACTCTGGGGCCATGGAGTGGAAAACCTAGGATCAGAAAAAGAGATGTACAAATAGATAATGCTCTATGCTACTGGGGCATTACAGTTGCTTTTGAAAAAGAACATCTGGAAAGTGTAGGAAAATTCACTTACCAAATTCATAGCACCAAGAACAGGTTAATGGACATGGGGTGGTGCGATGTCCTGGTTGGTGATACAAAAGTAATTTATGCTGTGTACCAGCAATAGGGCACTGACACAGAGGAAAACCAGATGCTGTTAGTTAAGATCTCCCATGTCTTTGCTTCTCATTGCATCTGGAGATTTGGTTAAACACAGATCACCTTTATGTCCTTGTTCCTACAGGATATGAGAATAACCATGAAATTGCTGTTCAGAAGGAACATTTGTATTAAATAGCCTAATGCAATTTGCCTCAATTTTTCTAATTTGATCGGAACATAATTTAGCTTTCATCATAAAATTATTAGTGCCAGGGGACATATTTTAAAGATTGTGGGGAGCACTTAGGATAATTTTAATCAGATATGGATAAGTCCCATTAAACAATTGAGCTAATCTTCCTTCCAAGACAGAGCATAGTGTGCTATATGCAGATGTATGTAGTGTTTCATGAGGAGCAAGTTCAATGAAGTTTCTCTGTTAAATTTAATTAATTTTTTTCTTAATAGTTGCTTGTAACTTGTGTGCTATGCTGCTCTGCCCCACTTCCCCCCATTTTCCTGTCTTTGAATGGACACAAGTGCTATCTCTGGGCTGGAAATGGCAAGTTGCTGGCCAGCCACCATGTCTTGGGATGAACTATCCCTACCTCCTTCCTTTTAACAAGGTCTTTGATACACTGCCTTCCATATACCAGCCTGCCAGCTTTCCCAAAGTATGCAGGCACGTTGTTCCTTTGAGTTACTGAGCCTTTTACAGAATTTGTCGGAGTAGGTTTTGCGCTCAGAAATTTTCAGGGCAGAGGGCTGAGTGCTAGCACAGTTAGATATGCCTGATTTCCTTAGGAAGTTAGCTAAAAATAGTGTTATGCTTGGATATTTATCTACAAGCCAAAACACTGACATCATCTATTGTCTGCGAGCCCTGTTTGAGAACAACAGAAATGAGCAAGTGTGGCACTTCTGTAGGTGTCACTTTAGAAAAGAGAGAGCTGAAATTTCCTAACCTGGATAGTAAGATTCTCAGTACTTTCCTATTTAATTTTTTAGCAACATGCATCCTATAGTTTCCTTTTTTTTGTTTTTTGTTTTTCTTTTTCCCTTTTTCCTCTTCTTTTTCCCCCTTTCGTTTTCTTTTTTTTTTTTTTTAATAAATGACAACTGTTTTGATTCAGTCAAGTGCATAGGAAAATTGTTGCATATATAAATACTCTGTAATCATTATTTCATTTTTTGGTAGACTTCGTGGGCTTTGGGTAAGGTAGTGTGTTCTGTGTGCCAAGAAATACTTTGCCAAGTGACCTGAGTTTCACTGAGTTTTGATGAAAGTGTCTCTTTGGAAGCCATTTTTAGAATGAAAAAATAATAATAACAACAACAATAATGCATAACAGTAATAATAGTAATGATAAAAACTGTCTGCAGATAGTTCATACCTCTCCCTGTTTGCTTTGCCCAAATCCAGAGCCACTTTGTGTACATACCTACTCTGTTGCCAAGATGGATAAAGACAGTTGCTTTTTGAGCAACAGTGCTTGTACAAATGCTTAGATTTTCATATAATTAGACTTTTTATCCAATATCTTCTATGAAATACCTGCTAGTTAACAAACAATTGAACAATTTTTCTCTTCAAGGGCAGTTCGTGTGAAATGTAGCACTTAGTGGAATAAGCACTAATGAAATACTGTGTCAGAGACAGATAATTTGGGTGGTTATTTTTATGCCCTGAATATTACCTTCATTTGTTGTTCCAATTTTCCTGTTTTTTCTTCTGTCTTTTCTATGTGGGTAAGCATTGTTTTAAGTGGAAAAAACCTCACAGGGAATTGAGTACTGATTGCTATTTAATGAAGAACTGGAGATTAACAAGACTAACAGCTAAGCTACTTTATTTACTTGGTAAACACCCCACGGTGTAAGAGAGCACGCATTAGTGAATTTGAAGAGGCAGCATAAAAAACTGTTCTGGCAGCATCATATGTTTTGTTCTTTGTGCAGACCAAATGACACTGGTTGAACATTTCCCTATCTCGGTTGATGCTAAGACTTGACTTAAGTAGTGTTTATTCAGAGTAAGAGTCTGTGTAGTTATGTACTAACAGTATGCTTTCCCATTTACAAACAATTTGCAATTATTATAAAGGACTGTGTCATTTATTTTATTTTTGGGAAGCTGACAAGCAAGTAACTTTGTGGCTGTCATGTGTTCTACACTTGAATTGTAAAGCAGGAACCACTCATTCTCTTGAACATCTTACTGTCCCCGACAGTAAAATATATATGTTTATTAATTCTTGCCTTCTGGAGGCAATGAACAGATAATCTAGAAAGAAATAAAATTTTAAAAGTTCTTACAGTGTTGCACTTGTAATGAAGAATTTCAAATTCAGAGTAGTTATTTAAAAAGTTATTTAATTTGTTAATAATACTTGCTACATTTTTTCCCATAGTTCAGTGGGGATTTATTTATTTGTTTGTTTATTTTCATTTTTGGCTAAGAGTCTTTTACTTCAGATGACTACTTCAGCAGAAGAATGCTAAACTGGAAAACCAGAAGAGAAGAACCTGGTTTTAAAATTATATAGTGGTCAGTTGTGAAGCACAGTTCCTGTTCCTTTAAATTTTTTCTGTAAAGGAAGTTCAATATAACATTTCTTGAACATGTTTTGAAGCTGATGGGCAGTGGGCATCCTCTGTATGAATTGTATTATAAATAATGCAATTATTTAGGAATAATTATTATTATAATAATAGGAACTATCAAGAGTTCAAGTTGCCTTTAAATCTTAATTCATCTTGTTATACCCCTCTTGTTATGCAGAATCCAGAAGTGTGGACACTTTCTTGTCTTATTCAGTAGCATTGGTCACCTAATGGGCTGCTTTTCAGCATCTTTCTCATTTGTTTGTCACAGACCCAGGTCTCCTACTAATCAAATCTTGTTCCAAGGTAAGTTACACAGTAGTGCTTGTGGACACAAGCATTTTTACTTGTCTTCCAGGAGTTTTATCAGATTTATCCTTATACTGCAGATGGAGAGCTGATATACAGAATAATTTTGAAAGGCCTGCTAATTTGGTCTTGTTTCTAAGTGCCGAGGAACTCGGTTTACAGGTTCTGTGTGTTATGTTGCAGTTCATGCTCTTAGCAAAGCCGCTGTTGTTGGTTGAGAGTTGCTACTTATGAAGAGTTGGAATCCTTTTAATCCTTTCCTTCCTAATGAAATTTAGGAATCCTTTAGGTTGCACTAGACTTCTAAGATCATTGAGTCCAACCGTTAATCTAATGTTGCCAAGTCCAGACATGCAGCACATAAGAAACTTGCAGCTGTAGATTGCCTCTGTAAAGTTTGGGCTTTGCCTGGCAGCAAACAAGCTCTGTCTGGAGGCAGAGGAACCTTTTTTCTGTCATCACTAGAGACTGGTTTCTCTTTACACAGTCCACTGCACATCTTGTTTTCTGTGACACGAGGAAGAGATCCTTGCACTAGCTGCTATCTTCATTTGGTGCTGCAGGTTTGTTTCTACAGCTGCCTCTTTTGTGTGTGGTGCCTCTGTAACCACAGGGGAAGGGCAAGTGTGCACCTGGGGTAAGTAAGGGCTGTCAAAGTGAAGGAAGCCTGACGAAGGCTGCACGCAGATCAGACTACTTTGGCTGAACTTCCCAAAGTCTTGGGACTTTGCTGAAAGTTTTCTGGTCACTTTTTCCAAAGTTTTCCGAAGTTGTAATAGGGCAAAATCTGCATATTGGAAACATAAGCTTATCAGCTGAGTGTGCTGAAGACTATTAGCCTTGCCAAATACATTTTTTTTCAGAATTCAGTACAATGAAATACTCATACATTAACATTGCCTTGTGTATTTATTTCAGTTGTGGAACAGTACCTTGAACAAGTTATAAGAGTTTGCTTATTCTGACAAATAGGAGCATGATATCTCAGGATATTTATGGGAATAATTAGGGTAATTATTCAGGTTACTTCAGAATAATAGAAACTGGCTACACTTTAAGTCCTCTGTCCAGGTCTGGGCCCCTCAGTTCAGGAAGGACATTGACATACTGGAGCAAGTCCAGAGAAAGGCAACCGAGCTGGTGAAGGGTCTGGAGAATAAGTGATATGAGAAGCAGCTGAGGGAGCTGGGAGTGCTTATCCTGGAGAAGGCTCATGGATGATCTTATCACTCTCTGTAACTCCCTGAAAAGAGGTTGTAGCCTGCAGATGGGGGTCAGTCTCTTCTCCCAGGTCAGCCTCTCCTCCCAGGGAATCAGGATGACAGGATAGTCTTAAGCTGCACTGGGGCAGGTTTAGGTTGGAAATTAGGAGGAATTTATTTGCAGGAGGGGTGATTAGATGCCTGGAGAGGTGGTGGAGTCAATGTCCATGGAGGTGTTTAGGGAAAGACTGGATGTGGCACTCAGTGATGCTGTCTGGATGATATAGTGGTGTTCAGGCAAAGGTTGGACTCAGTCTCAGAGTTCTATCCCAGCCTGTTTGACTCTGTGATTCTTTGATGCGTACTTAACACCTTTCAGTGTAACTTGCATAAAATTGTATTTTCTCATGCAAATTATTTATATTATTTTAGGTTTTCTTGGCTACTTTCAGAGAGAGGAGACTGTTGTGCCATGTGTTCTGATCTGCAAGCACAGAAGAACCACATGAGGACAGCCTCAAAGAGGTAGTTCATGTGGAAGGGGCAGGCACTGATCTCCTCTCTCTGGTGACCAGTGACAGGACCTGAGGGAATGGCATGCAGCTGTGTCAGGGAAGGTTTAAGACTGTTATTAGGGAAAGGACTGTTATTAGGAAAAGGTTCTTCACCCTTTTGAAGAGGGTGGTTGGGCACTGGAACAGGCTCCCCAGGGAAGTGATCACAGCACTGAGCCAGCCAGAGTTCAAGAAGTGTTTGGACAATCTTCTCAGACACATAGTTTGATTCTTAGGGTTGTTTTGTGTCTTCAGTAGTGCATCACTGGCACTCTGATTGCCGCATTTGTGACCAAAATTTGCTGTACTTCATCATATCACTGTTCTGCAGCTTGGGAACTCTTCTTTTGCAGTGTCCACTTGGTACTTTGGGGTTCAGAGCAGAATAACTCTGTGGTAGAATACCTGACAAGTCAAGGGCTTAATCCAGCTCTCCTGGATTAATGTCCTGTACTGAGGTGCTGGCATTTCCAGCATAACATTCCTAACCATAAATGTTACTAGCATTCAAGGTATTATATCTGCCTGAGTTGTGTACTGCATTCATTTAATTTAGTAGAAAATATGCCCATGTAGTGACTATGTCATACATTAAGAGGATAAATGGTGTTAGAAATTTTGTTTCAGAAGCAAATATTAAATGTGATTGTAAAATTACCCTCATGGGCTGTATAAAATGACAGACAAGCTTGCTTTTTTTTTTTTTTTACAAGGGAAATTGAAATTGGTTTCATGTACTTACAAAGATCACAAAATATATCTGGAAAACTCAGATAATACTGTAGATATTTCTGCTTCTAAAGGCACAAAGGATACAGGTTCTCTCTATGAAAGTGTAGGAAAAAATGGAATAATTTCCTTTGACTTATCAACTGTATCTCTCATTGCAGAACAGAACTTTATTTTCTTTTGCAGGTATAATACAAAGTAAAACAGGTGCAATCTGGGAGAAATGCAGATGGTTTAATCAAACCAGTCTGGTGTGCTCTACCAGTAACATTTATTTGTTTTACTATGGAATACAAAAACATTGAGTTTGCCCTGCTTCATGCTAAGCGTCTCAAGGTATTAAAATGATTCTGAATAAACAATTTACATTGCCTTACAATATTTTAGGAATAAGGAAAACAAAAATGTTAAAAAAATGGTGAGTTTTATTCAAAATATTCTTAAGCTGTTAAACTTTTATGTCTCTTATGGAGTTCAAAATTACTGCGACAATAGCGATGTAATGTATCTCTGTGCAATCTAGAAAGTTGTTTCATCCTATGTATTTAAGAAGTATTTTCCTGGTTTGGCAGGAAGGAAAAAGTGTTGCTGTCTGCCTTACAGTTGAAAGTAGGAGGGTAGCAGCTAAAAGAAACAAAAGAACCAAGCTGCTTTTAGAGGAGCCAAACCAGCTGACTGTTTATTAATTATTCATGACGAATATGTTCATGTGAAGTCCTTCATTGTCTGAAGTGTCAGGCTTCCTGATGAAATTTAATAAACCTCTTGGTGAAAGGTTTCTATTTATATACCTTCAAGCTCCAGAAGGGATGATTGTGGTAAATAAGACCCTGCATATTTTTGAATGCCTGATTTGTTATTTTTCTGAAATCTGTTTTGTAACTGTTTTCCCTGATGTTGTTTTAGTTTTTTGATCTTCCACCTAATCAACCAAATCTGTATAAATGTAGAATGACTGAGTGATAAAAATCTTTAGTGTAAATTTTTTTCCTAATGGCCAAAAGTTTTTTGTTCTCTCTTTTCCTTAAAAACAGACAACCCCTTTATGAAAATGAAATCATATTGCAGGCTTTTTGTGCAATGTCCATTAGAGTGTTAATTTTTAGTATTTTTTCCTCTCACTTTTGTAATATTTTATTTATTAGCATCTTCAACAGTTCGTTTCTTTTAACATTAAAAATAATCAGGTCAAATCAGCTCTGTTATCGGTACCTATCACCATGTCATACAAAAAAAAAGATCAAGGAAGAAGATAAAGAAGGATGAGAGGGGAATTATTATGGACTTTCAAGTTTACGCCTTTCCTGAGTGGCTGACTACCCCAGTTGCTGAGTTACCTCAAAATTCTACCTCCTTTTTCTCTTTTCATTCTTAGTTTCTGCTCCCTGTTGATTTTGTTCCTCCTGCTGTTTCTGTACATTGCAGGTATCTGTCATAATTTTCTGCTTGAGCTGTCTTTGGGGAAAGCTAGACTTGTGGGAATTCAAGCAAGATGAAAAAGAGAACATCTACAGGAGGGCTATATTGTTTTTAATTAAAAATCTTCCTGAATTAATTCCAAGGTCTAAGGACAATCCCATTCAAAAAAAAAAAAAAAAAAAAAAAGAACATCTTTCACAAGCACCTAAAGTGTCTAAAACATTTTGGCAAGGGAAAAAATGAAAACAGATCAAGGTATCAAAGCTGGAAATGGAGAGAGTGTGAGATTCATACTCACTTTCACTAATCGTTGGTGACATCTCCCTTTGACATAATAAGCATGAATTTGCTTGTGGAATAAGCAGCATATGTTTTTGTGGTTTAAAACTAGATCTGTTTGCCAGTCTGGTGACACAGTCATTCATGCCATTGGTCATTGTAGCTTTGAACCAACAGCTCTTCTCCAGGCAGTGTTGTAGTATGGCAGGATGATGGTAGAACATCCATTCATTTGATGCATAACAGGGAATTTAACTGTGTAGTATCAGCTGTAATGCATGATAAATTCAAAGGTGCAGTGCAAGAAATATGATCCTAAATGGAAGGCCTTACTTTATATTTTCAACTATTAGTAGAAACTTGATTTTGGAGCAGTTTGGCAGCAAGCTGTCCATTCCAGCAGCAGTTGTAGGATAGGCTGAATCTGTTCTATATAGGAATGTTTTTTATTAAGCAGAGAAGAAAGATCTATGGGTTAGATAAGCAATGGTATTTAATTAAAGATTAAACTGTATACAGGTTCAATCTTTATATTTGCTGTTAGATGCTAAATGATACCTTTTTTATTTACATGATGATGAAGGTCCCCAAATATATGTCACCACTAACAATATGCAAACTGCTTCAAAATGATAAGCTGTCTGATAGTAGTAGTGTCTAGTGGCATTTTGTGCTGCCTTTCAAAAGTGCCAGGAATGATAGTTGTCTTGATAAAAGTATACACTTGAAACTGTGCTAACATGTGGCTCACTTTAAATGTGATGTGTCAGGCTCTCTTTGCTGGGATGTAGCTGCTAGTGTAAAGTACACTGTATTTGTTCCAAATACAGTCATCTACTGTTGTGTGGCACCCTCTGGCCATCTTGAAAATGTGTTTTATACCAACTTGGTAACTGGTTTATTTTTCTTAAGGTTTTGCCCTATACATTGATGCCTAAAGTTGAGGCCCGGGGCCTTTTGAAGTGCACATATTCCACTTTTCAGGAGTAGTAACTTCTGGCTAAGATTTTGTAACCTATTGTGGTCTGGAGACTATTTAGAGAGAGATTATCCAAATGTTTTATTAGCCAGTAAGATGTGATCAGAAGAACATTGAAAGCCTGGCAGCATTGGAAATCATTGTGAAAGGATGTACTAGAGCATATGCTTAGATGGAATGGGACATGCATAAGAGCGGGGAACAGTCAAATAAGTGATAGATGATCATCACCTGCTACTAATTAGGCAGACTTAGTTATATTTGGAGATGGGGAAATTGTCATATCTATTGTAGAAGGGCTTACTTTTGATGGCCTGGGTAAGATAATTCTATTTAAATTTTTTGTTTGGTTTACTGAAGCCCAAGGAAGTAATGAAATCCAGTTTGAAGGGTAATTTATCCAAAACATGTTGCAAAGTTCAATTCTGTGCTTCTGAGAGCAGAAGAGTTAATTTTTCCAACAGTGTAATAATATTTTTAGTTCCCAAAATAATGTGTATATACAAATGTCTCAATTAAGAGACTAATATTCTCCTCAAGAAAACAGAGCAGACCCTCAGATGGAAGATAACAACTGGGTGGACACCAGGCTGCATCTGTAGTGTTGAGAATATAAATATTTGCAGGAGATATTGGAGTGAACTAGAAGGAAGGTATTCCATAGCAAGAGATTTCTTCAACCTCTGCTTTAGGTCTGAGTAGAAATCAAATACTAATGGCACAATAGGTTCCTCTTTTAATTTAAGTTTCATCGAGGACCTTTACCAATAAGCTGTATGAATCTTCATCTGCCTACAAATAACAAAGGCTTGAGGTCACTGATCATGGTGGAGTTCCATGCTCTGTGCACTGGTCTATCGTTTCTTAGGCCTTTACTACTCTTCCTTTTATGAATAGAAGATAAATGAAGATTGGGAGTTGCCAATGTGGAAATGAGAAAGTTAGAAATTAAGTGAGCCAGTGAGAAATAGGGGTTAGATTCTGTGAGTACACTAGAGACTAGGGCAGCCTGGATTGCTGTGAAATGTCATATACATAAATTGACAGTGCTAACTGCCTTATAGGCCTCTGCAATGCATTTGCTCATGTGTTAATTTGTAAGTTTTAAAAACTTCTGTTGAGAGTTTTGTTCAACAGAAAAGCATATGCCATAAGGAAAATTAGCACTGAATCAACCATCTGCCTGTAAATGGTGAAAATATGTGATAATGCAGAGGTTATACATAGCTGGCAAAAATTTGCATTCATTTGCTTTTTTTTCATCTCAGGCAATAGGAAGGTGGCTTTAAAAATGCTCTTGGTGCTGTTAATTTTCTTTTGTCTTTGAGAAATCCAATAAGGAAAAAATGATGTTGGTAAAAGAAAGAGAGGCAAATAAACATATTTTGAAAGCTTCTGTTCTAGTAATTTTGTTTTATTTTTTATTGCTTATTGGTTTCAGTGGGGGGATTGAAGGGAACAATTTTCCACTTGATTGTATGTGTGTTACTTTATGACAGTTGCAGACATACTAATTCATTACAGAATGGCTATGAAATTTTTCTAGTGATGAGAAGTGGGAGAGAGGGCAGAGAGAGATTTTTCTTATGACAGTTAAAAATAATATGAAAAATTTTCATGTGGAAAAAGCATTTAAACAGAAATTTTACACCTATTTGGAGAACAAATTCTCTTTATTTCAGTCATCTTGGAGTCAGAAGTGAACAAAGCTGTGTTTTAAAAAGGATGCCCTCTGTAAAAATATGATTCTTCTGACACCAATGTGACCAACTTGGAACAAAAAGTGAGAAAACAAGCTTATGGCCTACCAGAAGAAAAAGGTGCAATCCTATCCAATTTTCTGGGAAATACATAATAGTTTTCTGCTGTTTTCAGGTTTTTCAGGTTTAAAAAAATAGGAGTAGGCCAACATGGATTGCCTGTATAGTGTCCTAAAGCTCAAGAGTAGCTCTTTGTGTGCTTGCTTTTTGCAGTGTCAGTAAGTGGAAACTTACTCAGGATTGATGGATTCACCCAATGGCAGAAATGCAGGAATTTTGATTTGTAGTGTGCTGTCTTTTCCAGAGTTGATCTGACTGGTCAGATTGGTGTAACTTACACTAAATGACTTGAACACTCCTCAGTCTCAGAATTTCAGCAGTTCTGGGACCTCTACTATGCTTTCTGTATCTCAGGAAGCATTTGTATTGTTTCTTTCTTGGCACATCTGAAAGATTTCCTGGTTTTAGACCTGTTCTTAACCTGTCCCAAAATAGACAGGGTAACACCCCAACTGCCTTCAGCTCTCAGATCTCTGCTAACTACCAGGATATTTGCAGCCTAAATACAACAGTTTCCCAGATCTCCATCCATATAGATTTTCTGAGATAACCCATGCGTGTGTAGGAGTGTGTTATGTGTCACCCTAAACTTTTGAACTATTTTAAGACTTCAGTGCTTTTTAGTTACTAGTACAAATTACACACAGATTAGGCAAAAGTCTCTACCCTCTGGTCTGTTTCCACTTCTGGAACTCTGCTTTGGCTCAGGAGGAAGATCCACAATTCTTCTGTAAATGCACCAATATTCTTCCCTTCCCCATCTCAAACTTGTCCACAGCCTGCCTGTGCCAGCTTTGTCCTCTTGGCTCATTTGGTATCGTCCAGTCCCCAGACTCATTTTCTTAGCTAAGAAAAGTTTTTCAACCATTCTCATTAGTTCTTCAAATACCTGGTTCAAGTTTGGATGTTTTAGTCAGTCCTCTTAGTTTGATAGGTACATACTAAAGTCTGCTCTAGAAAGGATAGAGCAGAGCATGCCAGGATATGGTGACTTAGTAGCAACTTCTGAAAATCAGAAAGTTGTCATAAGCTCTACATAAGCTCTTCCTCTGAATCACTGCACATGACTATTGATTTGAAATTACTTTGTATTGCTGTAGTGCAGATAGTCCCTTGTAGCATGCTACATGAACCTTGAGAAGCTAAATGGCATTCTTAGAGCAAGAAACAGCTGTTCTTCCGAAAGGCTTGAAAGTGTCAGCAGTTGAGTCATTAGGAATCCATGAGAGAGTTGAATGCTTGCCCTGAATCTCAGGACTCACAGCCTTTTGCCTCAACTGCAGTGACAATCTTCCTGTTGCTGTGCTGAAGAAAAGACAGTACTGGAAATGCTGGTAGCTGATGGCCTGTGGGCCTGGAACATGGTGTGTGTGCCTAAAGCATGAGGCACGTGGCAGACTTTTGAGATGACTGTCTCAAAAATTGCTCCTGTCTCTTCAGTTGTCCTGGTATTTTGAAGAACTGAAGTACTGTGAACTTTCAGAATATGTTATCATATTATGTTGATCAGAATAACTTATGGCATCTCTTGTCATTGTTGGTAAAAAGTGACTAAGATCTCAAAAAGATTGCAGGACTATCAGCTATTTTCAACATATTTATATGGGAGCAAATTGGTGACCAGTTGTGGAAGTTTCATTTGCATATCTTAAAGAAGAAATGTAAGGTAAAAAAAGGTCAAAATGAAAACATTCATAAAGTGGCTTTCAGTATGCAGATATAATCATATTGAGGACAAATAGTTTTCTGCTTTTGAAGTCATACGGATTGGAGACAGCATCAAGTTTTAAAGCCTGAGAAAGAGAAAGCAAAGATGATGCTAATGATTTTTCAAAGGCTGATACATTTCAGCTGGATTCAGCTTGCTAGTGCTTGTGCTGTAAAGATATGTCGAATTGAACCTTCTCTCTTTTCTATGCTTTTCTTCAGTTCTTTGAGTCTTCAAACAGAATAATATGAACTTTTCTTTAGACTGCAAAAGTGAACGTAATAACTTCTTCTGTGGTATTTTTCAAACTCTTAGCCGATCAATGAAAACAGACTGACTTTATTGGCAACTGAAAAATTGCCATTTGCCTGAAGACCAGGGCACATGGAAGAGTGATAGATAAAGGGAGAAGACCTTTGTAACACTTCTGTCACTGGGACTGCTGGTGTGGTACATGCCTGAGTGCTTATTGGAAAAAGGCTATGGTTCAGCTGGTCCACAGATTTCAGAAAAAGCTGCCAGCAACAGTGACGTCAATGTCAGTTCTGGTGACTGTATTTTACAGTGGCTGATCTGCTGGTATTTGGACTAAAACCACTGAAGTTATTGTGGATAGTGTTAGTGTAAATTAGTGTAATTCCATTAACTTTTTTTAATTTGTTCTTATTTATGGCAGGACCAAGCTCATTTTTAAAAAAAAATTCCCCTCTTGCCTTTTTGGCTTTTGGTTTCTTGGTAGCTTTTTGATGATATAGAGTGAAGGAAATCAATTGTGATTTCACCTACATAGATGTGTACTTTGGAGAAACATGCTGTTGAGCTTTTGAAAGCATAAGAAGTGCAGGTTTTCAGGCAAGCCTCCAAATCCCTCCCACATATCTGGAGATTATATAATCAAATTGTATGTGTGTGTTTCATGTTGCTAGGACAAAGTAGAAACAGCAAATTGAAATTCTCATTTTGTATAAGGAGGCTGTGAGGTGTCAAATTTTGCAGCATTATTACAGCAAAAGTAGCAGGGAATTTTTTGAGGGGATTGCAAAGATGAAGTACAGATTGGATCCAGAATGGTCACAGGCAATAGGTAAAGCTGGTCAGTCAAGCCATTTTTCTTCACAACTCAGATGTGAATGAGGGGCAGGCGGAGAAAGACATCGTTGTTGCCTTCTAGGCAAGAGAGTTTTCGTCTGGAAGTTCTCAGAGCCCACTTGTGTAATCCAAATCATAATACAGCACTGTAAGGCAGTGAGGGAACATATAAACATCATGGTTTGAGGATTTTTTTTGCTTTGTTACGTTCCATTTCTAATTTGCTTCTCTAGCTGGCAATGATCGTGATTTACAAAGTGTGGGAAATATCTTTTCAAAAATGTGTGTCAGAATGCAAGCCTTACATTGAACGTTTTTCTGTATCTAATTTTTAGAATCACGAACTTGTGGTATTTTGGAAAACATTGGCAAAAATTATTTCACCAGGGTCTTGGGATGTTTAAAAAACAGTAGCAGTTTTGATCTGCATTTACTGAAGTGTTAAAAATTTATCTGTGTCTCACTGAGCAGTGCTGTTCTTTAGGTGTGTCAGGCAGTGGTGTAGGCACTTGGTGAAGTCAGGATCCAGTCCCTCCATGCAGACAAAGCTTTGTTGAAATTTCACTTTGTTGTATAGATGCATTATAAGCTGTACACTGAATAACATGTGTAATAAATATCATTAAAAGTGTTCAGCAAGAGCTTTTAGATACTAACTAGAGTTAGCCTATGATTTGGCACCTGCTTTACCCATTGCTGGGTCGGCTTTCACATGATAATAACCCAGATGGAAACTGAAATTTTGTTTCTTTCATAGGTTGGAAGGGCCTACAAAATGCTCTGCATTTAATCCATTTTCAAGAAGAAAAAAAAAGCAACTCAAAATACGAAACACAAAACCTAAAGCCTCTCTTCCTCTCTACCCAAAAGTAATTTTTTTTTAAGAACTTAAGAAATCTAGTCATTGTTTTACAAATGTTTAATCTATGGCTTCAGGGTAGATCTATACCAGTAGGAAAAAGAAGGTTCATTATGAATTCCTCTTGGGCTTGTCCAGATCCTTAGGCAATTTGCAGTGGATGAACATGTATTTAGTGAGAGATGGTATGTGAGCATTGTTCCAAGCAGAAAAACTGCAGCATGGCAGGGCACTGACCTCAGAGGTAACTGGGTCAGTAACATGGCCTGTAGCAGATCAATAATTGAGCCCTTACTGAACATTTGGTTTGGACTTCTTTCACGTCTGACTACTGTTTTGATTCCTGCAGCTGATGTATAAGACAAGCAGTACTTCCCTTTCCTGCTGCTTTCCAGAACTACCAGAAGGACAAATGCTTCTGAGGATGAAGAGCACAAAGGTTCTCTGAGGGTGGAAGTCCATATGCTGCCATAAATCTGATGCTGGCTGGACAAGCAGTCTGATTCAGTGGAGACAAGTTAGTTAATGTTAAACTGCAAAGCGGTGACAGCTTTGCTCCTTGCTTGCCTAGTAAATTCCCAGCTTTGGGTTTAGGTAATTCACATGTTTTGGTAGCTCTCAACAATAAAGGATCTATTTGGTTTAATTGAAGATGTTTATTTTACTGGTTTATCAGATTGCAATATACCAGGATTTTAATGTGACTGCTGCCTAAAGTTCTGCCTGGCCTTCTCACCTGTCTCCTCTCTGAGCCAGTGGCAGAATAATAAAACAGGAACATAACAATATTTGCCTTAAGACTCCACCCTGGGAATTCCCTGAGGTGTTACTATGCACTTTCCAAATATTAGTGAATTTGTCTTCTAGGAACCTCTTTAATCCCTTTTGAACCATTGGTACTGTAAGAACTTCAGTGGTGTATGAAAAGTTGTTACACAGCATTAATGTTGCTGAGGAGCTTCCTCATTTTGTTTGATTGAGTATGCTCATATCTGATTGCTTTTTTTCCCAATTCCTACAACATATTTCCTGAGAAGGAATATTCAAAGCTCATAATATTGAAGAGGAATTGTGAATGTGTTTTCCTGTCTGCCCCAATTTTTGCATTTATTTACATCTATCATTTTGTCAACTAGCAACTAAGATATTTTTCACAGTTGATGCTGTTTGTGATGTTATGTCCTGTCATCTGCAGACTTTGCCATCTCATTAAAATAATTTCATGGTTTTGAATGTATTGAAAAATGACAGAGAGCAGTTGTTGAAACGTGACAACTTTATCCTGTGCTTCCTTTCCCATAGTTTTTGCAATTTGTGCCTGGCTTTTTTGAGCACTCAGTGTTTGCTTAGTTTTAGAAGCAAGTGGCCTTGTTAATGCCTTTTGTTAGTCTTAAGGTTTAGGTTGGACATTAGAAGGATTTTTTTTTTCAGAAAGGATGATTAGACATTGGAATGGGCTGCCCAGGGAGTTGGTAGAGTATTTAAGGAAAGACTGGACATGGCACTCAGTGGTCGGTTATAGGTTGGATTTGATGACCTCAGAGGTCTTTTCCAAACTAATTGATTCTGTGATTCTGTATATCTGCCAAATCTCCCTTATGCAAATGTTTTTTATCCCATTAAGGATAGGGCTTAAGAAAATCTGAGAGATGTAACTTTCCATTGCAAAAGCCTGCTCAATTTTCCCACTCTGTATCTGGATATTTTCAGTATCAGGACATCATTGTTAAAAATAGGTTCTTCAGAAGAGTAGGACCTCCAGGTAAATATCACATGTTAATTTTTCCGGTGACTCCTGAATATATGAAATTGGATTTTTTTTCACTTTTAAAGTGTAGTCAGAGTTGGATTTGGTACCTGCTTCTGTACATTCAACACATGCCAGTAAAACCTCTCCTGTGATGTGAACTGACATGTTTTAATGAAAAAACCTCTGATAATAATTGAGATGAGGAACTGCTGTCCTGAGTAAAATGGCTCACTGTATTTAATTTTCTTACTGGCAGATTAGACATAGACCTTTGAATTGGAAAAAATTCATGTCTGCTTAGCAATTGCTTAAACATTTAATCTATGGTGTGGCTAGATGCGTTCCTGACAGCTGTACAAATCGCTCATGATGTGGTTATTCTTCCCTGTCAGTAGATTCCCTCGGTAGACTGTCTTGGAGGACACTTGATGAAATCAGTCTGATTAGCATGCTGCATTAGGCATTCTCTTTTCTGATTTAATACATTATCTTTCTGATTCTCTTGTCTCATAGCAACTCTTAAAGCAGAGTTCTAGGCTCACGTGTGGTGGTTTTAGCTGTTCTGTGGTAGCAATTCACTGTTGCTGCTTTCAGTGTGTCTAGTAGGTTGAGCACAGGTCTGAATTTGGCAGTGAACGTTGGAACACACTGAGCTATTTAAGGCAAACAAAAAGGCTCAGAAGAATTGAACTTGGTGAGTTAAATTAGCATTTCCCTGGCAGGCAATAATAGGAAATGTTTGTTCAAAAATGTTGCATTACATATGGCCTGACATTTGGATGTATCTTTCCAGTAGCCTTGGTACCTGGAACAGTTCCTGTAATCTGGAAATAAGATACTGCTTAATAAGTAAGCAACACATGGTGTCAATGTCAATAGTTAGAAGCATGACTGGGTTAGTATAGTGCATTATTATATATATTTTTAATTAATTTCCTGGTATGTTTGTCAATAAATTTATCAGAAAGATAAGGGAGGTCTGACAGTGTCCATCTCTGTGCCTGAGGAAGAACAGAGACCAAACTGTTTGATGATATTACTTGACATTTTAGTAGGTCCCGGAAGGCTTCTGGGGGCAACAGGTTTTTCTGAAAAAAGGATCCAGATGTTCAACCTACCTAATGTGTACTCATGGTTTTGAGAAAAGGCTTAAAAGATTAATGAAGATAAACTGATTCTGGAACTTTCAAGATTAGACAGAATCAAAGAAATTTATTCAGTCTTTCCCAGATTTCTTATATGCCCATATGCTGTTTTTCAACAGGATTCCTGTCCTGCCTTATGCTGTATTGAGAATGGACTGGTCCAAGTAATGCATCAGTCAGTGCAGTGGAGGCTTGTCTGTAGGAATGCAGTGTGATTTGTTGGTGAAATAAAGATTGTATATGGAGGACATCAAGAGAGAGTGGGATGTGAGGACAAAGAGTCCACCTTCATTCATAATGCATAGTGAGCAGTCAGCAGCCTGTCCTGGGTGACACAGACAAATCAGAAATCTCTAGGTTTATAACCAAGAGTAGAGTAATTTGTGTCAACCTTAGCTGGCTGAGTTTGTTACCACTGGTTCATGTATAGACGGTGTATAAGGACCAGTATGTCCAGAGTATGATGTGTCTGTTCTATCCCAAACATTTGTTTTAGGATTTTGTGAAATAGCTGCTAAACAAATGCACTTTTAGAAGTGCATACTTTGTTTATTGGGGGGCAACTGGATGACTAGCTCTGAGTTAGACATCTAAAAAGTAACTATAAAGTTTGGACAAGATAGTCCTGTGATGCCTTAAGTATGTGCTCTTCTTTTTCTGGCTGCCTAGATTGATGCTTGGAGTCTGATTTACAGAGCTATGGGCTAAGTGCAGAATGGCATTGGGATTTTAATGGGGCATTGACTTTATTCCTTTACCTCAGTTCTTAATCTGTAATGGAAGTAGCAGTAGCCCTTCAACTTTTTTGCCCATGCTGCACATAATTTAACCTTGCTTTGTGACTTTTCCTCGGAGTTCTGTTCCACAGTGCCTTTCCTCTGTTTTACCAATGGCACAGGTATTCCTGTTTTGGGTTTGATCTGTAAGGTTTTATCTGCCTAGATTTAGAATGACTGCATTATTTGATCAGGTCAGCCTCAAGACTTGAGTTGTACATGTGATGGCACCTGACTGGGGAAAAAAAAACCAGACAAATATGAAATTGCTTTTATCAAGAGCTGGAGAGCTGCAAGATATTGAATCTGAAACTAGTTGCTGCACTGTGGCTGGGTGTTACTAGTCCTGGCATTGAGCCAGTGTAATCTCAGAAGTAATTTCATGTTTGGGACAAGGACAGAACATTTCTGTAGGGTTTTAACTTAAAAGTAAATTCAAGGCTTTTCTGTGGTTGTTTAGAGCTATTCAGATATTCAGATTAATATGTTAAATCATGATGAAGATAGACGGCAATGTTTGAGGTTGCTATAAATTCGCAGCAAATTACAAAATACCAATATACTGCTTTTTATCTCACTGGAAATGGTAGCTCCTATAGTGACAATTCATAACATTCAATTGTTGTAAGGAGCTTCCTCAAGATCAGCACTTAATGGCTCTGAGCTGACTCTTCTGAGAGCAGATGTTTATTAAAGAACTGAAAGCCTTAAAATAAATGTCTATTAAAGATCTATATCTCTTTTCTTTATCGTTCAATTATCAATTTCCTTTTTCTTGCTCTTTTTTGTGTGCCTGATACATGAGTGTGGCACTTACAGGGGTTCAGGTTTTAGAGGGTGTAGTGTCTGGAGTCTGGGTAATAATGACACGGCAGCATCAGAAGCAGATACGTGTTCAGGAATCAGTGGTACCTGGTCTGCCACCAGCTTTCAATGGGACTGAGCCTTCTGGGCATGGGGCAGCACAACAGCTGTACATACACATGCACATGTGCTTTAACTGTATGTTTATGGGCCTTTGCATACATTGACAGATGTAGAGATTCACTGATAAGAGAGGTTTGTAATATCAGTTGACTTTCAGTTTTAGGTGATAATTTGTATGTATGATTTTGATGCTGTGTCTTGGTAGCTTGGTGATTTGGTTGCCATGTGAATACAAATCTGCAGGGGAAAAATTGAAAGCCTGTTATTGTAGTTTGCCAAATATCCTGGAGTCCTCCTCAGAAAAGATTACAAGTTCTATTTTTGCATATTAAAAAAGCAGCTGCTGTCCTTTAAGTCAGAAATGTACCTTTGCAAGTGTTGTATAATGCACTTGCACTAAATTTCCTGAGAAACCAGGGTCAATATTTTTCTCGTTGTATTTCACAGATTACCTACTTACTTTAACTTTGGGTCACACAGCTCAGTAGGGATGTGAAAGAAAAGAAGAGAGCCTGGAAAGATGCTATTTTCACTGGCACTTTTCAAAATAATTTCTGTAAGGGAATGAGGAAGGGTAAACTTGTCCTATCCTGCTGGGCTGGTGTGAGAGCTCCTCAGAGCTTCAAACAGTATCATAAGATGCCTTTTTCCAGATGCAGAGTTGAGCTGCAGCTCAGGCTCCTGTGCCCTGGTTTGCAGAATATATAATGAATCTTTAAAGTCATGCATTTTCTTACTGAGTTGTGTGGCAATGTCTGTGTTTTAGGAAAAGGTGAAATGCATGCACCTTGGTGCAAAGCTGCAGATAATGCTTCAATCTAAGATTCAGACTCATAATGTCAGCTGTGAAATGATGATAATGCTGCTAACTTTTTATTGATCTTTGTCTTCAAGTAAAATTGCTTCACTTTGCTGTAGGTTAACCCAACACTTCCGCTGACTGGTATTGTGTGTTTGGCTCAGTGACAAAAATCCCCTACCAGCTGCTAACCTCTAGGTTAAATTTGTGGCAAGAGCAGCTGGGTTTGCAGCCAGCCTCTTTCGGGGCATGAATGGCTTGATGTCTCTTGGTGAGAGAGCATGGTAATACTGTTTGAAACAACTGAAATAATTTGGTGTGGCATCAGCTGGTGTAATTTGTTTAGGTCCATAATGATACTGTGTTCAAAGGATTTTACATTTGTCAAGTAAAGTAGGTATCATAATGACTGGTAACTGAATCATAATGTAATTTTTTTCTGATACATTTATGTGAAGAAAAATAACTTGGTATTTTAAAAAATATTAAATTTTTAAAAAGTCTTTCACAATGCTTTATGTTCCCTTCTGTCTGCCTTTGAACCTAATAGGGCAGAAAAAATAATTTAAAATTGGTGTATAAGTTAAGTGTGTTAGGGAGAAAGCATTTATAGTGCTCAGTGTAACAGGGACGTTAAAGAAATGCATACATTTAAATTTGGAGTTAATAGGACAGTGGCTTAGTTCCTTTTGTTGCTATGTGTGCCTAAGTGGGGCGCGAGTGATGTTGACAAAACAGGCAATAGTTAAGGTGTTGATAAATCCTGCTGGAAACAGGTGATGGAGCAGTTCAGGTGGTGACATTCTGCTGCTTTATGTAGATATGCACTTGGAGTGGCAAGACACCAACCTGTATTCCTGAAGGTGGACACAGTGATAGGATCACATCCAGTGTGCTCTAGCTGGCTCCATGGCATTTAATCAAGGAAGGTTAGTGAACTTGAGTACTGTGTTCTCAAGTGCCCACAAGTGTAGTCTAGTAACAAAATGAGAAGGTTATCAGTGAGAAAATGAGCAGCAATGGGCGATGTGCAGCAAAGCCCAGGAGTGCAAAGCAAGATGCTGTTAAAATGGGCACTGGTGTTTTTCTCCCCAGCCTACATTACTTGAAGGCAACTATATCATATATGATTACTGGGGGGGGGAGGGGGGAAGATTTTTGTGGAAGTGTTCTTGTCTATATTACTTGTAATATTTAGAGTGGGCCATGCTTCTGAAAAAATGAGAGCAAGCCTCTGTTTGTATTCTTACAGCAGAACTGAAATGCCACACGCATTCCTTGCCTTTTGGTGAGAAGTGTTTAGAGCAGTTTTGCTTGGCTTCAGCTGTGTGTCCATGACAGTGTGTTCACCCAGATGAATTGAGGCAGGTGGCTGTTTGCAGTTCTGAGACCTTTGAGGGAGGCTGCTGCACCTGCTGGGTCTGGCTTGGGCCACCCATATCTGCTGGGCTGAAACCTGCTCAGTGCCAAGGAGTCAGAAGCAATGGGAGCTCTTGTGTGTGATGGACTCGCAGGACTCCACTTGCTGTCCCAGTATAAGCTTTTCATTCCAAAAGCCATATTACACAATATCAGTATCACGAAAACTATGTTTCAGAGTGAATTTTTTGTCCATGAAAAACTGTAATGTCCTAGGGAATGTTTTTCCTCAGCTCTGGAGTCAGTTTGTGTGTATTCCAGCATGCCTGCTTGATATCCCTGCATATGCACAACTTTTGGGCCCAGTTGTGATTCTTGGACTAGGTTCTGTTGAACTCTTCTTTAAAATATATATATATAAGTTCTTTTTACAAGACTGGTGGAAGACTTTCTGTGAGGACAGCTTTCAACTAAAGGGTTATCAGTGTCCTTTATCCTGTAGCATGCCTTGAGCCTGCTGTCAGGAAGGAAGGCGGACCTGTGCTCGTCACCATTCTTACAGGTGACATTAATTTTAACAGGAAACTGAAAGTCTTAAAGATGCCATATTTGAGAAGTTGTTTCACTTTGCTGGCCTTAGATTTTCAGTCAGATAAGTGAAGGGAAAGTGATATTTTTGTATATCAAGATATTTTGATCTAAAGAAGTGGCTTTTAGAATAGACATTGTTCAACATTCCATTATTGTATTTTATTTCTCTTACACTTCAGATATTCTAGGATAATGTAAAATGAATCATGCTTCATGCCATTGAGGTGCTGGAGTGTGTCCAAAGGACAGTGAAGCTTGTGAAGGACTAGAATACAAATCTTAGGGGAAAAGGGCTGAGAGAGCTGGAGGTGTTTGTCCTGGAGGAGAGGAGGCTCAGGGGAAGACCCTTATTGCTCTCTACAACTGCCTGAAAGGAGGCTGTAGCCAGGTGGGAATTGTCCTCTTCTCCCAGACAACCAGTGATAGCACAAGAAGAAATGGCCTCAAGTTGTGTTGGGGGAAGTTTAGATTGGGTATTAGGAAACAATTCTTTACTGAGAGGGTTGTCAGATGTTGGCACAGACTGCCCAGGGAAGTGGTGGAGTCACTGTAGAATCACAGAATGTTGAGAGTTGGAAGGGACCCTAAAGATCATCCAGAACCAACCCCCTGCTATGGGCAGGGACACTTTCCACTAGAGCAGTTTGCTCAAGTCCTTATCTGGCCTGGACTTCAACACTGCCAGGGTTGGGCATGCACATCCTCCCTGGGAAGTCCCAGTTAGGTGCTCCTTTGAGCTATAGACGTGAAGAAAAGGGTCAACCTGTTCGCCTGACTCCAGCCTGCAGTACGTCCTCAGTTATCTTCATGTGTAGGTCCTAGAAGGAAATGACCCTCACTGGGATAGGTCTTCAATTTCTGCTGTGTGCACACCTTGAAACATGTTCCAAAGACTTGGAACAATGCAAAAGGAAAAACTTGAAAATTTTGAACAATTTTTTTCCCTTTCAGTCCTTGTTTCTCTAGGGCTGCTTAAATATGTGCATTCCATTATTCATATAGTTTATTTTTTAAAATAACTGAATAAATTTCAGTGTTTTTTAAGTAAGTCGGTTTTGACTATCAGTTCTTCTTTGGTACAATAAGAAGAAAAAAAGGACCGAGTAGTGCACTTAAATTTCTCTTTTGCCTTTTCATCACTAATTTTTACAGTTACCCAGTCTAAATTTATCTTGCCCAAATTTACTGCTAGGATATTAATACAGGCTGAAAGACTTAAAAAATTTAGTTTTAAAAGCATACTTAGAAATCTTACAAAGCAGGAGCATATATTCTTCCAGCTGGTATTTGTGTTGACATTAGTATTAATCTTAGAATACCTTTTACTTAGATTTTCTCTATGATTTTAACTTCTACAATAAATAATATTTAATGTCTCCATCTTAAGACATTAACATTCAAGAAGTGTTTTTATTCTCTTGGGTGTTTGCTGTGGAACTTAGGTTGCCTGAAGCAACCTAAGTTCATGCAGCTGTATTTGAAGCACTGTCTTTGTAGGCTTCATTGAACTGTGTAGCCTGTCAGTGACAATACAGTCCCTGGAGGTATCTTAAAGACTGTGGTTGTGGCACTTAGGGACATGGCTGGACCATCCAAGTGGTGGACTTGACAGTGCTGGGTTGATAATCCTAAAAGTCTTTTCCATCCTAAGTAATTCTGTGATTCAGTGATTCTATGTTGCACTCAAAAGCCAGAGGAACAGTATTTGAGTGTGATGGAAATACATGTATGTACAGTCTTACGTGTTGTGTTAGACACTTTTTACAGTGGACAGTTGTATTTAAATAAGGGGAATGTTCCTGGTTTAATAATAGCACAGAATTGTTGCTCTCTTCAGTCCTTGCTGAATTCTGCATGTGATAGGGAGAAATAGTCTTTTGCTTTCTATTTTCCTGTGGGGAAGGGAATGGAGAGGTATTTGCATTAGTAATTTTTTTTTCTTGTCCTCTTCTGTCTTACATATTAATAAAACTTTTAAAATTATTCTTGGTTACTGCAAGCAGTTACTGCAAGCAGTAACCAAGTTCAGTTAAAGCAAAAACTACTAAGTGAAGTACTGGAATGTCTGAAAAACTTCCATGAGATGAGCTTGAGAGGAAAAAGATTTATTAATTGCTATCTTTCATGTTCTAAATGTAAGGAAACATTAAACAAGAGACTTTTGTATCTGTCATGTCAGATCATTTAATTTGCTCTTGAATTGTGTCTAGTTAGTTGGGAGAGACTGCTGTGTAAGGGAAAGCAAATCCTGATAAGTGATACAAAACTAAAAATCCTGGATATAAACCTTGTATTTCACTGTGTAGAAAGTTATATCTGTGACTTGCTTCTAGAAGAGAAAATAAATATAGCTGTCCCCATAAGAACTGCTCTGGGCTGTCACTTGTCTGACTGGTCAGGCATAACTGTACAGAAATGAGCATTATTTGCCACAGAAGGTTTCTTTTATTGATGAACTCTCTCTGCCTCCCTTGAAAACTGAGATCAGAGCAGAGCCTGGAACAGAGTCACCATGTAATTAGAACTTGCTGAGAAATGTCGTGCCCGTTGTCTGCTTGGAATGGTAGGCAGAGAATACCATAGCTCCAGGGTAGCAAAGATCACATCCAAGTTTTTCCAGCAACCTAGCCAAACCTGAAGGAGTTTACCCTTCCAGCCAATTGGCTCTTGAAAGCCTTCCAATTTCCAGCTTTCTTTTCTTTTAATAAACCATGTTAAAGTGTACTGGAACATGATCACAAACATTTGTTCTTGCAAGAATACTGCATGCAGCTGAGAGGCATTTTCATTTGTGGTAGGTTAGCTGCTGCTTAGATTAGGCTTGAAGCATTGTAGAAGTTATCTTGTGGTCTGATACTGCTGAATCTGTATACTGTGATTGTGTGGTGCTTGAATGACACGAGCTGAAACTTCTACTAAGGGATCTCACATCTTGGAAATTTTAGTGTAAAAGCAGGTGCAGTTACTGTCATTAGCCAGTGAAATCAGCCTATACAATTCAGTCTTGTTTTAGCTTGAAAGTTTTGAAAGCCTCTGAACAGAAAGCACCCCAGTGTTTTATTTATTTATCCCAGCGAATTATTTTAGTCCCAGTGTTTGGTGCATCCCACATTTTGGAGACATTGATGTACAGAAATCTCAAATGGAAGCTTTACTGCTAGATTTAGTCAGAGGGCTTTCCAAATGTCAAGTTGTATCATACCTCTTTTGCATAAATTATGGTGCTTTAAAATAAAATCTAAGGATATGGATAATAATGGTGGGAGATAGCCTTTTTCAATCTTGTTTCTTTGCTCTCTGTTCTATTTTAGTCATTTTTTTTAGCTTCATTTGACTAGAGACAGGTGAGGGAGAGCCTGTTAGCTGAGGTGTCCTTTTAACGCTTACCAACTCCTCAGGGAATGCTAATAACATAATAATGTTTAAGGGAGTATTTTCATTACTGTACTCATGGCTAATTGCTATTAATAGAGGAGAGCAGCCCACCAGAGTAAGAAAGTAGCAGAAAGGCATAAGGTGTAATGAGACTTGTGGAATTTATTTCAGCATTTTTTTCTAGGTTCAGTACTGGGGAAGCTTATCTCCCTGTCTGTGCCTGGAGAATACTGTTTCTGTTTCTCGTCCCACAGATGGCATCAGCTCATTCCTGTGGGCTGGTACAGTGAGAGCAGGAGCACCAACCTCACTCTTTCTGCCAGCTGGACAAATTACCCCTCAGGTCCTGCTGGTGCAGAGGTGGGGCTTGGCCTGGGGAGTCACAGCCGTGCTGGTCCCCATCCATGTCAGGGCACATGGAAAGCTCTGCCTTTGACATCTCTGTGAACGCCGTCCTTTAGCTCAGGTCACCTGTGCTTCCCTTTCCCTTTGCTCTTGTGGTGATTGTTTCTCTTCTGTTCTGACACACTTCCTTCCTGGAAGAGTGTAGGGCTTAGATATTACTCATAGCTTGCATTCTTGTAATTGCTCAATAAGAACCTTTGTGGTGTTTTTGTTGTTTTCCACCCACAGTTACTGTAGTGTCAGGCTGTGGGTGGAGAAAAGATGGCAAAGAAGTAAAGTTATTTGTGTAGTGCCTGGTCAGCTCAATTTCCTCTGCAGCATGCCCTGGACAGGTCTGTTCTGATCAAGTCCCTTTAAATAATTTAAAAAAATGAAGTGTATAAGTGATTAATATGGGGCACTATCTCTTTCCTAAATGGTAATGGTGGCTGTGCAGTGGCAGTGATAGCCTCTGGTGCCAGGGGCAAAGGGAAGGAAGGAGAGAATTTCACGAGGTTATTTCAGAATTGAGCAAGACTAAAAGCAGTGGTTTACTTGGCTTAGACTTTATTCTGTTATCAAATCAGCATCAGAGCTTTGGTGGTGCAAACTTACCTGACTTTCATTGTTCAAAAGGAAGGAAATAACATCTTATTTTTCTAAAAGAATAAACACACTTTCAGACCTGCTCCCTGTGCTGCAGCCCACGTGCACTGTAAGAAAGGCAGTGACTGTTGGTTTTTCCTGTTTGTGTCACGCAGAAGCTTTGATGCATATTGCTCAGAAGTTAGTTGCTACAGCACCCATCCTTAATTCTCTTGTCATGCCCTCTCCTATCACAGTAAGACTCATGAGTTGAAGAAGCAGTTGGGTTTTTTGTTCAAGTTTTGCCACAAAAGATTGTCTCATCCTTTACTGTTTTTATCTTGCATAATATAGTCTAACCAGAAGTTTGAAAATGTACCTCTTTCTGAAGAATTGCAGCAGAGCTTGGTGCAGTTTTAAAAAGTTTACAGATGTGCCACTGGGATTTGCTGAGCTTCTGTGCTTAATAATTAAAATATTGCTATTTCTGAAGATTTTATAGACCTTGGGCTTGAGGCCTAAGGGATCATCTGATCTGACCTGCATATGAATCATAAGCAAGTAACTTGCATAAGTTATTCTTAAATTGAGCCCAAATACTCATGCTCGACTAAAGCCCAAAGATGTTTGGCTGAGGCAATCTTCTCAAAAAGGAAAACATCGAGATAAGTGTAGTGCATGTTCCTTGGGTGTGGAGCTTCACTGCCTAATTGTCCTTCCTCTTTTATCATCCAAGGTCATAATGAAAATTTTTCTTTCTGCTTTTATATTCCACTGGTTTTGTTATATTGTGTGCTAGATTGGAGAGAGCTTTCAGTAGTTATCAAGTTCTATGTGAAAAGCAGACACCTCATAGTTCTCTTTTTTCTTCAGCTATGGTATCAAGACTCCCAATTGAAGGCATTTTCAGCAGTCTGTCACTCTTGTAGCTCACCTCTGCACTCATCTAAATTTTATTCTTACTCTTTGCTCTTTAAAAAGTGCAGACTGAGGCTGTGTTCAGGTTTGTTTTGGTCTCAGTAATGCTTTTTAAGATCTTGTTTTGAGATTTAAAATCTTGCCTGGGCTTTAGCCCAAGTCTGAAACCAAACTGTTTTACAGCTCTCTTCTTTTTATGGCCATATTTGAATGCAGCTGCTGTAGCTTTAGAAATTAAGCTTCTCATAGTGTACAGGGTGAATCTTGGTGGGGTCTTCTGGTGGTTGTCTTTAACTTCAGCACAGTTACGTACTAAATTAAGTTATATGCACAATCTACTCTTTTTTTTTTTTCTCAGAATGATTTTATTTTGATGTGATGCATCAAAATGGCCATTATAAAAACTGTTTATATGGCTGCTGCTAAGCAAATAAGAGAATGCAATCTTAAGTGTATTTGCCTGCATTTGTAACTGTTTTTGTCCAAATCTTCCAAAATTGTGTGAATTCTGTTAGACATACGATATCTTATTTTAAGTGTGCATGAGTCTGACTTTGCTCTGGCTAATCAAAAATTAGGTTTCATTTAAATATGCAACTATCAATCAACTTATAGATATAGATATGTGCCTTTGTACATGTATTCAAAGACACAAACCTTTGGTTCCTAATCTTTAGAAGACAAAAGCCCTGAAATTTTCATGGACCTGTGAAACACCTCCTGTGTTGAGGTGTTCACAGGATGTGGATTATATTTTGCATAATTTAACAGTCCTTTAGTAACAAAAAAAAAAAAAAAAAACAGAACAAACTTGGAAAATATATAGAAAAACATTAAAATTCTGTTTAACAGAAAAGAAAGCTAGAGTGAAAGATTTGGACTATCTACAAGACCATAGGTTTTCTATTTTGAAGTGCTGGATAACTGTTGGAAGAAGTACCCACTGTTATTCTTTCATTTGAAGGCTGTGATGAGTTGCAGAGCAGACTGTTAGTAAGGAAGAGCATTTTTGTACAGGTTTTGAGACTTAAAATTCTGGCTCTCATTTTCCTCTCTTTTGAATAATAGACTATTGTTTATGTGAGTTTAAAGCTCTTCTTATCTTTGACTGTTTCAAAACAAAATGGGTAAACCTTTCCTATTATGGCTGGTCTTCATGGTACTTTTCAAAAACGAAAGAAAGAACTAGTAATAACTAAATAGCTAAAGAAAGAATTAGTAATAACTGAAAGAACTAGTAATAACACAAAAGCAGTATGAATATCCTATTTTCTTTAGGATGGAGTTAACCTTTTTATGGATAATGCCCTTTAGTGATGAATTACTAGCGTTACATATTTGTGTATCATTTTATCTTTCTTCTGTAATGTGTTTTGTAGTGACAAATCTGTCAGGATTTGTAGTCATATTTAGAAAGACATTTGTTTTAAAGCCATGCAATTAATTAAGACATGTAAGAACCACCAGAGAGTGAAATCTTACATGTTGTGAATCATCCATTCTAATACTCCAGTGTGGCAGCAGTGGTGGTCTGGAGTGATGTGGTGTCACAAGTGGGATGCTTGGATTTGCCTAACCCTTTTCCCTGGAGGAGCTGGGAGGGGCCCAGTTGCAGATGCACACCAGAGTGCTTGCTTCTGCCTGCAAGACCTGTGCTGTTCATCAGAGGGGTGTGGGGAGCCAGCCCCTCTCAGCAGTATTTGTCCCCTTCTGGCCACGTTGTGCTGGGTAAAAGAGGCTTTGCCTTTGCCCATACCCATGTTCTCCTCCTCGGAGTTTTGTGCAGGCAGTTTGAGAAGGACAGATGGATGTGTTTGGTTCTTGCTGTTGCCGGGGAGGATGTGAGAGAAGAGATGTGGAGAGAGGAGGATGTGTGCTGCTCTGTAGGGCTCAGTGGTGGGAAGGAGCCACGGTTGTTCCCTGGCTGTGGACCATTGGCTCTGCCGAGAGAATTAAAAATCCCTGGACTGTCCTCTGCAGCTGCTGAGATGGGGTTTTGCTGGCCTTCTTTCAGCTCCTGTCAGAAGAATAACAGTTTTCTGAGACACAGTGCTTTTTGGTAGTTAATGCTTTTTTCAGACAGACTTTTAAGTCCTCTGTTGGTTTACTGCTTCTGCAAAATAGCACCTTGTAACACAGGCATCTCTGGGAGATGCGACTTGACTGTAAGATGTGGCAATTGGTTTTCCTTTCTTTTCAGCCCTGCAAACAAACTGTGAGCCTATACCAGGTTGTTATTTTTGCTCAAACAGATAATTTTCTAGGCTTGAAGGAAAGAAGCTTTTCTGGTTTTCTGTGTTTTGCAAGCTGGATTCAGTTTTGTGTTCCTGACCCTATTTTATTGACTGAATTTGCACTTCTGTACTTTGAAATGGTTGCAGAAAAAAATATCTGTAGTGTTTTAAAAAAGAAAGGGCTTTTTTTTTTTCTGGTGATGTGTTGTGCTGATCAAAGATGAAGAGGTTGATAAAAGATAATATATTTTGCATTTTTAAGTGCTGATTACTCTTCATATAAGGGAAAACATCTTGAATCTAGCTTAACAGAAAAACCATCCTGAATGGAAAACAGTCTATAC
This sequence comes from Vidua chalybeata, assembly GCF_026979565.1. Classification (NCBI taxonomy): domain Eukaryota; kingdom Metazoa; phylum Chordata; class Aves; order Passeriformes; family Viduidae; genus Vidua; species Vidua chalybeata. The sequence continues at coordinate 13,263,066 of NC_071530.1, read as the reverse complement.
AGCATTGTCTATGTCAATGCGTGATTATTTTTTCTTCTATGTATCTAAAGTAGATGCATAGAGTAACATGAAAACATTCTAGTTCATAATCCCTTGAAGTCAGAACTCCTAACATAAGATGACATTCTCAGGATCTTCTCTAAACTTGTCTGTGATTTCTGGGACAATCAAAATAGCTTTCCCTTGAACTCCCTAGATTACCTTTCCTTTGTGGCATGGATGATAATAGTAATAAGAAGACCATTTCCAACTGAGAAGTTGCACTTCTGCATTTCTCAGTTCTTCCTTGTAGGAAGAAGATCAATTTTTTTTCCAGAAATTGTGCCCAGGTTTCCAGCAGCATGTCAGGCTGCTCATCTCATGGGCTACAGAATGCAGGGAGGTGAAAAGGAAACCAAGAGAGCATAAAATGGAAAAATACAAATAGAAGGTACATTTGTAAAGATGTGTGTGGTGAGGAGAAAAATGCAGGGAAGTGGAAGACCTAGTAAATTATTAAATAAAAGGGCAAGGAGAGCAGGGAAAGGAAAAGCTACAGGGGAAGCTGTAGACAGAAGAACTTGACCCTGGGGCAAAATGACTTTGTTTTCTTTGCCTAAGACATGGGGCTTAATTTCCAGTTTTACCGAGCTTTCATAAGGATATGAAAGGGGAATGAGAGAATTGTAGAAATGCTGGGATAATCACAGAAGATAAACATATCAGTGCTTCTCTGTAGTCTCACATAAATGCCTGCTTAAAATGCAAGAGAATGTGCATTTGGAGATAGAATGTAAGAGAGCGAAGGTTGAGAAAGCCACATCGGGAAAGCAAGGAAATGCTAAAAAATTATGTACTATTTTAGTAGCATGTTTTCCAGTGGATACAGGCCTGTAAGCTTTAGCAAATAGGTAATAGAATGGAATTTAGGAACAAATAAAATCAATGGATTTTAACATTGATAAGGAAGATCATTCATAGAAGTTGGTATAATATATGATAGATTTGAATTTGTACCTGGTAAATCTTTTAGGACTGGTTTGGGTTTTTTGGGTTCTTTTTTTGTAGTTGTGGAGGTTTGTTTTGTTTTGTTTTGTTTTTTTACAGTTGTTACAGCAAAGAGAGTGTTAATGTGTGGAAGTGCCATGTTTTTCTAATCTTGACCACATAAAACACTCTGGTCTAGATTTTACTTGTTTACATTCAGTTGCAATAACTACTTTTTTATAATCATGTCAAATCTTGGAAACCTGTCAATATGTAGAGAGTTGTGCATTTGTTTGTAATACTTAATTCTTCAATAATTACATATAACAAGCTGTGTTCCTGTGCCAAGCTGTGGCTTTGGGGTGGGAAGAGAGGGATGGTAAGTGGGAAATTCCTGACTTCTTGTGTACCAGCTCCTCAAGCTGCTTTATCTGTTTTAATCCAAAAGCAGCCCTTAGAACTGAAGTCTAATCCCAAAGCTGTGTTGATGCAAATAATTTGTGTGCCAAAAAGAACCACTTGTGCAAAGAAGGATAAAAAAGTGGACCTCAAGATGGATTATGTTTTACAGTAGCTGCTTAAGTATGTAAACTTGGTGTTACTAAAAAGAATGAGAAAATCTGTGTCTGCCATTGAATAATCATAAATGGTTTTTGTGCTGTTCTTTCTTTCCAGATTTGAACATGGAATTCAACCCATCAGATCATCCACGGGCCAGTACGATATTTCTCAGTAAATCACAAACAGATGGTAGGTTACTGAATTTATTACAATTGTTATCTCTAAACCCTTTTTTAGAATGCATGTGATAGTCCTTTAATACGTAATGGCCCCCTCTCCTCCAAAAAGAGGCATTTAGAGGCATCATGTTAGAGTTTTAAGTAGTCACACCTTTAGCTAATTGTCTTGTCAGACCAGTTGTACAAATATGGATGAAGCTTAACATAATTATATTTTAAAAATATTTTCTCTAAATCCAAAATTTTTTTGTGTAACTGTTTCTTGATATTTTTTTTAACTCTTAACATTAGGCTTCTGAAAAATGTGTAGAAAGTATCTTTTTAGAAAATGCCGGTTTATATTACCTGAAAGACATTCCAGGATTTCTCTGATGTAGACGATACTGTAAATGAGTTCAGTACTAGATTTTCTTAACAAAATAACTCCCATCCTACCCAGACATTCTGTCTTCTTCTCCTCTTGTTATGGATTTTATATAACCATGTTTGTCTGGAGTTTAGTTGTTTTTTTTTAATACCTAGACAAAATGACTTCTAAAATTAACGTTGGTTAAACAAGCCTCCTGATAGAGTTAGTAGAATAGAAGCCATTTACTGTGTCTCTTTTGTTCACTATTGGACATGTATGATATGCTGGTTTAGAAATAAATGAATAATGGATACAAAACACATTATTTTCAAAGTAGTTCCTGCATTTTAATTCTGACTGTTCAGCATGAATTCTTTGTCCTCCTTTCTGCTGCCTATAAATGCTGCTTTTGATTTACATAGTAAATTGCAGTGTCAAACACATCACTTGAAAAATAATGTAGTTTTCACTTACTGTATATTTTTTGCTAGTTTTTGAGCATGACTAGAACAAAGAGGGATATACACTTAGACCCTAATTGAAGAGTTGATTATGTGAGTACCTCCTTTGACCTTGAGATTGTCCTTCTGAATTCAGCCCTGGTTCTTTCAATACCTAATTATTTGAGTTTGGATGCCATTTACCATACTAATCTGATTTGGTAGTCTGGCAAATGAATATGGTAGTATTTCCATAGTTGTATTATGAGGATTGATGAGGATTTTATAGTGAATTTGCTGTGTTTTGAAACTGTCTAATCCCAAATGGGTGCTACTTGTTTCTTGTTACAGCTTGTTGAAAGAAAGGACAGACTAGACCCAGGTTCAACAACTAAAATTTTGACCAGACTGGATGATTATTCTTATTTGTAATAAGAGCAGTTAATTTATTGCAATATGGAGTTAATTTTACGGATTTTATAAAAGTATTTATACCCGTGCTAGAGTTGGTCTGTGAAGCTTTTTTCTAATTTAAGTAACGTAGAGAACATATTTTTGAGTAAGAACAATGAATTTAGTGAAATGTTATAGAAATGTTATCATTGGGAGTGTTAAGATCTGTTCAGCTGTCCTTGATGCATTGGAAAAAATACAAAGGCTATTTTGTTTGTATAGAAATAAAAGGATTCTGCAAACATTTGTCTGCTGATATATTGCCAAGGGCCATCATGTTCTGGTGGGACAGCTCCCAGTACTAAGCATTTTGCTAGGCTGTACTTTGTTGAACCAAGTGAGCTGGAGATGTAGGAGTTACCACACTGTTCAAGGATGTTGCCTAGCTAAAATGCAATAAAGTGCTTGTTAAGAGGAAAATAGAGGGATTTTTCAGGGCATTTAGGGCTGTAATCTGAAAGGTAGCTGTGGAATCTAGGGGACCCCCAAGACTTCTTCAGATGATGTAGAAGAGGAGAGCTGAGCTAGCTGTGTTGAAAACACCTAACTTGGACAAATAACTGCTCCATTACTTGAATAGTATTGAGCTGGTAAACCTTCCTGTTAACTGTAAGTGAAAATATTTCTATAGATAAGACCTGTGGACATTTAAAATACACAGAGAGTCAAGTGGCATCAGGATTCAAGGTTTCATCCAGGATCTGGCTCTGGCTGTGAGCATACATCTCACGGTTTTATAGTGGGAAATGGCCAAGTCCATCACTAGGTTCTAGGGTGATTTGGCAATGTTACCTTCAGACAGTTCCATGTTTGGCTTTCTAGTAGGCCTATGCTCTTTGAGCCTCACTGCTTATAGCTTTCTCCTGGCATAGGAGCTGTGCTTGACCTGCTTGTGATCAACATGTGAGCAAAGAGCAACGAAGAAAATGAGGCAGGATGTGGCATCTCAGTTTATTACATGGTTTCTAATTGTCTTTGTTCTGTGAAGCCTGGATGCCATGCTAAGCATATAAATTGTCCTGCCCCTCTTAGTCAGTAGTCTGAATGAACCCTTAATTACTTGAGCATTCAATGAATCTGCAGAAAAGTTAAAGTCACAATAAATATTAATTTGATTCCTAGCTAGATGAGCTTTTCTAAATGTTTCCATCTCTTTTGGGAATTTTCTAGGTGCTGAATCATATGTATGGAATTCTTCCTATTTAGGGAGCTGGTAGAGAATATTGCCTGTTATGTTTTTAACTTCTGTGAGTGCTTTATGCAAGTTCTCCCTAATTTACTGAGCTTGGCCAGTGAGCTGTGGGTGACTGGAAACCCATGCACTATTTAGTGTGTGGGTGTGATTAACCCAGGGTTTCCAAACAGCACTTCAACAATGGAATTGCCTTTTCTTCATGGTAGCAAGAAGGCAATGTTTGCTCCTTCAAGGTGCTGGCAATGTTGTTTTGTGTCAGTGGGTTCCAGCCGTGCCCCTCTCCTAACTTAGATTGGGCTTTATACATTCAATGTACTGGCTAAATTTTGCAGTATCAGTGCAACAATGGGCTTCAGAAAAAAAAGATTTTCAAATTGTATTTATATAGGCAGATAGAAGTGGAGTAAGCTCTTTTTAATGTTAGCTAGGACCAGTCTTCTCAATTAAAACAAAAATAGATGAGTTATCAACAATGGCTGGTAATTCCAACTTCCAAAATGCAAGACATTCTTATAGTTGTAATCCTCAAGAATTTTGTTTTCAATCCTGATATGATTAACATTAAAATAAGTCTATAGAAATGGCGCAGTGAAAGTTTTTATTACAGCACAATGAAAAATACATACATACATGCATGTACACACAGATGCCTCTGTGTGTATTTCCTCACTCCCTTTTAATTTCAGGATACTTTCCTCCTATTGTGAAAGCTCAACAATAACAGTTGAAAGTTTCTGCAGCAGTAGGATTAGGTCATCAATTGTAGAATGCGAAAAACTGAGACAATTTGGCAGCATCTCAGGCTCCACTAGAAGAATTCCATTACAACTTTTAAGTTTTATATTGTTTAAAAAAAGTAGAAATTTAATCGTTTAAACTGACAACTCTAAATCTATTTGGATTCACGTCATCAAAACCCCATATCTGAAACCCAAAATCCTGGAGTTGCAGTTAGGAGTTTATGCTGCAAAGCACTGGTTAATTCTAACATGATGGTCTGGCCTGCTGCAGACAGTACTGAGTTGTGTGAGCAGCAAAGCATTTTTAAACTGACTGAAGGCAAGTGATGGAATGACTCTTTACAGTCATTTTGCCTTGTGTAATAATTGGCTTCCCCTTGTTTAAAATGGGGATTGTGATTATAAAAGAGAATGGTTGTGACAGAATGGATTTCTGCTCTGCCTGACTCCCCACTGGCATGTGTTCTGGAGAGAGTTAAGCCTTACACTATGGCAGAGTGAGCCAGAAGCACAGAAAGAAGCAGCTGCCTTCCTGTAATGCCTCACCTGAGAGGCCAGGCTAACTGAATTTCTGTTATATGGGGAGATGGGGAAAGGAGGTCAGCATGGTGCTTGCAAAGATGTGCACAAGAAGTGCTTGAGCAGGCAAAAGGGAGGGGTGTGTATAAATATGTTAACATATTCTTCTGGAGACTGGAAATAGCAAATAGGATTGAGCTGTGAGTGACATTCTTGCTTTGGATAGTAGGGGATTGTACCTTCTTGGGGAATTGAATAAGGGATACAAACACAGAAGAAAAAAATTAAGGCGACTAAAAATCATTAAACTGGAATTTGAAGTATATGTGCCAGCTGTCTTTGTAGGATTTGAAGAACTTTGAATGTGATATAATTATTTGTGATTAAAACTATGATTAAATACTTAACTGTGTTCAAAATTTCACAGTTAATGGATGTTAACTTTGAGTTAAGCGCTATAGTAGGTTTGCACACAGCTTATCAGAATTGTTTACTGCCTGTACATTGCAATATGTGGTACTAGACAAATACTTCAGCTGTTTTTAGAAGTATTCACCATCATTTTGTTGTTCCCCTGTAGATGTCTTATGTATTTTGCTGGTGATAAATACAGTGTGTGGAACTTAAGTGTAGTGCAGTGTTTTAGCAGGATTTCAAGCTGTTTAACAATTTACTAGATCATCAGAATTTTTCTGCTGTTCCTGTTTTATTCTGTTTCTTATACAATGTCCATAATTGTGGATCTGAGCATATTCTAAGTGACATGGCTAACATCTGTCATGTGTGATTCTCCTTTCTGCTCCCTGGGAGGAAAATTATGTAAGGATTTTTCAAAGTTTTTTCTTATTTTTTTATTTTCATTTTATGTCTGCATTAAACACAATTACTTTACAGTATTCACACATACAGCCTTGTTTATGTGAGATTGCTTGCTTATAATAAATCACAGATAATGGCTTCTCATCCAACAGGGAATGGACAGGCTATCCCACCATTGTGAACACTCTTATTTTGCTAAGTGCGTTGGTTTGCATAGCTTTCAAGTCATGATGCACCAAAGTGCATTTAATCACCTACAGCATGAAACCATTATTATTTTAATCCTGCAGTGTGATTTATGTGGTAGTTGCCTCCAGAGTTGTATCCTAAATGTTGTGTTTTCACTGGAACAGAGCTCTGCAGGCTCTCTATGGGGTGAGTTAATTGGGGAAGTGCTTTAAAAAAATGAAAGAGCATATATAATCAGCTGTAATAAGCATTTTCCTGACAATTTAGACTTCATACATCTATCTCCCTTTTTGTTGCTATTTACTTTCTGACTGTTTTGGCTAATTGTGGCTTTGACTTGCAACCATTGCTTGTGGTGACTGGTTCACACTCACCAAGGAAATAGATTTTCATTGTTACATCCAACATGAGTAATAGTTTCAGGCTTGTGCCTGATCATTATAGAAGGCAGTGGTGTAATCCATATGGTTTCAAGGGTTCTCTGTGGGAGTTAGTGCACAGTAAGTTGTGATGAGAATTTGCTAACTCCATGGTGTAGCTGTTGAGGTGCTTTCATACCTGCAAAGTAGTGTAGACCACTTTGCAGCAAGGTACCTTGGATGAAGGCACTGGTGGCTCACACAGAGTACCTACTCAGAGAGTACCCACAGGAGTACCCACACAGAGAACTGGGGAAGAATGGCCAAGCCACTGCTACCTTGGACTGCAGCTTACTGCATATTAGCTTGCCCATGTGGACCAGCACCTGGTGAAGTATCCAAATGGATGAGAATTTTAACCCATTACCACACTAGTGAGCATAAATGCCTTTCTGCATTCAGATAATGTGTTTCTTCTGTGTTTGCTATATTAATATACTTGGTTAGTGCAAAAGCAATTATAATGTTGCACATAGTCTCCTGTTCTTTTTATTATAAATGGTGTATAAGAAGCTTAATCGGGAAAAATAGTCATGTAATATTTCTATCATATTTTGTGTTTTTGCAGTGAGAGAAAAACGCAAGAGTCTCTATATAAACCACGTAAGTGAAAATGCCTCGCTATGCAGCTTTCTCCTTGTTGTCTATATTATACAGTAAATGAGAGTTATCACACGTGATTTCCACATTGCTGAGAGGGTGCTGATGCTTCACATGTTTGCTCTGCATCAGGATCCTGAAGTATAGGCCTTGGCTATTGAGTTAGAGGAACAAAGCTGTTGGTTTGAAGACAGTATTATGCTCACAACCAGCGCACGTAGGTAACTGGTGTCTGGGAAAAAGAGCTGCACACACTGGTATGATTTTTTTACTATTACTACAGAAACTCTTGAATCTTTAGATTACATTTGTATGCAAGTTTGCATTGGCAGGGAACTACAGCATTGGGTATTTACACGGCTGTTCTGAAGTGTTGATGCAAGGTAAATGTAATTGACATGTGCTACATGCTGAGTACGAAGATGGGGGTCTGATATGCTTATGTACCCTGGGCATTTTTCAATTCAGTTCTCTTTTGTTTGAATCAAATTCTCAGTGAAGCTGAAAGCAAATACCCTGTAGCCTGCTTTGGGTACAGGACCAGGTTCTTCACCTCAGTTAGCATTATTTGTACTGCTGAAGCACCTGGAGCCAGTGTGATTCCAAGTATGTGAAGCCTTGTGCTGAAATAGTGGAGTCATAGCTAGGTAAAATTGAGAAGGGAAAGAACTAACTGTCTACCAAATGCTATTTGCCTTTAAGGTGAATGGGGAGAGGCTCTCAAGTTTTTCTCTATCTTGAAATGTAAGCTGTCATTTTATGGCACTACAGCTGCTGAAACAAACAGGTGTGGTTTATACCCACTTCATTTCTTTGTGCTGAGGTGAACAGTTGTCTAGTTCCAGATAAACTGGATCGGGGCACAAATGCAGGTGGATTCAACTGAATGCTAAAGTGGAGTTCCTAATTGTGATTCACTCCAGGGCTTGCACCTGCAGAAAGGGAGGGAGCCACGAGGGCAGGAATGAACTGCTGTGTGGGGTGGGAGGGCAGGACTGCTTAATTTGTTGATAGAACTGGTTGGTGATGAGTATTTTTGAAACTACTGTATGGCTTTCAAAGCAAGCTGAGATTTTTCAGTTTTCCAAGAGTTAAGATTCTGAGAAGTCATGGCTTCTCAGAATTCTCTGAGGCTTACAAAATTGTTAAAGTTGCCCTCACTAGGTTAGCAGATCTTCTTGGTCCTCATCTTCTATTCCCCTATAAAACATTCCCTATGTTTATAGTGCATGTGAGGGTAGTTTGCAGAGCTGTTGTCTTGTTGTAAAATTACTTGGAAAGCCAGTGTATTGGTTCCTGTAAACTTCATAATGTGTACTTAATACCAACCATTTCATATGTAAAAATTGTGTTGTGAGTTCTGATTCCTCCAGCAGATTATCAAAGATGACTATTACAGATGCTGGAAGCACCCTTGTGCAAACTCTGGTATAAAGTGTTTTTAGGTTAGGCTGGACATATTGCACAAAAGGGAAGGGTGATCCTATCACTGAGGAGTTGTGTTGTTGGGAGCTCAGTATAGTAGCACATGCAGTTGATGTGCTAAGTGCTGTACCTCTTCTTAATTTGTTTTGTTCCCCCCCCCCCAAGTACCATTCAAAATATTGGCTGAGGTTGCAGTAGTGTAAACTTCCCTCAGTGGTTTACTGCTACCTTAAGTCTACTTATAAGTACTTCTTCTGAATTGCAAAGCTAAAAATAACCTTTATGAGGCTGAAGTCCTTACCATGTCTGTGTCTTTACAGGTCAGTTAAGCTTTTTAGGCAATACTCATAGATAAACTGTATTTTCAAACATGTCCTGTAATATTTTAAGTTGTTCCTTCAGCACATCTGTAAGTATTCATTCAGCACCTCCTAAATCTTCAGTGTGCTAAACCTGGTGTACAAACTGGGTAATCATTTTTGTAGGAGTAGCTGTGACTTGTAACTGGAAACTGTGTTTAGATTTTCAGACTGCAGGGAACCATCATGGTTTATCTAGACCACCTTGCTGGAGGAAATGGAAGGAATTAGTTAGATTTAACAGTTGTATGTGACAAATGATAGGTTTTATTTACATGGTACAATGGTTTATGATATACCCTATTGATAGATCAGTTCTTTTCCACTGTTTCTCAATGTGTGCTAACAGGAGCTATTGCTACTCATCTGTTTCCCTGTTGATGTGAAGTTCTGGGGGTCTCCACATCTTCTCTGGAGGAAACATTCCAGAGGACATAAATTTTGTAGTGTTAGTATTTTGCCTTTTTTAAAAAGAACTCCTCACCATAATGCAGCACTTTTTTCTTTTGTGGTTTTTCCATAATGTCATCTTTTTTGTTGTTGTTTTTCATGCTTATTCTCCTTTTGTGATAAATAACCAAGATGAGCAACAAAATATTTTATCTTTTTGTGCAGTATCTGCATAACTGGTTATTTTGCAGGCAGAATTGAATTTCTCCCAAGTGATATGGGGGGCTGGTTAGAAAGAGAAGTGTCAAGAAAAGCTGGGTGTTTTTTTTTTAACTGCTTGCCAAATTCTGTGTAGTAACAGATAAGAATAATAATTTATACAAATGCAGTTTTGAAATATTACTTATGAAAAAAATTAGTATTGACTCTTCCTCGTTTAAAAATGCACTTTCTTAGCATGATCACACCACTGTTCTTTTTCTTTCTCGCTTGCTTTTGTTTGTAGGATATTTTATTTGACTGAATAATTTCCTGTGATCCCCAAACACAAATGGTGGGTTCCTGATTTGGTTTGTTACACTTGGTCAAGAGCTGACAGTTGCCATGTTTCAGATTCACCTTGTCAGTAGGTGTGATGGAAGAAACCAGCAGCTGCTCTTTTTTTGGGGTGGGGAAAGAATGAAAGGAGGGATTGACAGAGTGCTATGGAGGAGCTGCCATCTCTCAGTCTTCCCACAGAGCCCAAGGAGACGCATGACAAGTTGGGAATGATGCTGGAAATTCCCTACCTCCAGTGTACCTGACCTGTTTGCTTTCTTCTAGCCTGTTTTAATTCCTAAGCAGTTGCAGCAGACTCTGCTTCTCTTTCCCATTGCACTGGCAGTCACTGGTTTTTGTTATTTTATGTTTTTGTTATTCTGCCTTGGTGTGCACGTGTCTTTTAATCTGCTTAGTCAAGCTGCTGAGAGGGATAAAGATGCAGACTGAGATAGGGGCGTTTCCTTTCTCAGAGAAGAGAGATTGCATCAGTGTCTCTGCCTGTACAAGGAAAGCAAACAGGAAGACAGACACATTTTGTGTTTTTAGAGGAGGTGGTGGAGAAAGAGTGAATCTTTTGTTATGGTTGCAGTAGGTAGTCCTTTTTACTGTTTACTGCAGTAGGTAGTTCTTTCTACTGAGGGGAGAAAAAAGGTTGTTTACTTTTTCAAGTTTTTCTAGAAATTTTCCCTTTCAGACAAGGAGAAAATGCTCTGTTAGCCCAAGTAATTACTTCTCTTCTAGGCGAGATACACTCTTAAAATGAATCTATGTTTATGAGCAGTAATACCCCTTAAAAATAAGGGATATTTTTCACATATATTTCTGTATTTCTGAAGGAAGATAAAGGGTAGGAAAAGGGAAAGAAAATAAAAGTCAGTAATGTCTCACTTCTGCATATTTTTTATTCTGGAGACTCTTTGCCAGCCTTGTAGCAACAGCATCCCTTCATCATCGTCTTTTTTAGGGATCTGGACTGTCTACTGGCTTGTACTGTCTGCTACCTGGCAACTGGATGTTCAAATTCCAGCAAACAAATACTGTTTTTATCAGTCCAAGTAGAAAAGTTAACATCTGTGTAGAGACCAGAATATTTTTTCTTCATCCTGGGGAAAAGTTACTGGGCTTTGTGACTCATGTCACAACCCTGGTCTTTGTAAGTGACCTTTTGGAGATTCACATCAGGGGAAGCTTCTCCCCAGACACAGTAATGGGGACTTGCAGAGAACAGTTGGGTCTTTTGCTGTAGGTGCTGAGGCAAGAGCAATTTCTATGAGCCTTTTTGCATGCTTGGAGTGATGTATGGCACTTACTCCTATGTAGCTCCCAAACCTTCTCGTCAGATTGAATAAAGAGGCTGTTCTGCTTCTATGTTGTAAAACTACTGGACATGTGACTGATAATCAAACACTTTCAACTAGTGATTAATGAGTAAATAAGATACATGCTGAAATGGGAACATAGTCTAAAAAGTAGTTTAGTCTGTGAAAGCAAAGCACAACATAAAACATGAGATGTTGTTTTCAAGTGGACTGCCTGAGGCTGGCTATTGGAGAGGCTTATAATTGCTGTCCAAATTCCTTAAGATATTTTAATTGTCATTCCTTACTTGAAGAGAAGAACAAGATAAATAGAAAGATAGATTAGAGACTTCTCAGGTGCTCTTGAAGTTCGGCTAGAGATTGCTTAATGTGGCCTTTGCTCCTCTCCATTGCACAATCACAAAAAAGCAGGTCTAGAGGGGCCTTTATAGGCCACCTGGTCCATTTAGCAGATTCCCTACACTGATGCCATTCCTAGTAGATGCAGCTTAAGATTCTTTCCAGGCATCTAGTAAGTTAAAATTAACAGGTTTTCTTTAATGCCTTACCTAAACTTACTGTTTGAAATGTGTTTTTCTGAAGTCTTTTAGTTAGCTTCTTTTCCTGTCTTCTAGGGTAAAGAATTTTACCTCTCCTGTCAGCCTCAAGGCACTAGGATGTATGAAGTGATAAACTTTTTTATGGGGAGGAACAAAAGCTAACTTTGGAGTTAGAATGAGAACATACAGGACAATTCTTTTACAAGGGGCTATGTAATACTTGCTTTGCTGGGAATGTAATAAAGTCCCTCTGGTGAAATTGCACAACAGTAGCAATTACACGCTTTGTAAATATAAGCCTTTGAGCTGATTTTAACAGTCAAAGAAATATTTAATCTTTCACGTTTGTAAAACAGGGTGCTTTATCAGTGGTTAAATAGGGCCTGCATATGCTGCAGAGGAGTTTACTGGTGATTGCTGAACCCCTCAGGAGCTCAGTGGTTTGGTGACATAATTTTCTATAGTTGACATGAGTAAGGACGAGCTTTGAGAGCCAAAAACTTGCAAGTACAGATCTAGTCTAAGCTAGGCTAGTTTTGGACTTCATCAGACATTGGTGAAACATCAGCTGAGGACAAAGGTGAATCATGAGGAACAAGGGATATTACTTAAGAGTAGTTGGACTGGATTTTTTTTTTTTTAAATTGCAGTTGTTGGCAGAGGAAGATGAACATACTGGTGCAGTTTCCTATTACTTTTGTTCTGGTGAATATATCTACACCAAAGGTAGACAATTTTGCTGTATTGGCATTATGCAAGATGAAAATAAGTGCAGAACATTGCAGAGCCATGTAGAGAATGGTGTTGCATGGTTTGCTTGATTTGGGAAGTGCTTTGTTGACCTGTAAAATCGTGTTTCTTCTGTGAAAAAATGTTGTCGAAACGAAATCATGTCCTGAAGCAACAGAAGATCCTCAAGATAGGAACCTCCCTTTTCCAAGTCAGAAGCAGTCCTGGTATTTTTGCTGACTGTTGTTATTTGGCTTCATGTGCACTTTTATGTGCCAGTTTTGCCTTTTAGCATCTTGGCCAGCCTCTACTGCCTGGAAGCTAATGGCCATGTCTGCACAGACGGGTGCAAGCAAGCCTCAGTTTTTCCATGGGGGAAAATATTATTTAATAGGACCTTTTAAAATCATGCACTAACTTACACCTGGTTTGCAGGGAGTAGAGAAACTACTATCATTATTTAGTAGAGAAGCTCCAAATTATCTTTTGATGGACAAGTGCAAAAGAACACTGGAAAAGGCTGAAGCTGCTTTGCCAAACTGGAAGCTGACTGGCTGAGAGCCAGCACTGGTACAAAAGCTGAATAGCTTCATTAGGGGAATGCTGTGCCCAAATAAATGAATCCTGCTGAGCATCAGGGCAGAGAGCCACCTTAGTGCTGCTGAAGAGGCCAGAGCTGGCCCTTCTGGTCAATTTTGAGTGTGGGTTTTGGGCAGTGTGCACCATCCATTAGATGTTTCTACACAAAACCCCTCTGAAGTGCCTACTTTTAACAAAATAAATGGTAACATTTCTTCTTTCCCCACAAATTTAGATTTAATTTCTAAGTGATGTTTCCTGAGAGAAATTAACTCTTTTGTACAGTCTCATTGTGAAAAAGTTAGGAATTCATTATGATCCCTTTCAAAGCAGGTACCTAGAAGCAGTTCTGTAGTGTTTTTATGAATCTGATGGCAAACCAAGCCGTTAGATTTCTGATAAAATGTTTTTATATAAACTTCAAGTAAAAACCTGTAGTTCAAACATCTTAAAACACACAGGATTTGGAAAATTGGAAAGTGTTATAGGATGAAGCTGGAAGAAAATAAAGCAGTGATATTTGCTTAGTACTTGCTGTGCAAGGGGAAAAAACTGCTAGTCTTAAGAGTTAGGAACACCTGCATTATTGGAAACTGAACCTTGATCTCTTAGGGCTTTTTCTGTAACACATTCAAAAACATAGCAAGTCATAAAGCAGAGCTTTCTGTTCTACATATTTTCCTGTTAAGAAAGAAATTCCACAAAACACCTATTTCATATTCATTGTGACCTATAATGTCAGTGTTTCTTAGTGGATGTCTTTGGTTCAAATGAGAAAAATAGCAACTGCTTCTGGAGTAAAGAGCTACAAATCCTCTCCATCAAATGATAGAAGATTGGTCTAGAATTTGTCTCAAAAGCTTGTTCAGTCTGATTTCTTGTCCAGAAGCAGAAGAGAAGCTTGTGTCTAAGCTATTCCTGGCCTGTTTGTTTTATCTCTTTACAACTTTCAGTGATGGAGATTCTATCACTGCTCAAGTCATTTAAGCTGTCCCTACTATTAGAAAAAGGTGATGGCTTAGATGTTTTTGCCATCACCTCTTCTCACACTTTCATGTACAATCTTAATTTTCCATAGTTTAATATAAGCCTGCTCTTTCTTAACCCATCCACAAGGGTAATGGAGAACAACGTCCCCTTCTTTGTAACTTCCTTCAACATGACTTTAAAGCCATTGTTTTTGCTTTGTTCCTGGAGTCAACCTTTCCAGCCTGCCTTTACAGTCCCTTGTAAATCAAGTTTTTCAAATCTCTGACTTATGTTGCTTCTCTGCCCTCCAGACTCTGAAATAAATTCATCTTTCTTGAAATACAGTGTCCAAAACTGGACATAAAATTCCAGTGGAGCAGAGTGGATGGGTGCTCTACTCTGTTGCATACCTGGTAGCTCTATAAAGTCTATTGATATATTGCATTTTTTAAAGAAAAATGTCCTCTGCAAGTTAATCTCAGCTGCAAATGCAATAAAAAAATATTTTGATACTGTGATCAAAGTTGTTGGTCAGTATTTTATGTGGAGTTGACTGGACCTCTGTGGAATGTCCCTTACTTCAACCTTCCAATTTGAAAGTGATCCCTGACTGACCAGAATATAATTTTCCAAGTAGTTTTTACCTGCCACGTTTTCCTTAGTTTGCCCTTTGGGAATTTTATGCGAGATGAAGTTGGAAGTCTTGCTGAAGTTGAGAGGCGTGACATCTACGGAATCTCTTGGCTACAGAAATAGTACTGCAGCTACTGAAAATACATGTAAAATGAATCCCACTTCATATCAGTGAGGTGCTTTGAATTAGTAAATATTTGTAATAGCAGAGGTTGTCAAGGCTTCACATGTGTCCTATGCTCATTTTTGCATACGAAGATTTACAAAAGGAGGTGTACCAGTCTCTTTTTCACTGTGCCAGCTTTATGGTGGGATAGAATTTAAGAAGGATCTCTTTAGATGATTTGGCTAATTTCTCCAAAAGCTCTATAGTCATCCTCAGTTCTTTTTTTTTTTTGTTTGTTTGTTTGGTTTTTTTTTTGGTTTTTTTTTGTTTTTGTTTGTTTGTTTGTTTGGGTTTTTTTTTGTTTTTGTTTTTTTTTTTTTTTTGTTTTTGTTTTTTTTTTGTTTTCTTAATTAGAGACTCTTTGACTTGTCTAATTGGGAGTATTTTTGTGGTCAGCTGTGATGGATTTGAAATACAAAGGTGTTAAACTCTGTACAATTTTGGTCATGGACCTATCCCATTGAAATGGACACAGAAGGGAGTTTGTCTATAGGACAGTGCTGAATTCTGAGCTGATGCTCAGTAACCTCTTCTGTCCTTTGCAAGGATGGAGAAGGTTCCTGTGCAACATTTTATGGAGGCTCAGAAAAGTCTGTTTGACTGAACTGTGGGACTTCAGATGTCTCCCAGCTTAGTCAAGATAAAATATGAAAATGAGGGTGTTTTCCAGCAATTGGAAAAAGCAGAAAAATCTGTTATCTGCTGCATCATATGGCTGCAGTTGGACATCAGAGTAGAAGCTGGGAATGTTGAAGTCCTGACAGGACAGTTATTCACATGGCAGAGGTGTGTGTATATTTACCCAATGATGTAGCTTTATACTTGGCACCATTCTTCTGATTAGGACAGGTTCTCCTTCCTGCCAAGTTGTTGTGAACAGAAAGTGAGGCATGAGACACCACGTATTTTCCTGAGGTGTGAAAAGTTCCAAGCCTAACGAAGTGTGATGTGGGCTGAAAATCCAAGAGGAGTTCTGTGATGTAGTAGTTTCAGAAATAAGGTGCATTGCTCTAATTATTGACGTGTGTCAAATGTTAGAGTGCTGTTTACATAGGCAAATTTAAATCTGATAGTGGTGTTGCTACGGAGTTATTTTCTGGTTTTCAATTGTGCTTCCCTTAAATAAATCCGGTATATTTATCTTAAATTTTATCTAAACCGTTAAAGCATGTTGACACTTATTATGCAGAAAGAAAACTTTCCATGTGTTGGTTTTTTTTAATAACAATGCGGAGATGTGTGTACATCTCCCTTTTTTTCCCCAACCACTAGAGTCTCATTTTTGTTGTTTTCAAGATGCTTTGTCTTTATCGTGCCTGTGGAAGGTACTCAACAGACTAATGCAGAATGTAAACTAAACTGGTAGAATAAGGGCTGTGAAACACCAGTCCCCTAGTAATTCTCTTGTGTGCAGCAATGCTAGATAATAAATTTTATGACATTAATATTCACAGTACTTCTAGTTTTTTCTCTTTCTTGCCTAACATACAGTAGCTTGGAAGGTAGATGGATTGTCAGCTTTCATAGTACTAAAAAGTACCTTTCCAAAGTCCTGAAGTCCTGTAAGATTTTTGAAAAGTGGTATTTTTCATTTTCTCGGTAAACCTTTTTGCTTCCAAGAAAAGCAGTTCAGCCAACAATTTTACTGGTCAAGTGAAGGACCTTGAGAGAATTTGTTGGTAAGCTTTCAGATAATTTGAACATAATGTTTCTACAATTGTGGCAGCTTCAGAAAATGTTGGGTTTTTTTTCTCTTAACAGGAGACTGTGTGGTTTTTCACTCATAGCTGTGAAATACAGAAATATGACTTAGATGTGTGTAGGTTTTACCAGGAATCTGTCTGTGTAGTGAATGCTGCTAAGAAGTCAGCTGCCTATTGAAAAAGGAGCATTGGTGAGCTGATGGATGCTGGCACTTGTAATAATATCTGTTTTGGAAAGTGGGCAGGGGAAGATGTACTGAGGTAGGAGTCACAGGACTGTATCCTGGATACTCAGTTGCTCTGAGTTGGTAAATACCTCTGAATTCCGCTGATGGTATTGACATTGGTCCCTCCACTGAAATGCTGGGAACTACATTAATTGTAAGATGAATTAAAATTTCCATGTTGATACGTCAACTGAATTTTAAACCTATTCTGTTGTGAGTTAAATGTGTAATTTGACTGATCTTCACTTTCCTGACATAGGTTCTTGGTCAAGTTATTTGCTAGTGTAGATGGAATAAGCCAAGATAGAATCAAAGAGGATTAGGGACAGTGAGAGCTATTAGCTGATGTGACTGAAACTGCTCTCTTTAGCCTGGTGGAGTGTTGGCTGCTCTTAGCTGATGGAGAAGCTCTCTCAGCAAAAAAATGTTTAGAAATAAATAGAGTTCTCAAATGCCAATTTTTTGGTTGAATTTTCCAATGTTTTTCTATGGTAGTGCAGAAAAAGGATTGAAATATATTGAAAGCCTTTTCTTTTAAGATGTGGGTTTTTAAAATTTGCTTATACTCTTTTCTTCTGTTCTTTGATCAGTTTTCTTCCTTTCTCATAACAATCTGTTATTAATGAATTCTCCTTATTAATTTTGTAGTTCTACTGTAAAGACCTCTTTCCCTTACTTCATTCTGTTAGCTTTTTTGAGGGTTTTAAATTTTTTTTTTTCAAGCATGGTTTTATATCTGTTGCTAAACTGGTCTTCATTGCTAACACAATTTCTTTTTCACTCTTCCATTTACTCTTTTGGAATGAGGACAAAAATATAGGTCTTATTCATCTTTGCTTTCCAATTGTATGTATGTATTTGAGTAAGCCTGCAGAAAAGTTTTTCATGGTTTTGGGGAAGGAGGGATGCAGGGGATTTGGGACTTGAAAACATTAGCAAGTCTCTGGCAGGGATTTTTGTGACTTTTGCGCTGTTAATTATTTCTGAACTTTCTGAACTGCTTCCAAATGTGATCACATTACTGTGTGTGTCATTATGAGAGACAGAAATTTGTCTTTTTTAAATTCTTACATTTCCTCAAAAAAATGCCTTGCTATTACATAATTGCCATTGTTCTTTTGCATGTTTTTCATAGCATCCTCCTGGGCAGTTGAGAAGGAAATACAGTTCCTGCTCCACTATTTTCCTGGATGACAGCACGGTCAGTCAACCAAACCTCAAGTATACCATCAAATGGTGGGTTTTACAATTTATTTATTTTTGTTAGCACTTACATTTTATGTGTGTATTTATGTATACATATTTATAAACCATTACTAAGCAAGCTTCAGTTTTAGTTTTTGAAGTAATAAATTTATTTCATCAGTCATGCTCCAGACTTACTGGGTGATGTCTTAGATGAGCATTTTAAGTTTCACTGGTGCCTTTTTACTTTTGGAGAGAAATGAAATTCATATTTGTAGAGTATTGTTCTTTACATTTTGTACAGTAAGGGGAAAATAGAGACCAAATGCTCAGGCATTTTGTGCTTTTTGTTAATGGTTGCTGATAGCCTCTCTTGAGTTGTCTGTAGGTTGGTTACCTTGGTGTATGCAAATTCAAAAATTTATTAAGACAGTATCTCTGCTGCAGAGGTGTTTACATGAGAGACAAATCTATTTAGACTACCACATCCAAAGGAGTTTGTAATGTTGGTCACTAAGACGGTCCTTAATTTTTCTGTTACAGGAAAAAGAGGGGAGAGGAGAACAGTTTTGTAGTTAAACTGATGCCTGATTCCTCGTCAGCTCTTTCTGCCTGGAATATAGTCTTTTCTTCAGGTTTCTGTCACTAACTTAAAAATAGTTCTGATTAACACTTCAAAAAGGTTTTGCATTTCTGAGGTGTTTAGGCTTTTTTCCTTGTTGAATCTCATACTCTTCTGCTCTAAAATCCTTTGTATGCAGAATAAGTGCAGCCTTTTGGGTGGCTTTTGGGTCTCTTTTTGTATTGGAACTGCCATGGCTCATGGGAAGAAGACATGGGCTCAGGTGCAGCAGCCAAGACACATTTTCAGGACACAGAAGGACGAGCTGGTGGTGGGGAAAAGGGTGGTGTGTTTGGGAGAGACTCAGGTGCGTGGGCAGAGTTGTGGGGAGCAGAAGAGCTGGAAGAGCCAGTGCTGGGATGGGGCAGGGGTCCTGCAGGGCTGAGACCAGGCTGCCAGCATGGGAAGTTTGGAAGCTGCAAGGGCTGAGAGAGCTTGAAAAGGGACTACAGAGGGTGAGAAACTGAACTCTGGAACGCAAAGTTTCTGCATCTTCTGTCTGGCTGCACATTTAACAGGTTGAAGGGTGAGGACACGGTAGGATTATTGCTTTTGTAGTACAACTTCATTTTTTTCCCCACACCTTGCAGTCTCTGCAGGAAAATAACTATTGCACATAGGTAAATCTAAGAGGGAGGCATTTTGCTCAGCTTATTTATCTCTTCTAGGTCATGTTATGCCTTGATGTGTTTAAAATATTACTGTATCCACTGCAGCATCTGCAGCAGTCGGGGTGGCTGGGATAGGGTGATGGAAAGCTCCATAATCATCATTTCTGCTCTCTCAGTGCCAGCTGAACCAGTGTATGAAAGGCAGAATGAAACTTGGATGAGCCCTGAGAGACTTTCAGATTCTGATACAGATTTCTAAATAGTAAATATTTTCTAAACTTAATTTGACATTTTGTTACAAAAGCAGCCATATGGGCACCAAGCAGAGCTGTGCACATAGGTTCTTGCATCTGCTTTCATTAAGTGAACTGGAACTGCAAGTGTGTTCCTAGGGGCATAATTTAAAATTAAATTTTAGGATTAATTCATTTTGTTAATATCTTTCTGTCAAATCAAAGTCATTCATAAATGTGTGTTTTTCTTGTGTTCAGTAGCAACTGTAGTCTTTAAATGTCCATGGTACACAGTGTCTCTTGATTCCTTAAATATGTGTCTGTAGAAAAAAAAAATTTTAAAAGCATGTATGATCTAAGAACTTCTAATACATGGAATAATAATAATAATAATAGGTAAAACCTCATAAAAATTTAGTAAAAAGTACTTACTTTAACCAAGAAAAATATTTTCTACTGCATGGCTGTTCAAAAAAAAAACCTCAATCAAACCTGAAATATTTTTAAATTCTGCTAGAGTTTTAGCTCAAACATATTATTTTCCTAACATGCAGTATCTCAGTTTTGATGTAAAAATTCTGGAATAAAATCAGAGAGCAATAGATTGACTCTTAAAAGGCCTTTTACGGAAAAGTGGGAAATTTTGCATTAGTATAACACATAAGTGTGTTACAGTGAATTATTGATGAAACAAACTGTCTACAAAGAGAATCAGTGAATTCCCTCCTCCATCCTCTTTCGCCTTTAGCTTAGATTGGTTTTATGCTGCTGCAATAAGTAGGGAGAGTGCTGGCTCGGCTTCGTTCTTCAATAAAAATGTATTGTGAGTAAAGCATGAGCTGGGAGCTGGAAACTGTAGGATAATCTTAAGAATCCATGCTTTAATTTTGTTCCATCTCAAATGGGAATGAGATCAGTTAGTTATGTATGTAATCAAAATCTTAACTTTCTGTGAATACAAGGACACTTTGTGTGCAGAATATAAACAGGGGTGCTTTGGTGTGTGGTTAAGAGTAGGGTAAATGCATAATGCAGTAAGTTATTCAGGGAGTCGTCTTTCCTGAGTTAAAATAAGTAACTTGATGCCATAAAACTGTAGGAGTGTGTTACTGGAGTCTGCTGTTTGAGCAGCTATATAAAGACAGACACAAGCAATGGATTTCAATATACAATCATAAGCCAATGGTGATTAAAACATTTTGTGTTAACCTGGCAGCAAAACTAAAGAGAATGTCCAATGCCCGTGATGCTTTGTCTTCAGCCTTGGAAGTCAGTAGGAGTATAATCATTGGGTTTTGTGGAGTAGGGCATTAAATGGAAAGTATGTGCAACTTGGTACATGAAATATGAAAATAATATGAATATGATGATACTATGAAGTAAAATAATTACTAGTAAAAAGGATGTAGTTGGAGTGTACAAAACAAATATTATAAAATTGCCTGTTTACAGCAGTTTTCCTGACATCTAAGAGTGAGCAAAAGAAAATAGGCTGTTGACCATATACTGTTTGTCATGTTTTGTGCTAAGTTTTGAATTTGCATGCAATATGACAGAAAATATAATTTGGCAGTCCTGAGATATTAACTCTGTATTTTTCTTTACAGTGTAGCTCTTGCAATATATTACCACATCAAAAACAGGTATGTGAATTGTGGAATCTTGTACTGAACATATCTTTTATTGAAACAAGTGAACTGCTCAAACCCTAAAAATCCATGCTTAATTTCTTTCAAAATGTTTTTGGGTAGTAGTTCTCTTAACTTACAGGATAGCAATAAGAACGTATTTCCTATATGTATTATTTTACATAGAAAAATTAAAATTGGAGCATTAAGTGCCATTATAAATGGAAGTACAGCTCAACATTGAAAAGCTCTGATGATACAGTGCTTGGTTTTATATGCAGTGGGCACGTTTGCATTGTTGCATATGTTGCACTTACATGTAAAAAAATATGAATAGTATCTTTCAGTTTTATATTTTTAGTTGCACTTTTGTAAAGTTAACTGTGTATATCAGTAATCAGTTAGGATTTTGAAATAAAATCGATGAATTATATAGTAAGAGTGGCATTGTGAACAGATGTAATTCAAGATGCCTCAGAAACAGAGCCAGTCCTGGCTTATCTCTCCTGGTATAGTATGTTTTAGATCTCTGCTCAGTCAAGTTGATTGAAATTGAATAGAAAAAAGGTTCTCTAAAAAGTAACTTGGCACATATATGAATTTTCTTCATGTTGAATTGTGCTTTTGTATCTTAAATTCCCTGTCCTCATGATACGTCATGGTATCCTAAAATAATATTTCCTGACATTTCTAAGGAGAGGTTATATAAATAATTTAAGTGACTTCAGCGTCCATGGTTTTTCAATTGGCCTTTTCAGAGAACTTGGCTTAGATCTTGATTTATCAAGCCACTTAAATGTTTTTTCTTCTGGACTATAAGAAGTCCAGCTAGAACAAAAGGAATTACTCATGAGTTTAAAGTTCAGCTGGTACGTCATTCAGGACCATGGTTCAGGTCAGTGGAACCCATCACCCTTCTCGAAACAAGGCTGACATCTCAAGAGAATCCTTTAAATGTGCACAAGAGCAGAAAGGCTTAGGGCTTGATTCCTCCTGAAAGCTCTTAGAAGACTTTCTAAGACATCAGTGGGTCTTGGACTGAAACATGGCAATAGATAAATGAAAAGTTGGAGTGAAATCTTCTCTTGAACTTTTAATCTCATTTACCAGGAAATAAGGCATGAGTGGTCATGCTTGGATTACTTGTTTATCCATCTGTGGGTCCTTTCCCCCCTTTTTCCATGGTCCCTGGATTAGTTTGGTTAGCTAGTTGGTTTTTGCTATGCTTGACTAAATAATAGAGATCTCAAAGATAATCAGACTCCAAAGTTTTGTGGAAATAAATTATTAAGTGCTCTGCTAAGTAGCATGGCAGCTGAGTAAAAGGCTTGAGAGAATCAGGCACATTAGAGAGTACAAGGGGTGAGAAACCTCAGTATAAGAGTTTGCAAGTGAGCAGGAAGGATCCAGAGCCAGGGGTATCCAGAGCCACAGTGTGCATGGCCATCTATGCTGATTGCCAGGGAGCTGATCTCTGTCTGCAGTAAATTATGCCCATTCGTGGGCTTGCAGAGCCTGATGCAAATTTGACCTACAACTGGTAGACAGAGAGACCAGACCTTTATAAACTGAAGAGTACTGTGTCAGCATTTTGAAAACAAATGCATTCTGATGTTACTTTCTTGGGAAAATTGTTATCTGTCCTTTCACTTTTGGGATGGAGAGGTGATTGATTCAGGAAACCGCTTGCTGCTGCTTTCCCTGGAATGTGCCTGGGGTGGGGAAGTGATGTGCCTGCACTTGGGACAGACAAGTGATGCTGGAGCCAGGCTCATGTGTCTCAGTTAGAAACTCTGAAATGAGGGGTGTGAAACAACTGCTGGGTCTTGGGTTCTCTCTGATTTGGGAATGGAGGGACAATGTGATAACAGCACTCAGTTGTGCTTGCTGCTGAAACAGCAAGAGCAAAACATATGTTCTGTTTCCTGCTATTATAGGAGAAAAGGAAGTTGTTGATGTATGTGGGAGAGTTTGGTTCATTATGGGGGATGGGGAGTATGAAACCACTGTGACTCTTTGACTTAAGGTTCGTTTTGACAGAAAAAGAGTCAAGCATCTGCTTTTCCAGAGAATTATTCGTTTTAGACAGTATTTAGTTGGTCCTGTTCTCCTGTGTAGCAGACTTAAACCAAAATTATTTCCTAATATTTCAAACCCTCACCAATCTAATGCATGAAATATAATATTTCTTCACATGTTTCTCACACATCGTTTGATTGTAACATTCTAATTATCATTCCTCCCTTTCCCAGTGTCTCCTGTCATGGTTATACTGATCAGTTTTCTTCATGTTTTGTTGTCTTAGCTACTCAACAAGTGATAAAAAACTATACCCATCTTGTTTTTGAAGAAATGCATAAGCATTGGTGAATTTGCTAAAGAAATAAATAAACCCCAGCAAACTAACCATAAAGAATACTTGGGTAATCAGTAGATGGTCCATTTTTGACAGAGCACAATATGAGTTGTACTGAAGACAAAAACCTCTCAAGTTTTTTTTTAAATACATTTTTGAGGACAGTCAGGTATGACTTCATAGCATACAGCAGCTACAATGTGAAGAAATAAAATAGGAAATTGTTTGCATTGTGAAGTGCCATAGTTTACTGTAGCACACCAATTATTTCAGGGAGACTACTTCTGCATTTAAATACTGGTTTTTTTAGGTAGGGTTAAAAGAGTCTGGCCTAGCATCCTTGCTGATAGGAATTTTCTAGTAATTACTCCAGTCACCCAATTTGTTTGTTGGTTTTTGGTTTTAGTTTGTTGTTTGTTTTAATTTAGGTGCTCTTTTTTATATTAAAAATGTGTTTCTTTCCAGTGTTAGCCTCAATTTTAGTAGAAAAAGTGGTGCCTTCAGATGTTGAGTTAATAAATTTATTTTGCAGACATGAGTCCACTGTAAAACTTGTGGTTTGCATGCTCTGAGAGGCACGTGCTGCTAAGTAAAGATAGAAAATATATTCAGCGGTTTGTTTGTTAACTGTATGATCAGAGTACCAGGGATGCTAAAAATAAAGATGGAACTGTAATAAGTAGATCACATTGATGCATCTGTCCAGAAAGTGCCTGTTCTGGTACAGTTATACTTCTTGGTTTTGTGTTTGTTAGTGTCCTTGCCAAAGTTATATAGAGCAAAAATCTTATATTGCATCCTGGATGTTAGGCTTGTGAAGTTGCATCAACGTGCATGCTGATATTGAGCTACAGGGATTTCAGAGAAACTTCTAATAAAACCAATGAATAGGAATATTATTTTGTCTGAATTTTTGTTTGTATGTGTTTCTTTTGGCTTTCAGAATTCATTAGTATAATAGGGTTTTTCAGACAAATTAAAAGTATGTATTAAGTAAAAGATGACTGTAAAAATAGCATTGCATATTAGTAAGCATTTACAATGCTGGTAATAAAGGAGGGAGAAGCAATAATGAGAGATTAAGTTAAAAAACGGAGAAAAGGAGAGTAAGCTGGGCTGATTTTATCAAGTTTGTACTAGTACTTCTTAAGCCTAACAGTAAAGAGCACAACAGTTTTGTATCTTGGCCACAGAAAGCTGAGTGTTTTAGCATGTTTTGTAATATGAATTTCATGTTACACAAGGGCCTTATGGCAGAGTAGGTCCAACCTCTATTTCAAAATTACATTTCATCAGTGGTTCTAAGCACCCCACAGCATGGGAGTGTTGGAGTTTGAATGGTTGGAGTTTGAACTTGTGTCTGTGAGGGTTGTGTGCTGTTGTGTTCAGATAATGACAGTACTTTGGTTTTAATGCTTTTAGGGACACAGACGGAAGAATGCTCTTAGATATTTTTGATGAAAACCTTCATCCCCTTTCGGTAAGTTCATCTGCCTCTCCTTCCCTTTCATGTGAACTGTCTTTTTTTTTTCTGTCTGCTTCATTTTGTTTCAGTCACCTATTTGGAAGTATTTCTTCCTTAGAAATCCGAAGTGCCACCAGACTATGACAAACATGACCCGGAGCAGAAACAGATTTACCGCTTTGTCCGGACGTTGTTCAGTGCTGCTCAACTGACTGCTGAATGTGCCATTGTCACCCTGGTGAGTGTCTGAAGGATGACATCAGCCATCTGACAGACCCAGTTTTGTTCTCAAAACTTGTGTTTGTATGATTTCATAGATCTAGGTGCTGCCAGGGAATTTTTTCTCACTATGGAGACAGAGGAAATTTCTTAATGGGAAGAGATGACATACTTCATTTCATGGGTAGAGTAAGTGAGGAAGAAGAGATTGGGTAACATGTGACACAAAACCTGAGGTCCTGTCCTTCACAGAGTGAGAGTGTTACAGGCCACCAAGGTGACTCATAGAAAATGTAGGTGGCATAGGTGGTCTGAACATGAGGGAACGTTAAAAGCAGAAAGTCTTCAGCTTTTGGGGGGTTTGCTGTGTCTCTCTGCAGCTTCCAGGAGAGACTTAGGAACAGCTGTAGGTGATTTGATAGCACTAATAAGAATTGACTGGCTCATGAAGGATTCAGTAAGTGACTGGGACATGTTGGCTCTCTTCTGCTTCCACTATACTTGTCATGGGATTGAACAATTGTACTCAAGTCTGAAGTTTAGCTGCTTAAAAATAGCACAACACAAAAGAAGGTTCAAATTTTCAGCAGGTGTGGATCAGCATAGCAATGTGGATTAAAAGAGCTAAAGTGATCTCTACCAGCTGGGAATTTCTTAATTTTCTTGAAATTTATATCCTGCCAATTCTGACAAGTCTCTTCAGCTTTCAGTCACAATTTTGGCCATGTTCTTCACTCAGAGATTTTAAAATAACAAAATGGTTTTTTACCACTACAACACGTGGTTTCATGACAGCTTAGTTATGCATTTTAGATGGAAGAAGGGGAAATTGGAGAAGGTGAATTTTGAAGCCCAGGCCTACTAATTTCCTCTGTTAATCTATTTCCCTTGGCTTCTAAGATTAGTTGGCAGGCTTTTCTCCTTCAGAAAGTCAGAATGAGTTGTACTAGCCAGTAAAGAACAGAAATACGAGAGAAATACGGCAAGAAACACCCTCCAGTGTTCCACCCTTCCATTTTGTAGTTTTACTCTACCTAGTTGCTTGACAGCCAATATTTGTTTTCTGAAATGACATTTTGCCTGTCTCTTTTGCAGTACTAAGTAGTACTTAGTACTAAGTGCTTGTCCTTCTTCCTTTTCTTCATAAGTGTTTTCTGCTGGAGACAAGATATGTTGTATGAATCAGTATGTTCTTCTGTAATATAATTAACTCACTGTCAAATACTTTGTTGTATTTATCTGTTATTCAGTCTTAAGTTATTTGATCAGTGAGGGCACTGTTTAGTAGAAAGACGGGGAGCTTTTTTCTCCCTTATTTAATAGCATTACCTTCCTGATACTGCAATGCATGTGAATTTCTTTCCCACAGGTCTTATATAACTACTTCTTTGCCTCTTCTGGTTCTTATGTGGTTCCCTTGCAAGTAATTCTTTTGAAGTATAAATGCTTTTAGTTAATATTTTATATTCCAGAAGCAGTTTCCATAGTTGTTAGTGCTTGAAAACTTAGGTGGGTTTTATTTTTTTACCCAGTATAATGGTAACAGGAAAATGTATCATAGCCAAGTTCTCAGAGCAGCCATGCAGATGTTTAGATGTTTATGGATAGATTTGGTGCAGGTGATCAGTGTTTACCATTTTCTGCTATTCTTGCCTGTGTTGTCAGGATAATAGCACCTGCCTGACCCCCCTTTCCAGAAACCTTCAGAGTTTGTACATAGTGTTTTACAAGTGTGAAATTCTGCTGCTGCTTTTCTCAGTTTCTTCTGTATTTCTAGAAACCATTTCTTTGTGTCATCAGGAGAGGCCCCAGACACAGATTGTGTTTTTGAAATACTCATATGTGGAAACCCATCTGTGAAAAAGCAAGTGACCCTTTCCCCCTTCCCACACTCCTGAAATCTTAATAATGTTGATACTGCTGTTTATGAACCTTGCAAGTGCTTTCAGTTTTGATATCCTGTCTGGAGAAGGAGAGATCAGCATTCCCTGCTGAAGCTTGTGTTTTGCCATAGTCTGGCTGTCCATCAGAGAGCAATCTGATAGCCCTGTCTGCCACTTGTTCCTCCTGGGAGGACTGCCAGAAGGCAAGTGTGAGGATCAGCGACATTTTGAACAAGATGCTACAGTTTTATCTTCCTTTCACTCACTCTAATTATTTTTAAGCAGTTCTAAGCACCGTTTTTTACTGCCCACATTATTAACATGGTCTGAGGTGCGTGGTTGAATGCACCCTCTGTTTGTCTTGGTACATGCATTAACCAGGTAAAAGCAGCAGTAAGAATCAGTTCTACAGCAGTCTGTGTTCAGCACAGGAGCTGAGTAAGTGTGAAACTCCAGACTGAGATAAGCTATTCTGCAGCAAAAAGCTGGCATTGTGTGGCTTCAAGCACTTAATTAAAACATTTCAATTAAAGCCTCCACTGTTACAGCAAAACCGATTTAAAATTAAACTAAAAATTTAATTTTCACATAGCCTCCAGAGCTGCCAAGAGATTTCCCACACTGATAGGTAGAAAATTAAAACCTCAGGTTGAAACAATTAAATGCTAATTCACATTATTTATTCTAAAATAATACCATAAGAATAAAATTAGTTTTAAGAATTGTTTTGCTAATTTAAAGCTTGTGACTAGTGGTTCTAACCCCAATGATCAGCATAACTGTATTCTGTGACCTGACTTATTGAAAAAAGTCTCTTGCCCCAGAGTATTCCCACCTTTGCTAAAACTGAGAAATGCCTGTCTCCTCTTTAGCATCTCTCTCAGTGCAGAGGTGGGAAGTTGTACTTGTGTTAATCTACTAATTGGATGGCAAATAAAAATGTGAACAGGAGTGTTAGCCATATGAACAGGAAAACAATACAGTGTTTGCATGTAAGACAATTAAATATTTATGCATTGTTCTTTTGTTCTGTGAAAACAATCCTATGAACTAGACCTGAAGAGCAGAATGGTTCAAGTTTTCTGCTTTGCCTTGGCATGACTTCCTGAGTTTTTTGCAAATAGGCCAAATTTAAGGCTCTTTTAATATACTTCTGTGTCCGTAGTGGTTTCATTTTGCATTTGCAAGTATGCTGGGTCTGCATGCTGTAGACAGATCAGATACAGTGATATGTAAATACATACAGTACACGAGCAGAATTATTCTGAGAATTTCAGAGGAGCATGCTTTTAGAATACCTTAAAGAGTTCATAGTATGACTGAGGGGATTTGATATTAGCAAATTTGAAATTTGAAGTATGTAAGGATAAATTCTCCTTATGAAAAACAGGGATTTAATTAATCCAGCCAGATGTTCCTGAGATCTTAATGTATTATTTGGTCACATTTTCAGCACTTAGGTAAAGAGAGAATACTGCTGAGCTGTATTGTGAAAATTATTGTATTTGCGGAGAATTTTGTTTTGTTTTCTGGATATTTGGAGGAATGGTGAAAGTTTTTTTTATTGGTTACCTTTCACTGAGATGTTCTTACTTTTGAATGCTGATAAAATACTTTATTTTAAAAGTATATTTCAACTGATGTATAAAAAAACCGATGCTTGTTTAAAAGGAAAGAAAAACACAAAAGGGTCTCCAGAGTCCATAGAGACACTTGATCTGCAGAGGTCCTTTTCTGCTGGCCCAGTGTAACCTCCAACTTTACACAGCTGATGGAAGATGCTGGTTTCCCTGAAGACCTTGGAGTACAATCCAAAGCAGTGCTTGTTGCCTGGTGTGACTGAGGCAGCCTGAGTGTGGCTGGGTGTGAGCAAGGCCAGGCAGTGAAGCCGGGCTCTGTCTTGTGTAAGGAACCCATGAGGAGAGTTGTGTGTATCCGCTGGTGTTGGTGTCCACCTTTGTCTGATCTTCAAGCATTCCTGGGGAGGTGCCAAAGCCCAGCACCTGGCCACATGAGAAGAAGGTCTCCAAAGTGTAGAGAGAAGGTCCCTCGACCTGTGCTGTCGATCCTGAGCTCCTTGGCAGCTGCACATGGCTCAGGGTACACGCTGGAGGAGGCCAGGAGGAACCTGTGCTCTGGGTACTGGTGGGATAAGGATATTCTGGCCCCTGGTTTTAGGGCTAGTCTTATCTTTTGGCTTCGGTCCAATGTACAGCACATGAGTGATTATCAGTTAATACTTACACATCTACTTAGTTCTTGCCTTAGAGTTGCTGGGATATGCACTTAATGAAAAGAGAACAATTGAGGTGGGCATTGAGGGGGAATTCTTTTTAAATTGCAAGGAAAGAGGGCATTCAAAGAGTGTGAATCTGCTGATGCCTCTTGGGCTTCTGCATGGGCAAAGAATGAATAAGATCCCAGTTTGAGACTGGAAAGTCAACATTGCCTAACAGTTGGAGTGTGTTTGACATGGATTATAAGTATTTGTCTTAAAAGGAGTAATTTAAGGGGCAAACCTGCAGATGGGTAACTTTTCTCTCAGTTCCATTTGTGCTTTCTATAAATATCTGTAATGGTACTTTGCAGTTGTTCACCTTTTTTTATAGTTCTGTGACTGCTTTTGTTACTTCTTTTCACCATTTGGTCTCAGAAGTAAAAATGGGATGAATTTGCAAGGACCACAATGATATGATGTCCTTTTCCACCAAATGGGTGGCACCAAACCTTTGTGGAATATTTTAAATGCCCAGCTGGGCAATTGCAAACCATGGTTATTTCTGGAGAGTCGTGGTAGGGAACTGGCTGAGAGCTTAGAACAGAGCATATGGCAGTTTAGGGATTGGATTAGAGCCGTGATTTGGCTGCGTGAGACCCGCTACCAATTATAATCTTTTTCATAAAGATATCATTTCAGTTTCAAGGCATTGTGACACACTTAAGTTTTCTCATTAGAGAGACATCACTCTGTATTTCTTCATAATATGTTGGGATGGAAATGTCTTTGTTACTCTGTGCTCCTGAAATTTACAGTGTGGGTTACCTGATGAGGGAGGGAATGAGGTGTTTGCAAATAAAGGTTAATTTGTAGATTCTCAATTATAGTAATTAAAATAGCAAAGCCATTGTCTCCTTTCTGTCAATGTAAATCAAGTGAGAAATAATTTAAGCCACTAGAGTTTTATTGGTAAAATAAGAGATAGAATTTGACATAAGGCCATATAAAAACTACATGGGAGAAGATAATGTTTTGCTTTTGCTGCTGCCTCAAAATTCAGAATTATTCTGGTCATGTCAGTGACATTCCTCGGTGATTGCCCATTGCTTGAGTGTGCTGAGACTTCCACTCAGCTTCCTTGGGGGCAACACACAATTCCTGACCTCTTAGTGTGGCACCACAGGAAATTCTAGTACTGCATACAAATATAATTGCATAGTAATTTCGGTTGGAAGGGACTTCTAGGGATCATGTCTGGTTTGGCCTTTTCTCAAAGCAAACCAGGCTGATCAGGGCCTGACCAGTTGAGTTTTGAGTTTCTCTGAAGATGAAAAGTTCATAACCTCCCCAAAAAACCTTCTCCATTGCTTTAGGGAAGCCTAAAAAAAGAACTACTGTGTTTTTAGTGTTTAGACTGCAACACCAATGTGATAAGAGATGTCAGTGGAGTATTGGAAGTTAATGTTGAACAGCTTCAAGATTAAGTTACAAAAAGAAGCAAAACTTCTATAAGAACCTCATAGTTTTTTTAAAAATATGAGTGGTTTTTGTGATTGTGAAATACTGAAATGAAATTATTTGACACTTTCACATTTGGTATGTATCCTCCTGAAGAAGGGAAAAAAGGGAAAGAAACTTCTCCAGTATTTTAACTTTCTACTTGAATGTATTATGTAATGTCCAAAGTCTGCTATAATATCCTTTGAGATGGGAAACATGAGATGCTGTTTCACACTAATTAAAAATGAACTCTTCAGTGCTATCTTTAGTTTTCAGTTTCTTCAAACGATTTATGTTGATTGGAATGTTGTGTAACCAGCACTGCTATCCAGGATCATGGGGAGCCTGACATCTTAGGTAACTGGGACAACACAGGATACTGTGGTTGGTTACTATTAAACACTTGGGAAGAGCAGGATGGATTCACCCACCTGCACATCCTGGGGATTAGTTCAAGCTCAGCAGTGGCCCTGCTGGAGCAGCACTGCTGGGCCTTGGATACTGTTGCTGATCCTGGTAGTTTGTGCCATGTTACAGTTCTGTGTTTGGATAAAAAAAGCCCCCCAGGACTAGTGGTTATAATGGATGGCCTAATGCTATTTAGCATGCCACTGCAAGTCCAGGTCCTGGGAGTCAGGATCAGAGGCATCCAAACTAGGTCAGCATGGAGTTGTTTCAGGTCCGGCAGATTTAAGAGCTGAAGGTATGTGCTGAAACAAATCAGTTCTGTACTTCTGCTGGACCTGAAATGGCTTTGGAAACCATTTAACTACATTCCTGTGGTGCTACATCTAAGCTAATGAACCTCTCCAGAGTTCATTGAACTTCCAGCCAATTTGGGATTATCTATACACATGGAGTGGTAATTTTATTTAATTAGTATAAATAAAGTCTTTCATTCAGATAAATGAATTTTTAACAGAGGCAAATCACCAAATAGATTTCACTTATGTTTAAGTAATAATTTGCTGATATAAATATAAAGGTCAGTCATTGTGAAAGCTGGGTGTTAGTCTGTGGGAAGAGATGGAAAATAATAATGCAATATTGCTCCTTTGAAATCTTAACTCTGTGCAGTGTGCATTCTGACGTGTGCTTAGTTATTAAAAGTCTCCAATGAGGTGCAGATGTTGTCCATCAAAGCTTGTTAGACTGACAGTCATGTGAAATCAGGTGATTCATTTCCAAATGCAGAATGTAGACTAATAATGGAGGTACCAGACTCTGAGGTATTGAGTGTGTAAATAAATATATATGGACAGACCAATGGCCATTGGCATTTTCCCAATCAGAATTGTATTTTCGTTTCAGCTAGGATTTGAATTATGGTACAAATGAGTTTTGAATATTGTAGTGTTGTTGTTACTAACACTGAGTTGTATTTGTTCTTTGCCAGCTGGAAAGAATTAAGAAGTGTGTGTTGTTTGACTGAAACCACTCAAAGTTTTTGCTCATGTCACATCAGTAATTTTAATCTGTATAAGCAGTCTTGTTATCATTCTGTAAAAAAATATATATACATACTGTTGGAACTAAGTGAGCTATGATAAATGTGATGAAGATGACTCTTGGATGCTATGAAAGTGCTTGAGCAGAACTAGTTGTTAAATTAAAGCAAAATAAATCTGAGTCTTTTGAGAATCCAGCTTTTTAATGTTTACTAGAGAAGTACTGAAAAGTTCTGTCTCAAAAGCTGACTTTCAGGCACTGCAAGGGATTAAGCAAATTGGAAAAAAGTAACAATGGTGCAACAGCTTCAATTTGTTTTAAGCTTTGGTTCCATTCTTGAGCATGGATACAGCTGTTAAAAGCTGGTGGAAGCAAATAATATTTTAACCTCTAGACTCTAAAAGCTCTTTAGTTCTAGTTCCATAAAAGAACACCTGTCAAAATAATCAAAAAGACAGATAGTTCTTAGACTTATGTTTAAAAAAAGAAAGAAAAATAGCTTTTTTTCACATTGTTTCTTCTGCATTTTTTGTCTTTTGCTATATATGCCAATTTACTCCAGCATTCTGAGGTGGAAGTTGTAATACTCTTTTCTATTGTGACTGTTTAAATTTCAACTTTATTATATTACTTCATAGCAGCTAGTTTTGAAGAAGATGTAGAAAGTGTTTTGCTTTTGAAAATTAGGTCAGTGAAATTCATTACAAGAGAAAAATACACTGAACCACATAGTACACTCAAAATTCCTGTTCGATACAAAACCAGTATTCAAGAAAATGACCCTTGTGTTTAAGACACTGCTTAGACATTATTGCATACAGATGATATTTCCATACCTCACGTTTACCATTACAGGGCCAGCATTTTCAGTCATTTTTTTTTTTAATGAGGTGGAGCATGCCTCCCTGTGTGTGTGTGGGAAGACTGACTGGCTTTTGCCAGCAGAAGCAGGTGGTGTTCTCCCACCCGCAATGAGTTTGTTTGGGATGAGTAGTAGTGATTAACCACCCCACCAGCCTTCCTCTTCAAACAGGCTGAGAGCCACCTGGCTGTTCTCCAAAAGTCTCTCCTGATTCAGCACATCTTTGCAGCAGCCAGAAGCACCCCCTGCAGTAGTGAGTGCATGGCAGACTCTACCTGTCCTACTCTGATGTCCCATCATGGGACATTGTGGGCCGGAACTGTGTCCCGCTAGGGCGTTGTATATTGAAATGCTCTGAAATGAAACCAGCTCCATTTATCAGAAATATTGAACTTTGGGCACATTTACATTGGAGACAGCTCACTTGGCTCTGTGTGTGCTGCTGTTATGAGGTTGCTGTACATCAGCAGGGCAACAGCTCAAGTGTGTACCAGCCTGAATTTCCCAATCTGTGGTCAGTGGGTTCTCTCTGGGAGAGAGACACAGGGAGAGCTAGAAGAAAGACTGTGTGTGTGGCTGGGTGAGCTTGATTAAAAGTTGAAGACCTACACTAATGTCTCCTAAAGGTACACTGATGATGTCACAAATCCTAAATTACAGTGAGTTCTCACACTGACTGAGGACCTTATTAACTTTAACAAGTATTTGCTGCAAGTAGTCTTGTTCTTTTTCTGTCTTCTCTTACTTGAGTATATACTTGAAACCCAAGCTGAGTAAAGGAGGCCACAGCAAGTGAACAAAATAAATGCTTATTTAAGACATGTTCAAGAAAGGAGTTGAAAGCTACACTGAGTGCCTTTCTAATAGGGAGCTGTTTATCATCCTCAGTTTTACTGAAGTATGATAAAGAGCCTCGTTCCAGCAAACAGTGTATCTGGAGTCAAGCCCAAGTTATCACCAGGGAAGCAAGAGTGATTTTTCACAACCCTCAACATGCTATTGGAAGATGCATCAATATGGTAATGAAGTAGGTGTAGGAATAGAGTCTCCTCAAACTCCTGATTAATTTTTAATTCTGATTTCTCAAGTATGTGCTGGTGGGAAAATAGTGGCAAGTTTATGCTGCCTTTTTACTGAGGTGTAATTTCATCTGCTGTGCAGATGTACCTTGACAGGCTTGAGAGGCTGGCCTGTGCAATACTCATGAAGTTCAGCAAGGCCAGCTGAAAGGTCCTGCACGTGGGTCAGGGCAATCCCAAGCACAAAATGCAGAGGATGTAAACAGAGGATGGCTTGAGAGCAGCCCTGCCAAGAAGAGCTTGGACGTGTTGGCTAGGGAGGAGCTGGACGTGGCCTGGCAGTGTGCTCTTGCAGCCCAGAAAGCCAAACGTGTCCTGGGCTGCATCCAAAGCACTGTGGGCAGCAGGTGGAAGGAGTCTGTCCCTCTGCTCTGTTCATCTGAGTGCTGCATCCAGCTTTGGGGTCTCTGACATTAGAAGGGCATGGATCAGCTGGAGCAAGTCCAGAGGAGGGTGATGAAGCTGATCAGTGGGCTGGAGCACCTCTCCCATGACAAGCTGAGAGAGTTGGGGCTTTTCAGCCTGAAGAAGAGAAGGCTCTGGGGATACCTTGCAGAGCCTTCCAATACTTGAAGAAGGCTTACAGGAAAGCTGGAGAGGGTTTCTAGTGATAGAACAGGCTACAAATGGCTTTAACCTGAAAGAGGTTAGATTACGTGTTAGGAAGAAATTCTTTACTGTGAAGGTGGTGAGACACTGGAACAGGTTGTCCAGAGAAGGAGATTCCCCATCCCTGGAAGGGTTCAAGGCCAGGCTGGATGTGACTCTGAGCAACCTGTCTAGTGCAAGATGTTCCTGCCCATGACAGGAGGGTTCAAGCTAGATGGCTTTTAAAGGTCCTTCCAAGCCAAACTATTCTGTGATTCTCTGTCTTTCCTTGCAATATAATTCTTATCTGTTTACGTTTTCTTCTCTAAGTGCCTTTGAATTTCAGCCCCCACAAAATCCTTACTTTGTTGTTTTTCTTTTTTCTCTTTCTAAGCTAGAACTGTACATTAGAAAAGATATATTTTGTGATTTTTGTATGCTCTATTTATCTATATATATATAGATATACTATAAATGTGGAGTATTCATTATAAATCTGCTAAAACTGTATGTGAAAAGTTGAGGTTTAAAAGGTTTGCATTAACAGTAGAGAGTCAAATTCTGCATTGATGAGAAGCAAGTTAAATTCATCTGCTAATTTGAGTGGCATAATATTACAGCTTACATATGCTCTCTGCTTAAGAAGCTCCCAGCATTAGTGTATTGTTTTAAAGAAGTTTTCTGCTTCCCATGGATGACTCCAGGGAATGCTGTATTTTCATTATTTGAGGAGCAGTTTTGCTTGCAAAGTTGACAAATTGCCTTTTGTGATATAGAGTGTAAGGAGCTTGTTTACACAGGCTGTCGGGAAAGCAAAAGACAGTGTTTTGCACAGAACCCCCAGATAGTGCAGACATCAGGGAGATCCATGTGCCACCTTCTTACGGAGCTTTGTGTTTCTGCAGTCTCACCATAACAGATTTTGTACGTCAAAGTCTTTTCAGAATGATCTGCTAAATAAAAAGTCAAACTTCCATCTTCACTAATGGGCTTGACACATAATTTGGAATTTTGTTCTTAAATAAGAGTTTGCCTTCCTTAAGAAGGAAAATAAATTTTTTAGCAATTAGTGATATTTTGTTTTACAGTATTATAACATAACATTAAGATTTTCTTCAGCTTTAGGATGGCAGGCAGGGGGAAATCACAGCTAAATAAGAAATGGTGTATTTTGGAGTCTGGTGTCTGACCTCTTGAAATGGGTAATAGGATCAGAAGGCAAAGGCCAACTAAAGTGGATTTGTCACATCCAGTTTTGAGCCTTGCATTAACATGCCATGCATGTGAAACTACAACTTTTATAATAAAATAATCTTCTTGAAAGCATTTTTAACAGCATACTGTTTTAGAATTGCTAGAATGGGAATCGTTTTCTTTTTCATTTCTACTTCGTAGCAAAATAGATCAAGTCTTGATTTTGATGTGTTTCCACAGGTATATCTTGAAAGACTCTTAACTTATGCAGAGATAGATATTTGTCCAGCAAACTGGAAGCGAATAGTACTGGGGGCAATTCTACTGGCATCTAAAGTTTGGGACGACCAGGCAGTGTGGAACGTGGATTACTGCCAGATCCTGAAGGATATCACAGTCGAAGACATGTGAGTGAAGTTTATTTTTGTCAACGAATGCCAAGATCTGTGTCTGTGAGGGTCATGGGAAGCTCTTTCATCAATTGAACAAAGTTTGTATATTTGTGTTGTATCTAACCATGATGAATGCTGATAGATGGCATGAGGTCAGCTTGACAGCTGCTTACATAGAAGACGTGAATTTTTTTTGTTTTCTGGTTGAAGTCTATTTTACCACTGGACATTCATGCACAATAATGAAATCTACAGAATATTTAAATGTATGGTTTGATAAAATTCCCCACATCCAGTGAGCCTGCATGTATTCACGTCAGCATAATTTACTGTCATGCTAATTCTCCATGCAGATGTAAATGGATATGTAAGGCAGGAAAGGAAATTATCTTAATGATCTTTAGATCATCACCCAGTTATTTATTGCCATTATTTAAAATGGATGCTTTTGGGTTTTGACATTTTCCCCCCTCACCCCTCAGTGTCCTGCTGCATTAGTTTACAAGATGTTAAAAATCCAGACAGAATGAGGTTTCCAAAATAAGAGGGAGATAAGATGGACAAGAACCAAAATCGGGCCCTTGACATTTCTGTGTGCAATATTATTCCATGCAGAATAATTTGCTAATGGTTCCTTAACTGACTAAGTGGAATCTAAGTGATTTTGCAAAGTTAAATTTTTCCCCTTGATCCTTTTCTCCTGCTTTTTGAGTATTCACTAGCACTAAGGGTCTCCCTCCATTCACTTCTCCTCCAAGGCAAATCTGGGTGCTTTTAAGGTGTTCCTGAAGCTGGGACCTGAGCTGCAGTGCTGAACAGCTTGAAGCAGAGTCACAGGTTTCACTGTGCCATATGACAGTATTAATCAGGAATGGTTATAAATGTGAGGTTTGAAATTGATAATTCTCAGGGCTTTTCTTGAAGACAGTGCAAAAGGAAACAGAAAAAGAGATTATTGTTTCTGACAAACACGTGTGATGGTGCTACTGTTAGAAGCTGCCCTTGAGCTATATAACACCAACACTCACATGGCAGACCTGTGCTCACATCAGCCCTTATCTGCACATTCCCTAAGCCAAACTGTGATGAGTCCTTGTCCTCAAGGATTTTCAGTGTCTTATCCTTTCCTTAAAAGATTTTGTGATTCTCAGAAACTGGAAACCCAGAAGCCTCTGGGGAGCCTAAGCTCTCTGTATGTACTTGGTGATGTAGTTCATGGGCTTTGTGTGTAGGGCTCTGTGTGAATCCCCCAGCAAAGATTCTGGAGCTTATGTTCCTGCTGTCAGGTTTTCCAAATTTTGTTTCCCTTCTATCTGCAATGTGGTGAATTTTTTTTTCTTTCTTTCTTATATTTTAGTTAGCTGGGACAGTACAGTGTGATGATTTTGAAGTGTCTGGCTCTAAGCAAGACAGGGCCTTTCATTGTATTAGTAAGGCAGAAGATCTAGGTCAAAATCTTCCATTTGTGTGAATCATTTAGCATAAGTGTATCTTGCAAAGCATCAAGCAGACCTTTCAGGGTTTTATAAGTCAGCATCAGTGCAGTGAACTGTGCCTAAAAGTGAGTGGAGAACTTGGGAGTACTGAAGTGCAGTGGGTATCTGTAGTCATGTATGTGGCATTATATTGAATTTCTGAGGAATGGACCAGGAAAGCACATGCTAAAGCAGTCTGAGGGAGATGTATGAGGTAAGAAGGGTATGGTGGTTAGTTAAATTACATAAGTTCAGTAAGAAATATGTGTATGTTTTTGTCCTATCTGACCTGTAGCTAATCTATTGATCCAACTTTGAAATCTTGTAGATAGGGGATAATAAGAAACTGAGGCTGTGTATTTGAGATTTTTGAGGGTACTCTTCAAATAGGGTACTGACAATGTCTTCTGCCAATAAAATAGGCTTTATATTATCAATTAACATAGAACTTTAGGCTTAGCTTGCAGAATGTACAATCTTGGCAGTATAAAAGGACATGTAAAGGTAATATTTTGATTTTATTTCTAGAATTTTTTTTACTTGGATTTTTAAATTGGAATCTTCAACTGTGAGAATTTAAGCCAAAGTCTCCATATCCAGCTTTTAGTTAGTCTTTTAGTATTAATTAGCATTTATCATTATATAAACATAGAATTTTGGCACAGAGAGTGAGGATAAGGAAGGACAATGCTTATGATGTAAGAATTATATGAGGGTAAAGAGTGAGAAGGAGAAAAATAATTCAGTGTTAAAAAACTACTGTACTAGTACTTTCTATCTTCAGATCCTTCCTCTTCTACTGCCAACTGTGCAACTTTTATTTCATATTCCTTGCACATTTGCACAGCAGTCAAAATGTAACTTAAAGACAACATAATCATCAGTCAATGCCCACTGGAAGCACAGCAGTGCAGTCTCTGGGCTCTTCAACAAACACTGATAGCTTCCACCACCTATTTATTTATTTTTTTTATTTCTCATATTTTGAAATTGCTGTTCTGAATGTATCATATGTCCCTGCATAAGTATTAAGTAGGATATCTGAACAATTAATGAAAATTTCCAGTCCTTAATTTTGTTAGTTGAGTTATTTCTCAATGTACTTTTTAATGTATTGGTGTAGGTAATAATGTATTTGTATACTAAAGTTTTACAGGGTGGGAACTCAAACAGGAGCTGTGTTCCTATCAGGTATTTGGACAAACATGTTTTGTTTAGATGCTGAAAAACATGTGAGCACCACTGTGAATTTCGGTTGCATGTCTAAGGGAAAAATTGCTTTATTCTGTTCATAAAGAGAGTATGATGAAGAATTTGGGTTTCTCATGACTAATTCTAAACAATTGATTATGAAGAGGTGCAGGGAGTAAATATGTTCTTCAGTGATTTATGTGTTAATTTGCAGTGTTTATGAGAGGAGCCTGACAAATTTAGGGCAGGGGTATGTGTGTTGTGGCATAGCTGTGTGTGCAGACCCACCTAGTGGAAGTAAAGCAGAAACTACGAGAAATGTATTTCCCTGCTAGGTTTTCTTTCCAAAACTGTGTTAGCTAAACTGACGAAGGTGCCTTTTCACTAGCAAAACTTTTATCTGCATTTGATTGGCATTGCAGTAGCAGCTGCAAGGTGCAGCATCTCTCCTATTCCTCGGTGTGAGTACACCGATAGAACTTGGTAAAGAAGGTCAAACCTTAGGCTGGGATAATTGCATATGACAAGAATAAAAAATTAACTTG
The DNA here is from genome assembly GCF_026979565.1 of Vidua chalybeata. NCBI lineage: Eukaryota > Metazoa > Chordata > Aves > Passeriformes > Viduidae > Vidua > Vidua chalybeata. The sequence continues at coordinate 13,223,364 of NC_071530.1, read as the reverse complement.
GTTTTTACCATTTGCAATTTAAAGTAAAATCACATTCAGAATGCACAGTCTGAAATATGTGTCCATATTTATCTCCTTTCCACAGGAATGAGCTGGAACGCCAGTTTCTTGAGCTGTTACAGTTCAATATTAATGTTCCCTCCAGTGTTTATGCCAAGTATTATTTTGATTTACGTTCCCTGGCAGAAGCAAATAACCTGAGTTTTCCCTTGGAGCCCCTCAGCAGGGACAGGGCATATAAACTTGAGGTAAGACTCTTTTTAGATTGCTCTGTATTAAATATATAGGGGGATTAGGAATTTCTGTGCTGTTTCTCTCTTCTCCCATCTCTTCCCAGATACTCCCATGAGATATTAGATATCACGAGCCTGAATTTCATAATGGTTTTATTTATGCTTTGAGTATTCATGGCTGTGGGGACAGCTTTTTGACCCAGTTTGCTTCATACCTTACCTTGCTTTCCATTTCTTTTCAGTTGCAGTTGTCTATATTGGCCTTGTGAAAGTACCCACAAGTTTTACAATTATTGTGTTCACAGTCTATTGTTGTTCATTCATTTGGTTTCTTAAAACTGATTATCCACCTTAAATGACAGAATATTAACAAATGTTACTGAAAACAGCTATTCCATGTTCTTCTTCTGCAAGTGCTCAGTTTCATGTGGATCCGCGTTTATCTCCCATGGTGTTTTTCTTAGTAAAGAGAGAACGGAAATGAGCACACGCCTTCAGTGAATAAGTCATGAATGCTTATGAGATGTGGATATCCCATATGCCAGAAGCACTGTTGGGTGGTCTGAACCTGTAAAATGCTGGGCACTGTGAATACCACAGACACAGGAGGGATTTAAATTATCAGCTAATTGTGCGCCCTTTGCAAGACTGCAACATATTTTTCCTAGTTTTTTGGATATATTTTTTAAATATGGGCATTATTGCACTGGGTGTGCATTTTGTTACTAATTTTAAAAATTTTCATTAGATGCTGGCTGCTTCTAAGAGTACATATCTTTAATTATATAACATCTTTGCACTGGAGGTTGTTTGCCTGTGGGTTAGACTGAGCTTTGCATGTTCTGAAATTCCTAGTGCTCCTGTAGAACAGGCAGGCAGTTCTATGCACATTTTTGTGGGGGGAATGGTGCGTGGGAAGGTTAATTGACTTGTTTGTGACTCTAATAGGAGCTAAAAGTGGTGGAGAAAGAATCAAAGAAAATTTCATTTAAGATTTATTTCCCATTCTTTTTAAATATTCTTCCTAAATTGCACAGGTAGCTCCAATAAGAATGTATGGAGTGTGATCTAAATTTGCATCAGATTTTCTTTCTATTAAAGAGAATATTAAAATAAAAATTCATTTGGATTGATTGTAACACCTTGAAAAGAGGTGTTTTACTGAGTTATGGGAGTCTTGATTGTAAGTGCTATTACATATATAAAATTACAGGAATTACTTTTTGATTTAGCCCACAGTTTCTTAAAACTGTCCATCTATATCACACACAATGTATAACAGCAGGTTACAAATGAATGTAACAGTGATAGCTCCTAAAACCTTAGAAGAAAAGAAAAATGGGAAATGACTGTAAATAGCCAGAGAATAGTAGTAATTCTTCTGTACTAGCTAAAGAAAGGGCATATTTAAAAAGAACTAATGGAATATTTTTTCAATAAATCTGTATTATTAAAAATTTCCCCATTGGGCATGCCAGCAGAAGTTGGCTGTAAATAACCCTGCTAGCCAAGGGATGTCTTCAGGGTAGAGGAGGAGTATCTGCTGTGAACCAGCTTGGTCTGCCACCTCCTTGCCTCTATATTCTGTGGCCAGAAGGAAGGGAATTGCCTTGTTCCCTGGCAGTACGTGGTTGTCATTAGAGTGCCCTTGAAAGTACTTGACAGCATAATTTATAGCCCAGTTCCCGGAGCACAGTTAAGCATTTAGCTTGCCAAGAGTCATCAAAATGCATTTGCAGCACTTCTGTAGTCTCTCGTGTGCTGTTCAGACCAGAGTTCTCTGTTTTAAAACAGTTGCCTGGATTGTCAGGTGGAGTAGATGTAGTACCACACAGGCTGTGATATTTTTGATACCGAGAGAAAAGCTGCAGTCTGTGATGAAAGACAACAGCCTCACAGCAAATGTATTCATGCAGTGGAAGGATTTGCCTTGTGTGATAAATTAAAAAGACCTTGCTCAGTGCTAAGATTAAAACAACCTATGGAATTTGAGATCACAAAAGGTGTTGCATAGAGAAATAGCTATATTATAAGATATTTTTGCTATTTTTGCATTTTAAATCTATTTTTTTTTGTATTTAAAACAGAAGCGTTAGATCTGACATGGCAGAATCTGCATTGTGATTTCTGCAAACATCATGAAGTTGACATACCCATGATGATGACAAAACACCCTAAAAAGATCTAAAAGGACAAGGCTAGTAAGAAATGTACCTCACCACAGGGAAGTGCTGGACAAGATCCATCAGCTTAGGGGTGTTACGAGAGATTGCAGTACTTGTTAAAAATTACATCACTTTCTCAAGCATCTGCAGTGGAGGTTTTCTCTTATTTAATGTTCTCAGAATTGACACTTAAAAAGCAGCTTTGTCTTTTAAATGACAAATTGAAAGGAATTTTTTTTTTTTTTTACTTTTTAATTATCTGTGGACTGAAGTGTCCTGGATTTGTTATACCAGTCCACCTAGTAGCTAGAAACCATTTTTATGAACCCTCTTGTTTTTTTTTCTCCTGTTCTATGGAATCAGGCAGGTAAAAAATGGCAAATAAACTTTCATTAGATCATCCACTCTGTCCACCTGCCAATGCTGTTTGTTCCAAACAGCATATGTTATAGTGTGTTTTGTTCTTTCTTTTAATTATGTCAAATGTTAAGGGTTCCTTTGCGTTTCCTGAGACCTGTTTTCTAATATGGGAGAATTTTTTCTGCCAAAAAGGTTGTTGGGTGTCCAGCCTGAATCCACTAGTTCATAATTTCCTACTCGTGCACCTGGTTTTTCTCCCATGTACTGAGCTAAATATGAGTCAGATTCTGCTCTTTGGGTTAAGTAGACAAAACATGTCTGTCCTATTGCTGCTTGTGATCTTAGCACTGTGCTTGTTTCTAGGCTAGATTTTCTGAGAGCACTCATTAGTGCACTCCCAGTTTAACTGATGTTGTCTGAGATCTTTATTGTTAGGATGGTACTTGAGCACATAGCTCAAACCCTTTGAAATATGTGCTGTTTTCCTGACCTGAAAGAGATATAGCCCCATGGTTCAAACAGACAAAACCAGGAGAAAAATATGTAAGTTACAAGCAGAGAAATGTCTTTATATCTCTTCAGCTTTCCAGTGTCACAGTGAATTGACCGCAGTTCTGTGTGTTTGTGTGTTCAGAATCCTCAAAGCCCGCAAGAAAAGGAAGAGCAAAACAGAGCAAAGCTCACCTTTTTGGGTCTTAGGGGTAACCAGTTGTGCTTTTCTCATGCTTTATAAATTAAGGAGGACTACCTGCTGTTTGTCCCTGCTCAGTTTCCTCTGGTTTGTCAGTTTTTGGAGGGTGTGCAGCACTCACAGTGCCTTTGTGCATTCCTGATAATGAGCCCATAACCTGCTGCTTTCCTGCCCTTCACAAACATGCGTGCAGCCAAAATTTGTACTGCTGCTTCTACTACTACTACTACTACTAACTACTATTGTCATTCTCCAGCCTTGTTTCTCCTTATTTGTCCCCTCTTCCAATGATGGAATCTCTACAAGAGTCATATAATTCAGCAAGGGAACTGACTTTAGTTGTGTATGCATGGGTATAATGGAAGAATATATGTGTATGCATTCTAGCTGAATACATACATTACAGCCAAGTCCAACAAAATTTAACATGATGGATTAGTGTTGCTGGGTTTTAGGAATGTTTTGATTTGACATGAGAAATGGTCCCTTGTAACTGTCAAAAATTGGTTTCTTTTTCTAGCAATAAAAGCAACAGAATTATCAGATGATAGAAAGGTGATTATAGCTATTTTGATTTATTTTAACTGAAGGACAATAGTAAATATTTACAATTTTCTGCTTTTCTTGTTTCCCCATATGTTATACTAAAGTTGACTAACTACCTTGCCAAGTAGGCTCCAAATGTTGATTTTCTAACTTACTTGCAGATGAAGAGGCATCTTTAGATACAGAGCTGCTTTAAATGGCAGTGTTTCTTATCCATATGATTCATCAGCATAGCCTAGAGATGCCAAATATTAAGTGCCACTTCCAAGCAACATTTCATTTTGTCTGACCAAGTGCCAGAACAGAAATTTTCCTGTGTCACACAGGCAATTTTGAAGTGATTACCTTCTCTGACTATTGGATGCCTAAGGTAATAGTCTGATTTGGCAGCTAAAAGAAGCTGAGCTCCACCTAAGTTCACCCCTTTATCATGCCTTGGCACAGTATTTCATAGATAAACATTTTTAACCTATTGAATTTTAAATCTGATTCAATTGCAGAAACTCTCTTTGTCCATCAAGTTCCTGGTTAAATTAAATAAGATTTTATTAAGGAGTTTTAAGTGCATGAAGTTACAGTCTAAGAAACAATAAGAATACTTGAAGTTTTCAACTAAAAAGTAGCAACTGTTCTCTTGGTGGTGGTAGGTTTTATGCTGTTATGGGGTTTGAGTTTGTTTTGTTTTGTTAGCTTTGTTTTCTGATTTAGTGATGTTTTGTGGCTGGCTTGACCAGAGCATTAGGTGAACTCAGATGTATGAGTTGTGTGCTTCTGCCATACATGGCCCTGGTCTTTGCAGGACTATTCAAATTAAAGGACTCTTCACTGCTACAATTTGCTGTGCTATAGAGGTAAAGATCAAGAGAGAAAATGATGAACCATGGAGTCAGGATGTTTAATTATTTGTAATGCCTTGTGTTATAATCAAACACTTCTACTGGGTTTGTTTGTACAGTACTCTTTATTAAACATCTTATCTTAAGGCACAACTTGAAAGCATTCCTGAGTAAATAAAAAATGCTGCTTTAGTTTGTCGTATTTTTGAATTTGACCTTGAATACTCCTTGCAGTGAGCTTTCTCTGCAGCGCTGCAGTTTGATTGCCAGAGTTAACATCTCTACTGATGCCAACCACAGCCTGTCCCAGCCATATGAACTCTGATAGGCTATTTTAGGGAACAGTAAATTCATGCATGTGAGGTCCATAATAAATACTATTTTTAAACTTGGCTAAAATCAGTAGAAGAAACATCAAACATTAACTCCAGTATAGCATAAAAGGCATTGAGACTTGAATAATGTTTGTCTCTCTTTTCAAAAGGTTTAAAAATGACTATGTATTTATAACATGAATTAAATTATTCTGAATATGAGTTTCATTTCCCTGTGGGACTATATATGATAGCCTGGTCACATAGAAATGATCATCTGCTTCTGAAAGGTGAGTTAACATCAGCTCAGGAGGCAAAGCAGGGTGAGTGTTCTGCAAGACCATTTCTCAACAGAGAAAAATATAATTACTACAAGATTTTTAGGGAATAAAATATTTAGGAGCCACGCAATTTTTAAATTCTCCAAATACACTTACAGTTTCTATAGTTGTTTTATTAAGTTTTCCACGATTTTTCATCTATGAAGAATGATACACCAATTACCTTGTAGAAATGGATAAGCATTGTCAGCTCCCTCAGTGAGGTTTGTGATGGTTCACCTTCAGAGAAAAGGCTTGAGGTATGCTGAGTCTTTCTGCTGCCATGTGAGGCAATGCAAGCCTTCCTTCCAAGACAAATGAAATGAAAACTAGGATTTGAGGAGAATGTCTTCATATGTTTATGTGTTTTGCTTAATGAAATGACTTTTGTAATTCCACCTGTATGTAGAAATCTGCATTTAGTCTTGCTTTACCTGGACAGCTGTGGGCAGTGCCATTGAGGGTTTTTCATCTTTTCTCTTGCAGGCCATTTCTCGCCTGTGTGAAGATAAATACAAGGACTTCAGGAAAGCTGCAAAGAAGCGGTCGGTCAGTGCTGACAATCTGACTGTGGTTAGATGGTCCCCTGCAATTATCTCCTAACAGAGGAGACTGGAATATTCCTACGGACGTACTGTTTCATCCATCCATTTTTTTCAGAATGGGCTGGGGGCGGGGGGATAAAGAAAAAAAGACTTTTGTTTTTTTTTTATTTTTAAATCTCTCAAGCTGCCTTTACAGTGCCTCCCCATTGTGTAGCACACGAGTGAAATACCTAACGGAAGGAGAAATGGAGAAATCGGTGTTCGGGAGAGAAGATCGGCAACAATTATTTTCTCACTTCCACTAACAGCTTTACACTTTTATGAGGAAACAGCAAATCGGGTGCTTGGAAGAAGAAACAAAAAAATGAAGTAGAGGCAGAAAAATATTTAAGAACTCTGCCATTTTCTATTATACTGTACTCATGACGGGAAATGGCAGCATGAAAAAAAAACATGTAGTCAGATGACTGTGCACTAGAGGAATGACATTGGGAGAGTTCCATCTTAAAGGTTTCTCTTAATATCTTTTTTTGTTGCTGTTGTTGTTTTTTTTGCATTCCTCATTGCTGCTTCCCAGGATAAATTCTTCCCCTTGCACAGCAGGAAATAAAAAGTCGGTATTTGCAGTAGCACAAGCCCCTGAATAAATAGCGTTGGGTTTTTTCACTGCACTTTTCTCTGTAACCTGTCTTATTAGCATTATTCTTCTTAATTATTATGCATATGTTACATTTCTTGTATGCCTTTTATTGTTTTTCAAAAAAGAGAACTTGACCATAGTGCTGAACCAAAAGTGTGTACAGGGATCAGAAGATCTTTGTAATTTCATTATGTGTTTTATTTATAGTATACTTGGGTGCGTGTGCCTTCCTGAGTACTTGGAATCATTTATTTTTCCGCAATATAAAGATACAATTGTTAAAGTCTTGAGATGATGATAAGACTTGGGCCAAATCTCTGAAATTTGCAGCAGATCTTGTGATCCTTTTTGCAGATTTTCATAACGTTAGAAGTTTAGCAGAATTCATTCATTTCGAAGGAGATTTTTTTATTTATGGCCTGACAAGTTCATTCCTTCACCTCCAGGTCCATTGTTGCAAGCAATATTCTCAATTTTTATATGTTTACTTTAAATCAAAGTGAGTCTGTTTGTATAAAATAAAAAATAATAAAAAAAATTGTTCCAATGAGAAGGCCTGTAGAAGAGCAGAATGGAAATCTTAACAAGGTATCTGTCACAAGGAGATTTGATTTGGAATCTAAAATACAAACCCTCATGTTTTTCAGTGTAGGTGCTTATAGAAATTAAAAGTAACTGAACTGTGAATATAATTTCCAACTCAGATTATGAAACTCCTCTGTTGTTATTATTTCGCTCCTACTGTGGCTGTTCCCCACCTTGGCAATTGTAAGAACCTTTTATACAAAATAACTTGTCAGTATAAGCATATTTGCTTCATAACACCACAGGGTGACTTTTTTTCCCAGATTTTTTTTTTTTTTTTTGGTTTTGGTTTTTGGTTTGTGGGTTTTTTTTGATTTTGTTTTGTTTTGTTTGTTTTGGGGTTTTTTTTGGGGTTTTTTTGGGTTTTTTTTTTTTTTTCTGTTTTTTTTTTTTTTGCACAGTTTAGAAAGATACAGCTGAAAGCTCTCAGTTCCCTGAAACCTGTCCTTGTGACTATCACTGAAGGGAATGGCAGCAGATGTCCCTGATTTGTGCACTACTGTTGTAACCCACAAAGATTCCATGTTTCTTTTGTTAAGCCCTATGGGCTTGTAGCTACCTGGGGGCCCAGAGATGCACACTTGGCTCCCAGAGTGATGCTAATCCGGGGCCTCCAGGCAGGGAGGCACCACAGGATGGAAGCAGTGAAACCAAACGGTTTCCTGTTAGCTTTCCAATGTGATTTCTTTAGTTTGAGACATGAAGGCTTTGTCCATAAATTCTCCTGATGTTCTTTGGGCCATTAAAATAATCTAATTCTCATCACTTCTTGTTGTGCCAATGCATCAGAACTGTGAGTATCCAAGTCCATTTTCCCTTGAACATGGAATGTAAGGCAAGTGTTTATAACAAATTACAGCATTTGAAACCTCTTTACAGATAGTATCAAAAGGAACATTTTCAGAGCATTTGAAATTCATCCTTTATAAGCATAAATTTAGGCTTTAAAATATGTAAAATATTTTGATTTATCAACACTTTGCTAAACTATTTTCCATTTAACTTGATATCAGGAATATTGGTTTTATCCATTTCTGGGTGATAGAGATATGAACTTTGGATTATGTAAAGATATCAATGCATCTACTATAATTTTTGTGAAGTTTATTAAACTACTTTAAAGATTGTATAGTCTATTTATTGTATGTATGTACATACAGTCTGATACTTTAAAAAGTGGATTCCGTAAAACCTGGCTCAGTCTTGTTTAGACTATTGAATATCGTTTTAGCCTTGTGCACTGGACTCTACCTCTGTATAGGAGAATTTTCCATATTCTTAATTAGTACTGATTCTGTGATTAACTTGGTTATGTTTCTTGCACTAAGAATTAAAAAAAAATCTGCTCTAAGTGTGGATTTTTTTCTTTAGTTTTACCATATGAATCCTCTACATTTAGATGGATGTTTCTTTCCCTCATGGTTATAGAATGATTCTTTGCTTTTTCTTCTGGTTTGTTCCAGGGTTGCCAAAAAATACAGTACCTGTCAGTAAATCTGAAAAGTGTCTTTTGTTTGCAAGATAGTCTATACCAGGTAATTAAAAATGAATTATTATTTAGGCTTATGTTGTGTTTAGTGTAGTTTTTTCAGCATTACTGTATGGAAAATACCATTGCAAAGTTAGAGAATCACTGGAGATGTAAGAAGGGAGGAGAACCATATAACATTTTGATTAACAGCACAAAGACATTGTGTTTTGCTGTAAATGTTTTCTGGATTAAGGTTTTCATTATTGCATTGGTCACCGGCTCAGAATTGAAAAGGTGTAGGAGATATAATAAACCTGTCCCTTCAAGTATCATTGTCTTAATGAATTATTTTTATATATTGAGCCAGTGGGCCACTTGTTTGGTCATTTACATGTTGATAATTGGATCAATATTTGAAAAAGGCATCTTGTAGTGTTTTAATCATTCATCTGTATGCAGCCCAGAGTTTTGGCCATAATTCCTCTTTCCACCATGCAGCCTCTTAATAATTGATTTGCTGTTTGTATTTCATGGTTTGTCAGTGACATATATCATTCTGACAGACACTGTCATGTGGGACTGGGAGCACTGGAGTCATGGGATGAAGTGCAAAAACAAAATGGTCAAATCACCTTTTTCCACCTTCCACAAATCCAGTCAGCTCTTCAAATGATGCATGTTTTCTATTGCTAAAAATATACAAAATCCTATCCTATAGCAGGGTAATGGTTTTGGTTTGTTAAGGATTTTGGGATTTTTCTTAGATTAACATATATTGCATAATTGCTGTTTACATTTACGGAGTCTGAACTAAGACTTTGTGTTTTAACACCTTTCTCTCCAGCTCCCCTAATGCCAGAAATCTTGGCTATAATATAGAGATTAGAAGTAACAAAAACCTCATCAGAAAAGGGCAATGGTGTAATGGTGGCAGATGACAGAATGACATCTGGTAGTGTTGGCTATATATAAAAATACCAGTATGTGGGAGGAGGGGATAGAGGAACTGAAAGAACAGAAAAAACCCCCGAAATCTTAACACCTGAAGCAACAAATTATTTACAGTCATCCTTAGCTGGTAATGAGCATTTCATTTCCCAGTGACATGTTTAAACTCCTGACTGAAGTGCTGCACATCCTCTGTGGGCTCGTGTTGCTCTCTGCTTCTTTTTGGTCTTCATGTGGAATCCACTCAGCCTAGCTTTTAGTACTTTTCTCACTTCTGTGTAAAACACATTTTTCTGTAATCAGAACTTTTTTTTCTTGAATTGGCAGTTGTTGGCAGCATTTGCCTACTCTGCGGTGAAGTTCCCACTTATCGTCTCAAATGGGTTCTGAGAAATCAGCTCAACTATAAACACAAACATACCTGTGTGAGTTCACCTAGATGTACGTGGAAATGTACTGCACCCAAAGTGCAGTAAGTGTCTTTCTGCTGTTTTTTGTCTTTCTTCTCATCAACTGAACTCCATCTTGAGGAAACCACAGAACTGGTGAGACTGAGCTGCATGAACTGAAGGTAATGATGGCAGATGTGTAGCGACCACTGTTCTGTGAAAATGCTTTAAAAAGGGAAACAAGATTTAGAAGAAAAGCTGCTGCTTATAAGGAAAACAATAGTGATAGCAGATGTAGATTATGATGTTGAAAAGGATTTTTTCATAGTGTGTGTGAACCTGCTTTTCTGGATCTTACGAGAATCCACAAAAAGTAACTGCTGAGTTGCAGAACCACAGCTTGAAAAGGACTGAATGCATTGAGAGCATTGTGGCACTGAAACAGGTTGCTGAGACAAGCTGGAGATGCCCCATCCCTGGAAGTGTTCATGGCAGGAGAATTTAAACTAAATTATCTTTAAGGTCCTTCCCTAATCAAGCTTTTCTATGATTATATCCAAGAAAGCCAGACTCGAGTTTATTTCTTGCCTGGCCTGGATCACTGCACTCTTCCCACTGAAGAAAGAAGCAACAGGATGGCAAATTGAAGAAAGGCAGATGACAGAGCAGGACAAATAGGCTATACTTCTTGTGCTCCTTCTAGAATAGTTGGCCTGATGCAATTTGGTCTGAAAAAAGAGGGTTGTTGTTCCATGTGTAATGTGTTTTGGTATTATCAGCAGAGGCTTTCAGCTGTTACACCTGGAGATATTGTTTGGTGAAGATAAGCTAAGCAAGCTTCTTGGTGTGGTGAAATGTGGCTGTATACCTATGAGCTGCCCAGAACCTTTATTAAGAGTTTGTAAAGCTCAAGATATTAATGGTCCCAACAGATGGAGAACAGCAAACAACAACAAAATGTCAAAAATTGTATTTTATAAAATACAATTTCCCAATGTACTTACATCCTTTACTTAATGTACTTGATTTAATTTCAGACCTTTCTCCTTGCATCTCTGACACATAGACTAGGGTGCTGTGGTAACTAATGCAGTAAAACTTTGAAGCTGGAAAATCTCTGAAAATAGCACTGCCACCCCTTTGAATTCACTGGCAGTGAAGTGAATCCTCAAAAAGCAAATGAAGACTTACTCATGTGACATGAGGGCTTCTCTAAACAGGTATTAGAGTAAGACATCACCTTCATGTAAGAGATTCCACTGCACACTTAAGTATAGAGCTAATTCTTCTCTTAGCTGTAGGTTTCCTTGCTTCACTGCTCTGAGTTTTCATACCCCTATGCTTTAGATGTTAATATAAATTACTCTCCATGGAAACAGTATCTTGGGAACTGGCAGCTGTGATACCCTTGCTGTCTTATATTTAAACAATACAGATTATCCTGTGGCCACATACTTCTCTTTCATGTTTTTCAGGCAAGTGAAGCATTCTGCTGTAGGAAAAGGAGAGGCCAAAAAGATGGGGATTGGTGTGGTGTGCTACAAGGGCTATGAGGCACAATTCAGTGTGTATATTTTAAAAATAGTCCAGGAAATAAAGATGGAGAAATGTATTTGTACTTTCTATGCTCTCAATACCAAAAGGCACTGATACTTTCAGAAGTGTGATGGTGTTAAATCTCTCGGGCAAAGAGTTTAAGGGTTATTCAATGGGACAGGATATGCAGAGTGTTTTTCATTGATCTGGGGAGGAGAAAGACCAGGCTGTACTGAGAAAAATGGTACAGAAGAGTATGTAAAATACATACACTAAATAATCTTGAACATCGAGCATTAGAATGGCAGAACTAGCTTGATGTTGGTACATGATTTCAGTGTTTGGAAAGTATTGGTGGTCACCTTACTTCCATAATAACATCCTTTTCCTTTTGTGGCCTTCCTGTGTAGGCAACAGCTTAGTACACATTGTTAATTATTAGGATATAATCAGTAATACTTGAAGGTAGACTTTACCAAAAAAAAAGTTAAAATAAAAGAAGTAGTAAGAGTTCTTGTTAAGAACAAAAGCTGCCGGGGATAGCCTGATGCTGCTGTGGGGCTTCATCAGTATGAGCATTAAGTAATGAGAGTCTCCTGCTTGTGACAACTCTCAGTACATGTCAGTCCCACTTCTGAAGTCACAGGTTGGGGAGGTGAGAAGAATTGCAGAGAACAGCCTCCTACCCCCTATCCCCTGGTAATAGCAATCCAGCCCCAAGTCCTTTGCAGTTACAGTAGTTTTGCACAGCAGAGTTTTGAACAGAGGTGGAAAATTATCTTCCAACTTACATCATTGCTTTGCACAAAAGTTAGAATGATTTAAATGTGTACATCACCACAAGCATTTATAACTTAAATATTTAACTTATTACTGCCAACAGGTAAGTACCTTACACTCTGCCATAGGGATGAGTCTGAATGTGTTCTCTACCAGTGCTTTATAGGGCACCTATTCTAAGTCTGTCCTCTGAGAAACTAGAGGAATGATTCTCGTAACCTAGGAAAATAGTTGGGTGTATCTTGATAATTTTGAATGCTGTCAGGTAAGGTGATCTTCCAGATTTGCCTGATTGAAGGCTTTGGATCAATGGTTCCTTCAGCTGAACAGAAATAAATACTTCAAAGCATAAAGTGACAGTACTGACTTCATCAAGAGAAACTGTGGTCATGTCACCCTGACACCAAGCTTCAGTGATCGAAGGACTGGCCTGATTCTTCTGCTTCCCCATTTAATCATGAATCCCAGTGAGAACACTGTCGGTGTTTCTGACCTGTGAGAAATCTAGACTGAAATTGTTGCTTTTCTGTGGTGGCCTCTCATTTTTGTACATCAGAAAGGCTTTTTTTGTTCTGGTCTGTTTTGCTGGCATGTGGCAGAATAAAGTTGTTCTGCCCCTTAAAGTGTGCACATAGCTGAACCATATGTTAGCGGAAATTGTGTGCTCAGACATCTGATTCCCAGCTGTGACATTTTCCCTTAACCTTTTCTAAAATAATTTTCTCTTAGAAAAAAGAACCAGGGCAAGCAATCAGTTTTAAGCTTTCTCCAAAATATATAGCAAATCAGCATCTTAATTTTTCTATTTCAGATTTTTTTTATAATTTCAGACTTGAGCTTTTCCTTGACTACTCAGTACAGGTATGCATGTGAGCATTTATTTTTGGTTTTCATTGCATTAGATGAGGAATTTCTATGGCAGTTGCTAATAGAAAAAGCAATTATTTAAAATGTCATTTGAACCTGTTGTTTTCCCGCTAAGGAATGCATTTGTCTTTGACTTACTAAGAATAGGTAAATCCAGTGGTACAAGATTGCAGATTTTTGCCTGTCAGCTTCATCCTGTTACATGAACAAGGAACTTCTAACCATTTTCCAGTATTTGTAAGAAATTTTACATATTTCTAATACTTTCAGTATAAGCTGAGAGCTTCAGAGGATTGGGGGTGCAGAGAACAAAAGAAATCGGTAGCTTTAATTTCTAAAAATTAGAGAAAAAAATTACAGCAGACTCTCTCAGCTTTTCCTAATAAAGTGTCCCTAGAAACAGCCTCGGCATCTGTTGCCGAATGTCCTGTGTTCTCCTGAATGCAGGATTTCTCTGGATTTGAATAGAAAGCCGCAACTCCATCAACCCTTTAAGACCTGAGGTGCATTCCCAGGGAAATCAGGCTGAAATGCAATATAAAATGGTGGGTGATAGAGGAGGGTGGGAGAAGAGGATCTCTTGGGGCAGTGGAAAAGTGCCCTTGAGCTGAGTCAGCACCAGACTGAGGAAGCAGGTGAGGAACTCAGGCTTCCCACCCCACAAGTTCCTTACCCTCATCCTTGCAGCCACAAGCCTGAGCTGCCACTCTGGGCATTGAAATGATTGAATTCTGTGAGTCTGCACTGGTTTGTGTTATTGAGTGGAGGTGTGTGGGACACAGGTAAGTGTAATTGGGTCAGTGTGACTGGGCAGCCCCAGTGCATCTCTCACCTAATGCAGATTTGCAGCTGTTTTTCACTGCATGGATCTCATGCATCAATCTCTGCATCTTCCTAGCCTCCTCCTGTGCTGTACCTGTCACTGTGCCGGTGTCTGGGATCTGCCTGCTGGCAGAGCTCCTGGCACTTTTAAACACACCTGGCTGGGCCTCCTCCCTGCTCCAGTTTGTGATATTTGCACGAGCAGCAATGCCTCTCTTAGTGTTAGATCACACAGATTATTGGTAACCATCACAGAATGGTTCGGGTCAGAAGGGAACCTCAAAGATCACCTCGCTCCAGCCCTGCCACGGGCAGGGACACCTTCCACTAGCCCAGGTTGCTCAGGGTCCCTTCCAGCCTGACCTGGTTTCGTTGGTTCATCTGCACATTCTTCAGCAGTGTATTTAGTGAGGTTTGTGCATTAGATCAGTGGCCAGGCAAGATGGAAGCCTCATCACTTGTGTAAGAACAGCTGCCCTGAGAGCGGAGGCAGAGCTCACCTGAGGGACTGTGGGTTACTTTATCAACATTAGAAGAGTTGAAACCTCTGAACCTGAGGGATGAATCATATAATTGCTGAAGGCAGGAAGGAATGGTAGAGGACCACATTACTTGAACTGAAAATTGCTTTTGCCTATCTGAGCATCACAACCTGGCACAGGAATTCCTGCAGATCAGAAACAGGGGTCTGGGGGATTCTGCCACAAACCTCTAACAGGAGAATTAGTCCATACTAATGAGTCCATGAGTAGCTGTAACATTAAAGTGAAAAACTTTGTCCTTCTGATTCTTTCTATGTGACAAACCACATTATTATTGTGGGGGAATGCATTTTAAGCATGTCCTGAAGCACACATGCTAAATTTCAAAGATGTAAGACCTTCTAAAGTCTATATTTTTGCATATAAATGACTGTGTCCATTGAAAGAAATCATCTTATATATACATAAATACGACATAACTTCCTTTGTCATGTACATAAAAGAATACAGTTTATTCAGGAATGCAGATATATCATATACCATGATTCTGTTTGGTGATTTATTGGATTGAGTCCCTAGAAATGAAAACATCATTGGCAAATTTTGTGGGTTAATGTACTTAAACAACTGCTCTTCGAGGTGTTTCCTAGGAGTTTTTGGATGGCCTAAATATTTTGTTCCCCAAGAAGGGAAGTGAAGGCAGTCAAAAGAGAAAGCAGCAAAATATAAAAAATGTGAGGGGGAAAAAAGAAGAGAAACTGAAATAGTAACAGCAGTTAGGAGGCACAGTACAGGTCACAAGGGAATATATCCATAAATGTCTGTGGCCAGTTGTCCTGGGTTTGCCAGCACTCAGCCCACTACACCAGTTAAAAGAACTAATACAATTTTTAATAGTGTCAGGAACACAGTAATTGGTAGCAATTTTGTAGATTAGATTGAAATGGCAAAGTATCTGTCATAATGCAGAGGAGGCAGAAAGATTGAGCTAATGGCCCTGTTTTGTCTTTTTGTGCTGCGTTTGTGCCTTGCTGTAGTAATAAAATTTTGTTTCTGTTACTGGTACTGAAAGAATTTTCAGTGGAAGCTATTTGATATCTTGGAATGATAAAATCACTTTGCCCAGGTGGTCTGAAAGGTTTGCTGAGGCAAAGGTGGTTGGCTGGAGGTATTTCTCAGTTCTGAGGGGGAACCACCTTTGGAAAAAAGCTTAAGGAGAGCAAGTGAAGAAATGAGAGGTGGTTTATTCTGTGTTTGTGCTGGGCACAGTAAACTGAGAGGCTGAATTGCTGTGCAAGGGATGGGTAAGTAAATGGGGCATAATCAGTAATCCCTGCTCCTTCATGGAAATTAGACTCTCACACTATAATTTAGAAACAAACAGGACCTATATTGGTCTTCTTCCCTCCAGGCACACAGTTTGTGGTAATTGGGAGCAAGACTGTGGCTGAGCCTCATCCCCAGTGGGCACAGCTGTGAGAAGCAGGTGAGCAGCATTGACAGCAATGAGCCATGGAGTGCCCAGGTGTGCTGACCAACCACCAAAGGGAACAGAGGGCACACAGGGGCAATGCAGGAACATGAGGGTATAAAAGGTTGGGCTAAAGAACAGGAAGGGTGGATGCTTGCAGTTTTCTGAAGTGATGAGACGTTACTCTGTATGGTCAGGCACCTGAAGCCTTCTGCTGAGGTAAGGTGTTATTGTGTATGGGTTGAAGCTTTCTGAAGTTGTATGGTGACACTGTGTATTGTGACCATCTTGACTGGGACATGAGCTGTGGCTTATGCTGTGACACTTCCCAATTTCTGCCGTGTTTTACCTTCCTAGCAAAATCCTACTGCTCTCTGCTTTGACCCAGCAGGATGTTTGCCAGTGCATTTATCCATCATGTGAGATTTCTTTGCCTCTGGGTAACACTGGGAGCTGCTCCAAGGTAGGGAGCAGTGCTGTGTGTTCCCAGCCTGCCTTGGGGATGGGTCCTGTGGGGAAATCCACTCTTGATCATTCCTGTCTGTTTTCCTTTGCTCTCTAAAATATTGGAATAAATCCTTCAGGGTCCTTGTTACCCTTTTGATGTTGTGGTAAGAATTTTCAAAGGAATGAATGACAGTGGAGTATTGAACGCCTATTAATTTTACTAAGGACTGAGCCATCAAGCTGAATTTTATGATCCTTTTTTCTTTAAAGCAAAAAATCCTGGTTGATAGAATGCACTGAATGTAAATGTTATTGCAGTTTAATGAGGGAATTCCTTGTGTACTGCCCAGTACATGCTGAGTTCATTAGTAATGATTATTAAAAATGGCTCTTGGAAGAAAACAAAGTAGAAACCATGGAAACTGTAGGCACCTGGTATGGTAGGACTGTATTGTAAAGCAAAGGTTTGGGGCTGAGGGCAAATTCAAATCCTGAAATAAAAATTTGGGGTAATTTTTCCTAATGTTGTGGAGGTTGACCTATCTGAATTTTGTTTAAATAACTTTTTACAAGGCTACAGTAGACTAAAACATACAGACTATTAGCAGGTCACAGTTTAAGGTCAAAACAAACCTCATAAAACCTCATAAGCTGATGTGCATCTCATAAAGGTGAGGTGCAAAAACTCATTTTCGTGTTGTCCTTTAAATGGCCAGATGCACGTAAGTTGTACATCCTGATATCAGTGCAAGAAATCTAGTAACTCTTTTGTCTATTAAGCTGTGAGTAGCAGCTATGAGGAGTATTATATTTTTCCCTTCATTGTTCATTAAACATGGCTGAAGATCAAAATTTCTCATTCTGAAGCAGTATGATAGATGTACACATTCTCTTTAGACAGAAGTACCCTTCTGGATAAGGATTTTATTATGCACAGGATACAGCTTTTATTTATTTAAAGCCATATTTTCAACACACAGATGACATTTAATACAATGTACTTTTTGACTTCTGCATAGGAATGAATTTGACTTGAAAATGACATTTCTTCATGTGTTAGAAGAAATCCACAATTGGGACTGCCTGCAGTGGTTCCTGAAGTTTAAGTTGTATGTGAATTAGAGGGGGAAAATCCCTTTTCTCTTTTCAGCTTCCTCCTTTCATTTAGCATTTTCCCCTGTGCCTGGTTTAATGACCACATAGTTACAGTGCATCTGTCCATGGCACAAGAAAAAGCAGTGTCAGTGTTCAGAAACAACAGTAAAGGGTTTGTTTCTTAAAATGATCAGCCATGAAATACAAGAAGGTGTAAAGAACTCTTGTTTTAAATCCACAGTGGCTGCCTGTATGTTAAATCTAAGATGACAGATTTATTTACTGAAATCCAGAACCAGCACAGTAACTTCTTTTGTTATGCATGGTGCAAACAGGGAAATTTGCCCTCCACAGCTCTAAAAATATTCACACTGAGAAACAAAGTATTAAATTTAAAATATGGTGACCCAAAGATTTTCTTGCCATCTTCTGTTTATAATAAAATCACTTTTCCAATTACCTAAGACCTTTTTCTTATGTAAATTATTTCCGTGGTATCAGCTCACCATGCTTTTTGCCTGCCTGATCATTGCTTGGTGTGGACCTGCTTGAGGGAAGAACTCCTTAGTGCCAGATTTTGGGCACTAATAAAATGTGAAATCACCTGCTTCATCATAAAATACAGGATCCTTAAACATTCCAAACCTTCAGTTCTGTATTTGGCACTGTAACTGTAAAACTAGGTGTTAAATGTTAAGTGCAAAATTTTAAAAAGAGCTGGACTCTCTCTTATACAAGATTTTTTTTATGTTACAGCAGAGCAAATTTCAGTAATAATGTCATGTGCTCATGTAGCTACCAGTTTCAGTGGGAGTTGAGCAGGAACTAATAATGTGCTTTTGAAAATTCAGTGGACTCATTTTGTACTTTTACTACTTAGTAAATTAAATACTTTTGCAGAAATTAACCCTGAGCTCCTGAATGAGAATATATTTTCCATTATTTAATTTTCCTTCATATCTGTCTTGAAGTGTTCAAAATTCTTGGTTGAGTAGCTGTGAAGTTTCTGAGCCAGAGTCTGAGGAAGAGCGGCTTTTTCCATTTGTCTTCCACTTAAAAGCAGGTTCCCTTTAGAAATATGACTGCTGAATACTCAGATGTTTAGAATAAGGGACTCTGTTTGAGACAATGTGGGAGAATGGTCTAAATCCCTAAGAGCACGCAGTAGAACACAGTCTTTTTTTAGGTTTACTAAATTAGTAGAGGAACAGTGAGACAACACATGTGAGGCTCTGAGGCACCAGGCTTTGGCATCCAAGAGGACAGAGCTGGTATGGGAGTCAGCAAGGTCAAATCCAATCAATATGAGCAGTTAAAAAATGAGCTGAACTTCACTGTTCTGGGTGTCCTTCTGGGCTGTTTTAGACACACATGCATTGGCATTTATGTACATTTGAAAATGTCTGCATGCAGCTCCTCCCTGAGAATGGAAGGCAGGAAGGGATGGGGAAGAGGAAGGAGCATTTGTTGGAAGTTTCCTTTCCTTGCACTCAACTCTGCTGCTTCTGGAGACTGATGGGTTAGAGGCTGAGCAGTGGGGAATAGGAACACATTGTTTAAGCTCCCCATGGAATATTTCGTGATGGAAAACTTTCACTGTTCCCCTACCTCAGGGTGTGTAGGATCTGTACCCAAAAGCTGGAGCTGTGATTGCCTTGCCTTCTCCATGGCTGAGTAGCTATGCTGGCTGTTCTGGGCACAGGCTCCTTTTGAACAGCAGCAGCAACACCCAAGTGGCAGCTGGACAGGTCCCAGGGAATGCAAAGTGTGCAGTGCTGCATGTGTCTGTGCAAAGCAAAGGGCTTTCCATGCTGTGCTGGCTCCTTGGCTGTGCGAGTGCTGTGAGGATTTACATACATGTGTGTGTGTAGCACATACGTCTTAAAAAGAGCATTTGTTCTGGACAGCTTTTCCTACTAATTTCTTATAGTCCTTCATGGCTAGTTTGCTTCTTTCTCTCCCCCTTCTGCTGTATTTCACAAATTTTAAAATAAGGTCACCAAGATAAATTGCCTTTTAATGTTTACTGTTCCTTCCAAATAGATTCCCCCCTTCCCCCATTCACAAATCACCTTCAGAAGAGCTAGATTTACTGCAAGGTTCATCACTAACACATAATTTTTGCTAACTAGAAACATTCTAAGTAGATTTTTAACTTAGGCTTTAAAATACGCATCTGTATTTTTTCATTCTTAAATTGCAATACGCCGAAGGACCTGGGCTAAAATTCCAGATCCCTTTGTCTATTAGGGAAGCTGCTATGATGACCTGTTTTGCCTTAACATTAATTAAATTAGTAGAGGAATGTTCCTTCATTGCCAGGTGCAGTCTCCCTCAGTAACTCTCACTTCACTTTGGTGTCACTAATGTCAGTCTTGACTGGGTAAAACAGATGGGTTTGGGATTTGCTACACTGGAGGGATGCTTTTATTTTCTGGGAGATTTTTTGATGTATGATGTAGATTGTGATCTGTCATTTGGGTGACAGATTTGATCCTGAAGTGACTTCCAACTAACTCTGTCTTACCTCTGGCTGTCATTCTGAGCCAAGGACTAGCTGAAGCGTCTTTGCTCTGTGAAGTAACCCAGGTCTAAGCCTGGAGAGGTGGCACAGGTCCACACTGCAGTGAGATGCAGTTCCAGTAGTTCCAAGTGTTTCAGCGGGTCTCTCACAGTGATGGAGTCATATCTGTGAATTTTTGCAGGATCAAGCTCTAGACCTATGATAAGGGGTTATAAATGTGGACAGCAGTTGTGAATTTTAAAATAGATTAAGTTGTGTCTTATGTTTCATAGTTTGTTTCTGAAAGCTTTCCAGTGGCTTTTAGGGCCTTTCCTAAAATCAGATGTGGTGAGGTACTGCTCGGTTTCAAAGTTTAACTTTATCCAGCACCATGTTCGTTTTTTTTTCTACCTGCCTCTCTTTTTAACTAGAATGTAGTGCAAGTTCACAGATTTGGCACCTCTTTAGGTTGGGAAGAGTTGTTTGTGAGATTCTAGAGCTGCAGTGTGTGGAGTGGTGGGGCTGTGCACCACGTGCCCATCATTTGATGTGGGAAATGGTGCCAAACCCACCGGTGGCACTGCAGAGCTGGGGTCCTGTGCTGCTACACCCATGTCTGTAATATGCTCTCCCTATTTCTTTATAGTCCTTACAGGCCATCAGGGAATACAAGGAACAGCTAAAAATAAATAATAAATGAGGGGGATTGTGTGGTGAATATCTTCAGCCATGATGGGGACCCTGGCTTGAAATATAGTGCTGAGCCAAGGGGTGGGGAAATTAAAGCATATGGTTCTGTGGAGACCAAATATTTTACAACAACCACCACAGACTGGAGCCCAAGGTGAACTGGTGGCAGAGGCTTGGGAAGAGGACGCACCACAGAAAGGAGAAGCACTGGATTCAAGTGAGATATGAGCTGTCTAGAAAGGCTAAAATTAAAAAAAGCTAAAGTTGTCTGAAAAAGCTAAAATGTAATTCAAGCTTTCTGACCTAAGCTAAGCTGCACCGTGACTCTGGAGAGTGCCTGCTTTCTTTT